>NC_133518.1:10812500-11414318 GCF_049354715.1 Callithrix jacchus | reverse complement strand
AATGAGCAATTCTCAAGGGGTGGGATTATTATGTCAATGTTTTCCTGTAACGTTTAACTATAAAACCCCTAACTAAGAAGTTGTCATGCATTACAAAGTTTCTTCTTACATTATGGTATTTAAATGATTATATATTTCTAATGATTATATATAACATATATATAATAAACATGAATATATTATACATATAATCATGTACTCTTATGGAAATGACCTGGTCATTATTGGTCATGATTATTTTTCCAAAAAGTAATGTTTTAGCATTAGTCTTTCTCTAAGGGTTATAAGAGCCAATCCTGAGCCAAGTTCTGTAGGGAAAGTACTTCCAAGAGCCCTGGTAGTTTTTAATATTTATCAGAACTGTGTGATACAGAGCAGGAATGCCTGGAGGCTTTAAAAAGAGTAATCTACAATTCACAACCAGTATCTTTAAAATGTAAGTATCAGCCTTTTTAAAAATGAGGACACTCTTGTCAAATGCTAATCTTGGAACTACTTAACTGCTGTTTTTGCAGTAGCAAATAGTGTTAGTACAGAGGAAAAAAATAACATGAGAACAAGCCATGCATTTTTTTAGTAAGCTTCAGTTTATGATGAAGGTATATATTATCCTTATCATTTGCATTGGTACAGCGTGTTACTGTATCTTTGGGTATATGTGTCGATGATAGCTAGAACTGACCCTTATTTTACCATTAAATACTTGGAAGGAGGAATTTGCAGTCATTATTCCCTATCCTTGCTCTTTAAGCATTTTATGCATTCCAAAAATAGTTGGAAAATTTGTACAGATTAAATCACGTAGCTGTTGCTTAAAATGAGAGCTAAAATTTGAATGAAATGAAACTTATTTTACTGTTAGTTAATAACGTTTTTCTTTCTATAATATCTGTAGGCAAAAGTGTGTTTAAGTATTTAATGCTATTTCAGATTATCTAAGTGGAAAATACAAAGTGTATTATAATGGGAGGTTTGCTAAGAAACTGTCCAGAGGTGAGTGAGGTAGGGGGTGGGGGTTATTTCTCTGCTAGGCAGAGGCTTAATGAAATGGGTCTTCAAAAAGACCTAGAAACACACAAAAATCCGTTATTTTTCTGTTTGAATTTTTTCCAGGGGTCCACCTGCAGAAATGAGGAACTTTCTTCCAGGGAAAACCAAGAACATTGTTTTTACTTTTAGGTAGTGTTTGGGTGAATCCACTTTCAGGAATCAAAGGATTTAGCTAAAACCCTCCTGGCATTTTTATTAGCATTAAAAAAAGAGAGAGAGAGTTACACTCCAGGTGGGATCACAAGTCCATTTCCAAAGAATTGTGATTTTTTTCCCCCAATTTTTGTTACTTTCCTTGTGCTGTTTCCTTTGCTTTGAAATGATTGGCAGTAAAAGCCTTAAAATGAATGGAGCCTGAGGGCTTGTCATCTGAGCTACCAGGTAGAGAGGATCTTGAGGAATCTGCTAATCTGAGGAAGAAAAGAGATCTGCCACAACTAATCTACTTGGGAAGAAATTTGAGTGGCTTGATATTTGCCCTCCAGTGAAATCATGATTAGAGCTTTGCTTTTACCCTGACTTGAAGACTGCATTAGCCAGTTTGCAGTGTGGCATATTTTCCTGCCATCATAGATGATGAGGCCCTTCAATCAACATTGTAGCTATAGATGGATAGTCAAATTGCCTAAAATTATAATCTAGGCTAATGATGGATTGGTGATATCTTCTTCATGGTCAATAACCCACCAATATATTCTTATGATAAGATACTTTTAGTTACTCAACTAAACCAAAATATGCTTCAGAAATTATTGTCAGATTAGCCAGTCTCTAAACCCCATCTACCCCCTCTATAATTTTGATTCCACCAATAAAAAAGATGATCCTAGATAGTACAGAAATAATACTGAAATGAGTGAGTTATTTAAGTGGGTCAAAATCACTGAGAAAAAAACCTTTTAATTTTAACATCCCTCTCACAACATGTGATATGTACTGAGTTGAGTACCATTCTAAAATAGTAACTACTTCTCAGCTTCAAGACTGATTTCATCTTGATAGTCAGTCTTGAAGCTGAGAATGAATATCAAATTTCAGCCTTCATATTCAGTCTTGAAGCTGAGAAGTTACAGTGTTCACCCCAGCCAACACTGTAACTCCCTTCTAAGCCTGTTGACTAAAGGAAGGAGGAGCCCAAAGTGTCCAAGTGACAATCTTAACTTCCGGTTCAGTGGAATCGTTGTGTCTCCTGATGGCAGCATTCCTCCCTCTGGCACTAAGACCTCTAGGACAGAAGAATGTAATGTGGTGGGAACAGGAAGCAAGGATTTTACTAGTGGCTCACTAGGGGTGATGGTGAGTGGTGCCACTCCCACTTCTTGATTCCTGGACCTGTGAATCCTGGCTGTGGGAGAAACAGAACCATATACTGGACACTGAATCAGAGCATACATGGCCTTCTGGAGAACTTTGCCCCAGCCCTGCAAATTATTGTCACTTAGTTGGCATTGTAATTGTGACTTCAAAGGCTATTCTACCTTTCTATCAACCCAGCTGCTTCAGGATAATTGGGAGCATGGTCAGACCAGTGAATTCTATGAGCATGAGCCCTCGCTATACTTCTTTAGCTGTAAAGTGAGTTCTGCCCACTGGGAAGATTTCCCTTCCCTGCTGTCTTTCAGGAATGTCCTAGGAAGGGGCTGCGGTGCTGCAGCTGTCCACTTTTGGGTGGTGCCTGCATATGGTGCAGAGCCATCTGTGAACCAGGCCCTAGTCTTCTCTTCTTCTACAACCAATCATAGATCACTCCCCATAAGGCTATTGGTACACATTAGGGGAGAGAAGGTAGGATGGCAGGAGTGAGGACCATGGACATTTGAGTCACTTCCTCATGTAACTTACTTGTGCCTTCAGGACCTGATTGACCCTGGTAACATATATACCACTTCCATTAGATGATGGAATGCTACTGTGCATGACCCACTTTATGGCTAGCTGGGTCAGAAACCACCCAGTTCATGACAGGCAGTTCAGATCGCATAGTGACTTAATGACCCATAGTCAAACATTCCGTTTCCACCAAAGCCCAGTAACGGGCCAAGAGCTGTCCTTCAGAAGGAGAGTAGTTATCTGCAGAAGATGGCAGGGCCTTGCTCCAAAATTCAAGAGGCCTCCACTGTGATTCACCTATGGGGGCCTGCCAAAGGCTCCACACAGCATCCCTATGTGCCACTGACACCTCAAGCACCATTGGATCTGCTGGATCATGTGTCCCAAGTGGCAGAGCAGCTTGCACAGCAGCCTAGACCTGTTGCAGAGCCTTCTCCTGTTCTGGAACACATCCAAAACTGGCAACCTTTCAAGTCACTCGATAAATGGGCCAGAATAACACACCCAGTTGAGGAATGTGTTGCCTCCAAAATAAAAATAGTTCCACTAGGCATTGTGCCTCGTTCTTGGTTGTAGGAGGAGCCAAATGCAGCAGCTTATCCCTAACCTTAGAAGTAATATCGTGACAGGTCCCACACCACTAGACCCCTAGAAATATCTCTGAGGTAGAGCGTTCCTGAATTTTAGACTGATTTATTTCCCATCCTCTGGCATGCAAATTTCTCACCAATAAGTCCAGTGTGTTTGCTACTTCTTGCTCACTGGATCCAATCAGCATAATGTAGTGAATGTAATGGACCAGTGTGATAGCTTGCAGAAGCAAAGAGCGATCTGGCCATGGGAGAAACAAGACCATATATTGGACACTGAATCAGAGCCTACATGACCTTCTGGTGAACTTCGCCCCAGTCGTACAAAGTATTGTCACCTAGTTGGCATTGTAATTGTGTCTTCAAAGGCTAGTCTACCTTTCTATCAACCCAGCTGCTTCAGAAAGATGGGGAGCATGGTCAGACTAGTGAATTCCATGAGTATGAGCTCACTGCCACACTTCATTAGCTGTAAAGTGAGTTCTGCCCACTGGGAAGATCCCTACCACTCAGGGAGCAAATGTGGGGATTCTGCCAACTGTTAAGTATATCTGTGCCAATCACGCATCCTGGAACTGGGCAAATGACCACAGTATGAGTCCTGAGACCCACTTGACCTACTGTAAGTCAGACCCGAGCTAAAACTCTATTAATTACCTGACCTCCATAAGCCCCTATTTTAACTGGAGGTCCACAATGACGTTTTGGGTCTCCTGGAATCAGCATCAGCTCAGAGCCAATGTCCAGCAGACCCCAAAATGTCTGATAATTTCCCTTTTTCCCAGCACAGTAATGCTGGTAAAAGGCCAGAGGTCTCTTTGGGGGAAAATGTGAGAAAGATTAACAGCATAAATTGTCAGTAGCTTAGTGCAGTCCTTCCTCAAGGGGTCTCGGCCTCCCTTTCATTCATGGGGTTCTGGGTCTGTAAACTGGCTTATGTCTGGAAATGGATTGAGGGGCTATGATTCTCTATTTTTATAATTCAAATTAGTCTTTTGTCCATTCAACCTAGAATTTTCCTGTTTATATATATTAAGTAGGAATGCAGCAGGTTTCCTGTCAGTTTTACTTCTAGGAACACCATGATTAACTAGCCAATGCCGGAGCTCTGCACAAGTCAGACTAGACTGATTGCTGCTTTGTCTCCGTTGTCCATGACGGTAGCTATGCACGCCTTTCCTTTCACAGTTGAATGCCGTCTCCTGACCCCTGCCACCTTGGGATCCAATTATCCCCATTGCATTTACATTTATTAGTTGAGCGATTGTGGTTCCCACTCTCAGATCTGACATACAGAGAAGAGCAATTACAGGGCTCTTCAAAGATGCAAGTGCTTCTCTCACAAATCTGTTTCACAAGACATTGGCTAAGGGTATATCTTCTGGACCTGCACAGCTGGGATGAGTGGGTCTAAAATGACGAATCCACTCCACCATCCCAATCTCCTTAAGCCTCTGGATTTCTTCCTCTACATTATACCAAGGGAGATCAGGCATTTCCAGCTTGGCCACAGTGAGCCATTCTTTAAACTATGTTTCAGCTCTCCAAGCTGATAAACTATTAGAAACCAAGCAGATCAACTATTAGAACCTTTTCTAATTCCCTGAGCTGCAACATTAAATGCAGAGTCCCTACTTGGTGGGTCCAAATCAATAAATTCATCCTGGTCCAGCTCTATATTCCTTCCACCATTTTCTCATACTCTTAATATATGTTCCATTGCATATTCTCCCAATTTCTGCTTATATAAATTAGAAAACTCAAGCAGTTCTCTTTGACTGTAGCATACCTCCTCATGGGTCACACTCTCCCCCTCACTTCTAGGGGCCCACTGGGACTTTAGTCTAGTTATAGGTCTAGAAGCAAACAGGAGCGTTGGCAGTAGCTCCTGAGGAGAGTCAACATTATCTTGCCTGGCAGCTGCCTCAGGGGACGCCATCACTGTTGCCTCTGGCAGCACAAGGTTTATCTCTTCAGACAAAGTGGAAAGGCTGATGGCAGCATGGTTGGGAGGGATGTTGCTGGACCCTTCCAGCAAGGATGGGGAAGCTGTTACTTCTGGCAAAGAATGTTCATCAGAGTTTACAAACTTAGTGTCCCGAGCTGCATCAGGGTCCTCCCACACATCCCCATTCCAAGTTTCAGAGTCCCATTGTTTTCCAATCAATGCCCTCACTTTAACAGCAGACATTTGGCGAGGCTCTGCATGCACCTTTTGTTGCAGGTCAGCCACTTGCATAAGAGCTTGTGTCTGTTTTCCAGGTTTCAGCTCTTTCTCTACAGGAGATAAGAATCTCACCCAGGCCAGTCTTAGCAGATTTGAGGCTGAGTATCTGCTTCTGAAGCTGGGAGTTAGAATTTCTGAAATAATAATTTTCTTCATCACTTTGTCCACTGAACTTAGGAGCAACCAACCAGCTTCATTGTGTTCCTTGGTTCTCCACTTATGGTCAAAGGTGTTGTGTATAGAGTCACTAAACTCCTTGCTTCTTATGAATGATGAATCAGGAGAGTCAAATGCATTTATTTTGCATAACTCTCTGAACAGTTCACACCAAAAACTATCAGTGTTCTTTATACTATTAGAAGTAGAGTCCTTAGCATTTTTGGATATAATCATATTCAGCAGCCCACTTCCGAAATCCCAAAATCAGCAAAAGAATGCCATCCTTAACATTCTGTTCCTCTGGAAACATTTCTGGTACCAAAATCTGTATTAATCAGGGTTCTCTAGAGAGACAGAACTAATAGGATGGATGGATAGATATAGATAGATGATAGATAGATAGATAGATAGATAGATAGATAGATAATAGAGTTTATCTGATAGAGCTCACACTATCACAAGGTCCCACAATAGGCTATCTGCAAGCTGAGGAGCAAGGAAAGCCAATTTGAACTCGGAGTCCAATATTCAAAGGCAGGAATCATCTAGCACCGGAGAAAGATGTAGGCTGGGATTACTAGACTATCCTTTTCACATTTTTCTGCCTGTTTTATGTTCTGGCTATACTGCAAATGATTAGATGGTGCCCACCCAGATTGAGGGTGGGTCTGCCTTTCCCAGCCCACTGACTCAGATGTTAATCTTCTTTGGCAACACCCTCACAGACACACCCAGGACCACTACTTAGCATCCTTCAATCTAATCAAGTTGATACTCATTTTAGCCATCACATTCGGAAAGGAGAGTATGGAGACCAAGCAAAACATACAAAAGAAAGAGTGATCCAGACATGAGACTTCAGAAGTAGATAAGACTAGAAGTCACAAACTATGTGAGACTGTACCAGAAAGGAGAGGAGAGGGAGAAGCATGAACAGTAAAAGGTACTAGGTAGAAGCAGCCTCTAGAACCCACCTGGGGAGAGGTTCCAGTAAGGCTTCCCCCTTTGGAATTGTATTTCTCCCACACTCCCCATCTGGTAACCTTTCGTTGCAAAAGATATTTTATTTTAAAATATAATTGTGTTGAGCTAAAGTTTCCCTAATTTGTAATAGGAAAACATCAGTTTTTTTTTTCAAAAATAAAATTATATTTTAATACTATGTATGGCTTGCTCAAAGAACTCTACTCACCCATTTCCCTTGAGAAATTCTGATTTACAAAAGAAATACCTCTTTGAACTATTGATCTAGTCTCATTTCTCTTTCTAGTAATAGGAAAACTGAAGTTCTGAGATTTAATTATTTTTTCAAGAGCCTGAATAACATGTAGAATCTCAAATGGAAAATACAGGAGAAGTAAAAACAAAACAATCCAAAAAGTCAAGGTATTTATTTAGAATATTTTATCCAAATTTATTAAATTTCTACATAAGGGACTCCCTATCAAATGGGGTTAAGTTCCACTTAACTTGATGGCAAGATGCCTGGTGTGAGGGCATTCATGTCAATGTCTTTAAAAATGTCTATTTCAGCCGGGCAAGGTGACTTACCTTGGGAGTCCAGACGCAGGCGGATCATGGGGTCAAGAGATCGAGACCCTCCTGGCCAACATGGTGAAACCCCATCTCGACTAGAAATAAAGAAAAACCAAAGAATTAGCTGGGTGTGGTAGCACGCAACTGTAGTCCTAGCTACTCAGGAGGCCGAGGCAGGAAAATTGCTTGAACCCTGGAGGCAGAGATGGCAGTGATCCAAAATCCTGCCACTGTACTCCAGCCTGGGTGACAGAGTGAGACTCCATCTCAAAAATAACAACAAAGAAAATGTCTATTTCATCTATCAAGGTTAAGATCTTCATAAAGTGAAGGGTTATTTTTAGGGTTGATTGTATTGATTTTTCTGTTTTCTGAATGCCCTTAGTTTTGTCCCTATCACAAAGGCATAGCCAGAAATTCTTATTGTGAGAAAGTAATTCTATTTTTTATAAACTATTTTCCTTGCACTGTGTTTTTAAATCCCTTGTCCATTTTCTTTTCCAGTGTTTTCTTTTTAAAATTTATTCTCCAAGGTTTGTATTGCTGCCTTTCCTTGCTCTCAGTAAAGACAGCATCTGGGTATTTTCAATCAAATATGTTTATTTGATACGCATTTGAACATTTTACGAAGGAAGTAGGCTCACACCTGTAATCCCAGCACTTTGGGAGACCGAGGCAGGCAGAGCACAAGGTCAGGAGTTCCAGACCAGCCTGATCAACATGGTGAAACCTCATCTCTACTAAAAATACAGAAATTAGAGCTGGGCATAGTGGTTGGCACCTGTAATCCCAGCTACTTTGAAGGCTGAAGCAGAATTGCTTGAACCCGGGAGTTACAAGTTGCAGTGAGCCAAGGTCACACCACTGCACTGCAGCCTGGTGAGAGAACAAGACTCCATCTCAAAAAAAAAAAAAAAGGTTATATCTGCAAATTACACTTCTATAATACAGTAATAGAAAATTAAACACTGATTTCTTCTGATCCAACCCTTAAATTTATATATCATGAGAAAATTCCTAAAACTGAAATTTCAACACATCCTTAAAAGTATTTCAAACTACTTATTTCTTGCTATATAGAAGGATTTATATGAACTCTAAAATGTTTTTTATTTTTTTTTTAAATGGAGTCTCTCTGTAGCCCAGGCTGGAGTACAGTGGTGCAATCTCGGCTCATTGCAACCTCCTCTCTGGGGTCCTGGTTCAAGCAATTCTCCTACCTCAGCCTTCCAAGTAGCTGCGATTACAGGCATGAGCCACTATGCCCAGCTAATTTTTTTTTTCTTGGCCAGTCTGGTCTTGAACCCCTGACCTCATGTTCCCCGCCGCCTCAGCCTCCAAAAGTGCTGGGATTACAGGCGTGAGCCCCGGAGCCCGGCCAAAATGTTTAATTTTTTAGTGATTCTGAATCATTTCAAGTACAAGTGAAACTTGTAAGAAAAATGACATTTAAGTAGATTTTGTCCGAGCCAAAGGATGCTGGTGATGTAAAATTAAAAGAAGCACACAGTCCTAAATGTGTCCTTTCTGGATGCTTTGAAGGATACCCCTGGCTTCAAGTCCCACCTTTATGCCAGTGATCAAAACCCTGCTTCTTTTTCATTTATATTGGCAGCTTTCTTCCCCCAATTAACAGAAAGCACAACTCAACTGGCTGTTTAAATAATAAAGGAGACCTATAGAATCAGAAGCAGCTAGGACTATTCTCCTGATAAAAGAAAGATCTTTCTCCATTTCTTTAGGATTTTTTTGGTGCTGTGATTGGTTTTCTTAGAGTCAAGTTTGTTCCCAAACTGAATTATCTTAAAGTTACACAACAGTTGCAGTAGCTCTTGCCTTTCTTTCTTTGTTCACACTGTTAAAAAGCACAGCAAAGAGAACGTTTCCTTTAAGGGCTTTATCTACACAGCAAGAGACCTACCTGCTCAAAAGTCCACAGGGTAAAAATCCCTGCTGACCAAGGGAAGGTTTTGGTACTACTTGGCTTCGACCTGCTTCCCTAAACCAATCACTGGGGCCAGTTATTAGAGCAATCAGATGCACACCTAGAACGACTGAGTGGGTAATTCTACTCAGTCATATGGCTGCTATGTAATATAGAAATAAGAAATTGCATGTTGGGGAGATAACAATGTCCACTATTCCCTATTTCCTCCTAATACATTTTCTGTCTTAGGTTACAAAAGCAGAGACCTTGAATTAGTGTAAATGAATAAGTTCGTTGGATAAAATAGGACATACCGAAATATTGAGGAATGTATTTTTGGAAAGATAGCCTAACATCCTAGGACTTGAAAATTATCCTGTGTCTCAATCCTTCTTTGCGTTCCTTCACGTTCTCTCCTCTCAGCTTAACCCTGCATTTCTGTTTTACTGTCCTTCTACCCTTCCAGGACAGTTGTCTTGCTCAGTTTATTAACAGACAGTATATTGTCAAGAAAAAAAAGCCACAAGGCCCTAGTTTACATTGCCTAACTAACATCTACCGTACCCAATGCCTATAGGCATTGTTACACCTTTGCGTTCCAATGTGAGATTTCTAGTGACTCACCAGTCCAGTTCTGCTGAGTGTCTGTCTGTTGTGGGAGACAATGGGATGTCACTTGATTTATAGCATTTCCTCTTCAAGGGTGAGAAAAGGGTAATAGCAGGAGGGAAATGACATATTTGTGTATTATAGGAGCATATACTTTAATGCTGGGAAGTTGAACCACCTGTTTCTTAAGTTGGAAACCTGAGAATAATTTTTTATTTTTCTCAGTCCTTAAAGTGTCACCTCTTCCTGAGGTAGCATGATATAATAGCTACTTGTAAATGGGTGGAATCTCAAGCAATATAACTGCTTTGTATATGGTATCTCGCTTTAGTCTCTCAACAAACTTATGTCCATTTTTTAGGAGCCAAATTGAGGCTCAATGCAGTTTAATACCATTGACAGATGGCAAGTCTGATATTGTATCCCAGATCGATCTGACAACAAAGCTCAACTTTTCGCACTGTTCACAACCATCTGCACGTGGGCTTTCAAACCAGGCAGTTTTTAGTCTGAATTCTGGCTCTGCGACTTCATTTTCTATAAAAATCAGAGGACAGCAGGGCGCCCTTGAGGAGTGCTTAAAATAAAAATCAAAAGTAAATAAATAGCTATGTGTTTGGCAAGTAGAAGGTTATCAATAAATACTAACTACATTCTGCCCCTTCTAATCAATTGAACAATATTTTGGGGAAAATATTTGGAATTGAAAGGGCAGATACACAGGTTTAATATTGGTAGTTGCCATTTAGAAACTTTCTGATCATAAGCAGGTTACCTAACACATGACCCTGAATTTTCTCATCTCTGAAAGCAAAGCAATACTAATTTTGCCTAAGATGGCTGTGATTGAATTGGATAATATAAGGAAAGTCTGTTTTGCTAGCCTAATTTTATAATGTATTTACTGTATGTGATAGTAACAATTTATCATATATTTACTAAATGGAAATGCATGAGATTTAATTAATTGCACTTGAAATTAAATGTTAAATTAATAGACTTGAAAGATGGACATTTTTAAAAGGTATATACTGAGGGGCCTTTGTATTCCTAATTTAAACAATAAATCAATGTTATTTATTCATTTTATTTTGTTAAAATAAGAATGCATTATATTGATTGAGCTACTCTGACAATCTAGACACTGGGTTAGATACTAATAATTTATGTTTGTATCTGTATAAAGATCTCACAAAAACAGGCACTATTATTATCCTTTTAGAGAAGAAGAAACTGAGGCTCAGAGAGAATATATAACTTGTTCAAGGATATAAAGGTTGTTGGCAAAGTAAGACCAGATTTGTCTGATTCTAAATTCATGTGCTTTCTTTGACTACTGCTATTTCTCAAAATATATTCTATGTATAAAAACGAGTTGGTACTACTTTTAGCCATACAGAAAAGATAACCTATGACTTTGTCTCTTTATTATATCACTGTAGATTGTACAATAAAATCAGAGATGTTTTTCCTTTTGTGTGTGAGGCAAGGTTAGAAAGTACATATTTTCATCTATGCTCACAAAAAGTTTAATTAGATAATGAATTAAAGGTTTATATTGACTTTTACAATTATGCTTTAGTGTTCTCTTATACAAATGTCAACATTAACAATCATAAAATGAGAGCAACTTTCAAAGTACCATAAAAGTACAACAAAAAGTTGACTTAGAACTAATTCAAGATACAGAATCAGTAAAAGAAACATACCTTAGAAAACCCTTTGCTGCCAGGTTCCCAAACTGAAAATTTAGGTGTTGTGAGTAGAATCTCACTGCCTTACATTGTCACATCTGTTGAAAGAAGACACAGCATAAATGGTGAGGTTAGCAAAGGGCATCCGAGTTTAACAACTTCGCCTCCTTCTGACTGATGTCTAAATAAATTTGAAGAAACATGCCTAGCATGTACAGAATTGGGAAGAAAATGCCAGTAGTGAAGTTAAATATTAGAAATCTGAAATTTCTGACTTCTGTTTGGTAGGTTTCATAGGGTAAGTTAATGCCTTTTTTATATTTTAGTGTATAAAAAGAATTTTAACTGGCAAGGATAATGTATCTGAAACTTTAAGACACAAATTGTGATATTCAGATACCTAAGTTTTGGCAAAGCTTTAAAAAGCTCGATTAGATGTTATTCTTGCCATTTGGTTTATTTAAATTATCCTGGGAAGTGAAACATAGACTAAGTAATATCAGAGACAGTAGTCCAGCAGAATTTCTGAAAAGGTAATATTGTGTTAACTTGTATAGAGAGAATGTCCAAATGTGATATTCATTTATTATATTTATTTCATATGAGAGGCATGTTGATAAAATTTTCTGATGTTAGAATATTTGACTTTAATATATGCCTTTTAATTTTAATAAATCACACCAATTATTTTAAGAAAACCTAAAACAGGGTGTAAAATGTTAACAATTTTTCCTCCTCAAGTAGACATTTTAGAAAGTAACAAAAGAAAGGCATGTTCCAGGTGGGTGGATCACATCGTCAGAATATCGAGACCATCTTAGTCAACATGGTGAAACCCCGTCTCTATTAAAAATACAAAAAATTAGCTGGGCATGGTGGCGCGTGCCTGTAATCCCAGCTACTCAGGAGGCCGAGGCAGGAGAATTGCCTGAACCCAGGAGGCGGAGGTTGCGGTGAGCCGAGATCGAGCCATTGCACTCCAGCCTGGGTAACAAGAGCGAAACTCTGTTTCAAAAAAAAGAAAAAAAGGTATGTTTCAGCTTTAAGGCAGGAAAGCCTCTAGGTTATTAATCCCAAGGGAAATTAAGAAATATGTTGGTACCTGCAACACACACACAAATGTGAGCCCCATAGAATAGGTTCTGTCTTCGTTCAACTTGCTTCCCAAGCAAACATTAGCTGAAGTATAATAAATTTGAAGTATGTAGATATAGGAATAGATAGATAGAGATATAAATGATTACTTTTTCTTTCCATTTATCTCCATTTATATTTTTATATAATTTCTCAGTAAAAAAAAAATTTAATTTGAGAAATCTAAGAAGGATTTCCACATAACCACCTATGTAAATTTTTAACTTTTTAACTGTAAAATATTTTATACCTGAAAAATTCTTCATTTATTTAATAAGTATTTATTGAACACTTTTTACATAACAAATGCTAACTACCACACCTAATGTGGTAAATAAAGGCATCCAGCTTACCTCTTCCCATTCAGGGAGACAATAAACCATGTTGATTTCACAGCTCAAGGACAGATTTACTAGAATTATATAGAATCACAATGGAAAATGACAAGAGCAGACAGAATAATTCATAGTTCATATTTTTCTATAAAGGGTAATAGTTTTTCAGTTGGATTAGATAAACAAAATAATTGTCTGCTCTCTTAGTAGACAAAATAAACACAGCATTTGAATGCCAATGAAAAAGTTAGATTACCTGACTGTTGCAGTTGGAGAGATCCCTAAGTGCGAACCTCAGGGGACCTCAGGAAAATGATCTGTTCTGAGTCTTGATTCACAGCTGTTAGAAGGTTTTGACAGAGTCTTGACTGCACCACCAGCATTATCAACTGGTAATTCCCCAAAATACCACCAGAAAAAATACTTTTGATCAAGCAAAGCTAAATTGGTTAGATTTCTACAGTAAAGTTGAATACCACCTTGAAAAATCTTTTTTTATTATTAAATAGAATCTGCTTATATCTCTAAAAATCTGCTTTTATTGACAGTTCTACATTGATCTTCCAATAATTGAACCCATTAAATATAGTGGCTAAGAAAACTGATATTATACAACATTGTGTAAACATGACAAATATAAGTAAAGAATTACAATTTAATGAATTTAATTTTATTTTAGGTATGTTTATAGGTTCAGAGAAACAGGTGCAGAGTTATTATTTAGGGAAGCTCATGAGTTGAAGGTTTGGTGTACAGATTATTTTGTCAGCAAGGTACTAAGTATAGTACCAGAGTCATTATTCTGGTGAACCTCTCTATCCTGACACTGTCTTCCCTCTTGACACTCTTATTAGGGCTTTAAAATGGTAAATTGAGGCAGGTTATTCATAGTGTTAGGACATGGATTGAGCAATTTTGAGATGGGTCTTCTAAAGTGAGGAAGTGGTTGGCATTGAAAAGAATTTTATGATGAAATTCCTTGAAGCGTAAGGCATAGTGAGGTGATGGTCTTGATGTGAAAGTTGGTAAGTATGTGTTTATGATTCACTCGTATATTCCATGAGCAAATTTTTGTATTTTTAGAAAAGATGGGGTTTCACCATGTTGATCAGGCTGGTCTGAAACTTAGTCTTAAATCCACCCACCTTAGCCTCCCAAAGTGCTAATTATAAGTGTGCACCTATGTGCAGCATTTAATCTTCTCTTGAAAGGAAGCCATTGCCAACAATCTCTAATGCCCAGAAAAGTTTTTAGAGCAACAGAGGGGAGCAGAAGATTTTTTATATGAAGTAACTGTTACTGTAATGGCTTTGAATTAAAGTCCATCAAACAGCATGAAAAATTTACAAGTGATCTCTTGCATGAGAGGAAGGCACTTTTATTATTAATATGTTAATGTTTTAATGAATTAAGTGGAAGTTTCTAGACATAAAAAGATACTTGGTTTATTTTGTGGAAGATAAGCACCCAAAAAAATGAGAATTTCAACTATATTTCCAGATGTATAACACTCCTAAAGAAAACCTCCTAAATTTCATATATATCTGTTTCTTGGCATTTGTGGGAAATTGGTTCCAGGACCTCCATATATACCCAAATCTTCACATATTCAAGTCCTGCAGTTGGCCCTGTGGCACCCGCATATAGGAAAATACCACCCTCCATATCCTGGGGTTTCACATCTTGTGAATGAATGGTGTATTTTCATTTTTTAGTAGAGATGAGGTTTCACCATCTTGGCCAGACTGGTCTCGAACTCCTGACCTCAAGTGATCCACATGCCTTGGCCTTCCAAAGTGCTGGCATTACAGGCATGAACCACTGCGCCCTGCCTTGTATTTTCAATTTGACTTTGGTTGCAGAGGCAGAACCCATGGACATGTGAGCCCACTGTAATTATCGGAAAAAAAATCTGATGTAAGTGGACCCACACAGTTTAAGTCCTTGTTGTTCCGGAGTCAACTATATGTTAATTCCCTTGTGACCTTGAAGTGCATTCAAATGCCTTATTCTTTAGGTGAACAGGAAAATGAATAAGCTTGAGAAAAATGCATAATACAACTGGATAGAGGTAAGTTCCTATTGAAATTTTTGAGAGCCTTTTACTCTTATTAGGATTCATTATCCTGGCATCATATAAAGCCTTATGTGATTCTGCTTCAACCTATCCTTTCACCTCTACTACCAGAGAATTTCTTATATGAATCTAATTTTATCCGTTTCTCTGACATATTTAATTTCTAGAGAAACAACTCACTGTTTCACATAAATTATTATTCACCTAATACTCTGATTTTCCCATTGCACTTCCATCTCTCTTCCTATCCCAGTGTGTAGTGTTCCCCTCCCTGTGTCCATGTGTTCCCATTGTTCATCACCCACCTATGAGTGAGAACATGCGTTATTTCATTTTCTGTTCTTGTATCAGTTCGCTGAGAATGATGTTCTCCAGATTCATCCATGTCCATATACAGGACACAAACTCATCGTTTTTAATTGCTGCATAATATTCCATGATGTAAATATAACACATTTTCCCTGTCCAGTCTATCATCGATGGACATTTGGGTTGGTTCCAGGTCTTTGCTATTATAAACAGTGCTTCAGTGAATATTCGGGTGCATGTGTCCTTATAGTAGAATGATTTATAGTCCTTTGGATATATACCTAGTAATGGAATTGCTGGGTCAAATGGAATTTCTAATTCTAGGTCCTTGAGGAGTCACCACACTTTCTTCCACAATGGTTGAACTAAATTACACTCCCACCAGCAGTGTAAAAGTGTTCCTATTTCTCCACATTCTCTCCAGCATCTGTTGTCTCCAGATTTTTTAATGATCACCATTCTAACTGACGGTAGATGGTATCTCGATGTAGTTTTGATTTGCATTTCTCTGATGACCAGTGATGATGATCATTTTGTCATATGTTTGTTGGCCTCATGTATGTCTTCTTTCGTAAAGTGTCTGTTCATATCCTTTGCCCACTTTTGAATGGGCTTGTTTGTTTTTTTCTAGTAAATCTGTTTGAGTTCTTTGTAAATTCTGTATATCAGCCCTTTGTCAAATGGGTAAACTGCAAAAATTTTTTCCCATTCTGTTGGTTGCCGATTCACTCTAGTGACTGTTTCTTTTGCCGTGCAGAAGCTGTGGAGTTTGATTAGGTCCCATTTGTCTATTTTGGCTTTTGTTGCCAATGCTTTTGGTGTTTTGGTCATGAAGTCCTCGCCTACTCCTATGTCCTGAATGGTTTGGCCTAGATTTTCTTCTAGGGTTTTTATGGTGCCAGGTCTTATGTTTAAGTCTTTAATCCATCTGGAGTTAATTTTAGTGTAAGGCGTCAGAAAGGGGTCCAGTTTCTGCTTTCTGCACATGGCTAGCCAGTTTTCCCAACACCATTTATCAAACAGGGAATCCTTTCCCCATTGCTTGTTTTTGTCAGGTTTATCCAAGATTGTATGGTTGTAGATATGTTGTGTTGCCTTCGATGCCTCTGTTCTGTTCCATTGGTCTATATATATCTGTTTTGGTACCAGTACCATGCTGTTTTGATTACTGTAGCCTTGTAGTATAGTTTGAAATCCGGTAGTGTGATGCCCCCCGCTGTGTTCTTTTTGGTTAGAATTGACTTGGCTATGCAGGCTCTCTTTTGGTTCCATATGAAGTTCATGGTGGTTTTTTTTAGTTCTGTGAAGAAAGTCAATGGTAGCTTGATGGGGATAGCATTGAATCTGTAAATTACTTTGAGCAGTATAGCCATTTTCACGATATTAATTCTTCCTAACCATGAACATGGAATATTTCTACATCTGTTTGTGTCCTCTCTTATTTCGTTGAGCAGTGGTTTGTAGTTCTTGAAGAGGTCCTTTACGTTCCTTGTTAGTTGTATTCCTAGGTATTTTTTTCTCTTTGAAGTGATTGTGAATGGCAGTTCATTCTTGATTTGGCTCTCTTTAAGTCTGCTATTGGTGTATAGGAATGCTTGTGATTTTTGCACATTGATTTTGTATCGTGAGACTTTGCTGAAGTTGCTTAACAGTTTCAGGAGTTTTTGGGCTGAGGCTATGGGGTCTTCTAGGTATACTATCACGTTGTCTGCAAATAGAGACAATTTGGCTTCCTCCTTTCCTATTTGAATTCCCTTTATTTCTTTTTCTTGCCTGATTGCTCTGGCTAGAACTTCCAGTACTATATTGAATAGGAGTGGTGAAAGAGGGCATCCTTGTCTAGTGCCAGATTTCAAAGGGAATGCTTCCAGTTTTTGCCCATTCAGTATGATATTGGCTGTTGGTTTGTCATAAATAGCTTTTATTATTTTGAGATACGTCCCATCAATACTGAGTTTATTGAGGGTTTTTAGCATAAAGGGCTGTTGAATTTTGTCAAAGGCCTTCTCTGCGTCAATTGAGAAAATCATGTGGTTTTTGTTTTTGGTTCTGTTTATGTAGTGAATTACGTTTATAGACTTGCATATGTTGAACCAGGATGTTCATCCCCAGGATGAATCCTACTTGATCATGGTGGATAAGCTTTTTGATGTGCTGCTGTAATCAGCTTGCCAGTATTTTATTGAAGATTTTGGCATCTATGTTCATCATGGATATTGGCCTGAAGTTTTCTTTTCTTGTTGAGTCTCTGCCGGGTTTTGGTATCAGGATGATGTTGGTCTCATAAAATGATTTGGGAAGGATTCCCTCTTTTTGGATTATTTGGAATAGTTTCAGGAGAAATGGTAACAGTTTCTCTTTGTGTGTCTGGTAGAATTCATCTGTGAACCCATCTGGACCTGGGCTTTTTTTGTGTGGTAGACTCTTAATTGCTGCCTCAACTTCCGATCTTGTTATTGGTCTATTTATAGTTTTGACTTCTTCCTGGTTTAGGCTTGGGAGGACACAAGTGTCCAGGAATTTATCCATTTCTTCCAGGTTTACTACTTTATGTGTATAGAGTTGTTTGTAATATTCTCTGATGATGGTTTGAATTTCTGTGGAATCTGTGGTGATTTCCCCTTTATCGTTTTTTATTGCATCTATTTGGTTAGTCTCTCTTTTCTTTTTTATTAATCTGGCTAGTGGTCTGTCTATTTTGTTGATCTTTTCAAAAAACCAGCTCTTGGATTTACTGATTTTTTTTAAGGGTTTTTTGTGTCTCTGTCTCCTTCAGTTCTGCTCTAATCTTAGTTATTTCTTGTCTTCTGCTAGGTTTCATGATTTTCTTTTTTTATCTTGCTCCTCTGGCTCTTTCAGTTTTGATGATAAGGTGTCAATTTTGGATCTCTCCATTCTCCTCATATGGGCACTTATTGCTATATACTTTCCTCTAGAGACTGCTTTAAATGTGTCCCAGAGATTCTGGCATGTTGTGTCTTCGTTCTCATTGGTTTCGAAAAACTTCTTTATTTCTGTCTTCATTTCATTGTTTATCCAGTCAACATTCAAGAGCCGGTTGTTCAGTTTCCATGAAGCTGTGCAGTTCTGAGTTAGTTTCTGAATTCTGAGTTCTAACTTGATTGCACTGTGGTCTGACAGACTGTTTGTTATGGTTTCTGTTCTTTTGCATTTGCTGAGGCATAATTTACTTCCAATAAGTGGTCGATTTGAGAGTAAGTGTGATGTGGTGCTGAGAAGAATGTATATTCTGTGGATTTGGGGTGGAGAGTTCTGTAAATGTCTATCAGGTTTGCTTGTTCCAGGTCTGAATTCAAGTCCTGGATATTCTTGTTAATTTTCTGTCTGGTTGATCTGTCTAATATTGACAGTAGAATGTTAAAGTCTCCCACTATTATTGTGTGGGAGTCTAAGTCTCTTCGTAAGTCATTAAGAACTTGCCTTATATATCTGGGTGCTCCTGTGTTGGGTCCATATATATTTAGGATCGTTAGCTCTTCTTGTTGTATTGATCCTTTTACCATTATGTAATGTCTTTCTTTGTCTCTTTTGATCTTTGTTGCTTTAAAGTCTATTTTATCAGAGATGAGAATTACAACTCCTGATTTTTTTGCTCTCCATTTGCTTGGTAAATCTTTCTCCATCCTTTTATTTTGAGCCTTTGAGTATCTTTCCTGGGTACAGCACACCAATGGGCTTTGGCTTTTTATCCAGCTTGCCAGTCTGTGTCTTTTGATTGGTGCATGTAGCCCATTTACATTTAGGTTTAATATTGTTATATGTGAATTTGTTGCGGCCATTTTGATTCTAGTTGGCTGTTTTGCTCGTTAGTTGATGCAGATTCTTCATTTTGTTGATGCTTTTTAGCATTTGGTATGTTTTTGGAGTGGGTGGTACTGGTTGTTTCTTTCTATGTTTAGTGACTCTTTCAGGATCTCTTGTAAAGCAGGCCTGGTGGTGACAAAATCTCTGAGTACTTGCTTGTTTAAGAATGATTTTATTTTTCCTTCACTTATGAAGCTTAGTTTGGCTGGATATGAAATTCTGGGTTGAAAGTTCTTGTCGTTAAGGATGTTGAATATTGGCCCCCACTCTCTTCTGGCTTGTAGGGTTTCTGCTGAGAGATCTGCTGTGAGTCTGATGGGCTTCCCTTTGTGGGTAACCCGACCCTTCTCTCTGGCTGCCCATAGCATTTTCTCCTTCATTTCAACCCTGGTGAATCTGATGATTATGTGCCTTGGGGTTGCTTTTTTTGAGAAATATCTTTGTGGTGTTCTCTGTATTTCCTGGATTTGAATATTGGCCTGCCTTGCTATGTTGGGGAAGTTTTCCTGGATAATATCCTGAAGAGTATTTTCCAGCTTGGATTCATTCTCTTTGTCACATTCAGGTACACCTATCAAATGTAGATTAGGTCTCTTCACATAGTCCCACATTTCTTGGAGACTTTGTTCATTTCTTTTTGCGCTTTTTTCTCTAATCTTGCCTTCTTGTTTTATTTCATTGAGTTGATCTTTGACCTCTGATATCCTTTCTTCTGCTTGGTCAATTTGGCTGTTGAAACTTGTGCATGCTTTGCGAAGTTCTCGTGTTGTGGTTTTCAGCTCCATCAATTCACTCATATTTCTCTCTATGTTATCCATTCTTGTTATCATTTCATCAAATCTTTTTTCAAGGTTCTTAGTTTCTTTGCATTGACTTAGAACATGTTCTCTTAGCTCACGGAAGTTTCTCATTACCCACCTTCTAAAGTCTGTTTTCGTCATTTCATCACACTCATTCTCCATTCAGCTTTGTTCCCTTGCTGGTGAGGAGTTTTGGTCCTTTGTAGGAGGCGAGGTGTTCTGGTTTCAGGTGTTTTTTTTTATTTTTGTGCTGGTTTTTTTCCATGTTTGTGGGTTTATCCACCTGTCTTCTGTGTAGTTGCTGGTTTTCAGATTGGGTCTCTGAGTGGACATCCAGATTGTTGATGATCAAGTTATTTCTGTTTCTTAGTTTTCCTTCTAGTAGACTGGCTTCTCTGCTTTAGGACTGCTAAGGTCCACGCCAGTCCCTGCTTGCCTGGGTGTCACCTGCAGCAGCTGCAGCACAGTAAGGGTTGCTACTAGTTTCTTCTTCTGCTATCTTTGTCCCAGAATGATGCCCACGAAATGTCAGTCTGATCAGTCCTTTGTGAGGTGACTCTTTGGATATATGGGGGTCAGGGAGCTGCTTGAGTAGACAGTCTGTTCTTTATGGGAACTCAAGTGCTGAGTTGTGAGCTCCATTGTTCATTCAGAGCTGCTAGAAGGTATGTTTAAGTCTGCTGCAGCAGAACTCATAAACTCCCTTTTTTTTTCCCCAGGTGCTCTGTCCTGGGGGCTTAGGGCTTTATTTATGGTATTCATTGCATTACTGCCTTTTTGTCCCCCCCCGGGCTGTCCTGCCCAGCAAGGGGCAGGCGATTCACTGCGTATAGAGGTTTTGCTGAGCCTCTGCTGTGGGTTCCACCCTGCTGCTGGCTCTGCCCTGCTGCCATTTGTATTTCTCTGCAGTCTTGTGTATATGGGTGTGGTTAGAACTGCCACAGCAATGTTGGCCCGCCTCTGTAATGGCGGACTCTCTCTGTTATGGCGGGTTGCCTCGGCAGTGGCAGGCTGCGTCAGCAATTGCAGAATACCTCTGTAGGGGTGGAGTGCCTCAGTAATTGCGGACGCCCCTCCCCCACAAACTGGGTCATCCAGGTTTTAGCTGTGGTTACCGTGAAACTCTCAACCCTGAGTGTTTCCAATTGCTGTTTGTTTGTTTTTGTGGGTGTGCGACCCACCGAGCCTGATCACCTGGCTCCGTGCCTGAGAGCCCCCCACTTTTTTTTTAAGTTGAATGGTTGACTCTCTCCCAGGTGTTCCAGTCGCCTGCTGAAAGGGCACTGGGATCTGTGTGATTTCCTGTGCTGTGACCCACTGCGCTGGCTGAAACAACATGGCTTCCCCGGAATCTCCTGGCCTGCTTTGTGTTTGAGTCCTGTTTAATCAGCTGAATGGGCTAATCTGCCTTCCCGGATCTCGAATTGCCAGTTTAACAGGGCAACCAGACCAGTGTATTTTGTATGGAGAGCCGCTGAGCTGCGGCTCCAGCTGAAACAGCTGTGCCAGTCAAAACAGCTCTGCCGGCCAAAACAGCCACTCTGGCGACCCATGGGGTTCCTCCACCTGGGAATCTCCTGGTCTGTGGGCCATAAAGATCTGTCTGGAAATACGGCGTCCACTCACCCTGTGCACTTTCACTGGTAACTGCAATCCTGAGCTGCTCCTAACAGCGCCATCTTCCTTCCTCCCTATCTTATTTTCTTAAAACAACTAACCTAAACTGTTGAATCTTTATAATAATTCTTTGATGTGTTATTATTTTCTTCCCATAAAAGCCACTTGTGTACTTGTCACCTATTCTGCACATTGGAACTTGAAAGATCAGAGTGAGTTTTGATATTGACCTATTTTGTAATGCTTTTTCAATGCTCCTTCTCCCTTCATTAGGCTTCCCTCTTTTACTCCTTTTCTGGTTTTCATATCATTTAAGCCTTTTCGTATTCCCCTCATTATTTCTCAATTGACTCCACTCTATCTCAAAATCCAGTGTTCACCTATCCAAGTTTTTTCTGCCTATATTATGGTCAATCTAGAATTAGCTCTTCACTTGTCCACCATCCAAGATATTTGCATGATTTAGCATTCAGTCAGATCATCTCTGGCAAGCCTTCTTTCCACTGAAATGAATACCCAAGGACAAACATACATTCAAGATATTTTTGATGGGTGGTCTTTCCAGTAGTCCAGAATAACAATAATGTTAGTAGTTTTCATGATAATATTTTTAAACATGTGTATGATAAACAACAATATTCAAGAATTTTCCAAAACCATTTAGGTATTCCCAACAACATTGTTAGAGAGGTTGACAGCTATTATTATACTCATTTGGCAGAAAAAGAAACAGGATCAGAGGGCTTACATGACTTATATGCTTGCACTCAACTAGTAAATAATGAATATTCAGACTTAAAAGGAAATCCCCTCACCTAAGTCCAATGGCCGACACAGCCTTAGAGTAGCCAGCCAATTATTTATGCTCTGATGGCCCTGAATAGTGAAGTTAGTTTTGACTTGTAGTAGTAAATCTATAAATAAGTCTTCAAATATAACAATAATCATTGTTATATTTAATAACTTGTTAAACTGATGCCAATAACTGCCACCACTTATAATCTTGTAAAAATGAGTGATTCCCACAGTTTCTATGTTTGTTTTTTATATTGTATATTTTTAGAAATTATTTCCCAGTGTTTGTAGTGTTTGCAGATACTTTCCACCTTGAATAATATTGTTGGTTCTGTTGTTATTTAATAAGAGATAACCTGCTAAAAGCACTGTGTCTGGTATGTAAAACACCTTGCATTACTATAATGTTAAAAATTTATTATGCTGTTTAGATGCTAACAAACTTCAGCCCATGTTTTAAAACTTATTTTGCATTCCAGGGCGTGTTAGTTTAATAAAAGTTGAACCAAAAGGTTAAATGCCAACTTACGTGAACATGAATAATAATGTTCTGAATACATCAAACTTCTGAAAGATCTGCACATAAAAAAAGTTTACTCCTTTAATATTTAAGCATTGTAATCTAGGGCTTGCATTTCCATTCCATATTAACATAGATCTATTGATGAATTTAACAAAATATTTACTATGGACCTACTTTGTACAAGAGAAGGCAATTTACATGGTGTAAGATGCAAATAAAAATAATACAGGTCTTTGCTCTCAGATGTCTGATGCTTAAATAAAGTAGATAAAACATAGATGTAATAGAGTAAAATACAGCTTAAAGAAATGCCAGTGAAAAGGGCAGCAGGGAAGTGGAGATGGGTAGACTAAATGCTAAGGTACTAAGTAAGACACCATGAGCATTGTGTTTATGTTTACAGGATTCATAAGAAAAGACTTCATTGTCTTTTTTGATCTTGATTGATTTAAAGTCTGTTTTGTCAAAAACTAGGATTTTAACCTCTGCTTTTTTCTGTTTTCATTTGTTTGGTAGATTTTTCTCTATCACTTTATTTTGAGCATATGCATGTCCTTGTGAGTGAGATGGGTCTCTTGAAGACAGCATACCAATGGGTCTTGTTTCTTTATCCAGCCTGCCATTCTGTGTCTTTTAATTGGGGCATGTAGCCCATTTACATTTAAGATTAGTGTGGATATGTGTGGATTTGAACCAGTCATAATGATGTTAGCCCATTATTTTTCAGACTAGTTTATGTGGTTGCTTTATGGTGTCATTGGTCTGTGTACTTCAGTGTGTTTTGGTAGTTTATGGCATGGTCTTTCTATTTTTAGTGCTTCCTACAGGAGCTCTTGTAAGATAGGTCTGGTGGCACCAGATTTCCTCAACATTTGCTTGTTTGAAAACGATCTTATTTCTTTTTTGCTTTTGAAGCTTAGTTTGGCCACATAAGAAATTCTGGGTTAAAAAATCTTTAAAAATGTTGAATATTGGTCCCCAGGCTCCTGGTGTATAGGTTTTCAGCTGTTAGTCTGATTAGTTTCCCTTTGCGGATGACCTAACCTTTCTCTCTAGATGCCTTTAACATTTTTTTCTTTCATTTCAACCTCAGATAATCTGATAATTAAATACCTAGGAATACAGCTAGCCGGGGAGGTGAAAGATATCTACAGGGAGAATTACAAATCACTGCTCAAATAAATTAATGACGACATAAACAAATGAAAAAAAAAATCCATGCTGATGGATAGGAAGAGTCAATATCATTAAAATGGTCATACTGCCCAAAGCAATTTACAGATTTAATGCTATGCCTATTAAACTACCATTGACATTCTACACAGAACTAGAAAACTATTTAAAAGTCACATAAAACCAAAAATGAGTCCAAAGGGCCAAGGCAATTGAGTAAAAGGAACAATGCTAGAGGCATCACACTACCTGATTTCAAATATATTACAGGGCTATAGTAACCAAACTGCATGGTATTGCTGGTACCAAAACAGATACATAGAACAATGGAATAGAATATCACCCAGAAATAAGACTGTATACTTAACAATTCTCTGAGTTTCAACAAATCTCATAAAATCAAGCAATGGGGAAAGGAGTTTCTATTTAACCAGTGGTGCTGAATCAGCTAGCCACATGCAGAAGATTAAAAGTTGGCCCCTTCCTTAAACCATATAATTCAATATGGATTAAAGGCTTAAATGAAAAACTCAAAACTGTGAAAACCCTGGAAGACAACCTAGGCAATACCATTCAGGACATAGGCATGAGCAAAGATTTTATGATAAAGATATCAAAAGTAATTGCAACAAAAGCAAAAATTGACAAATGGTATCTAATTAAACCAAAGAGCTTCTGCATAGCAAAAGAAACTATCATTAGAGTGAACAGACAACCTACAGAATAGGAGAAAATTTTTACAAATGTTGTTTCTGACAAAAGTCTAATATCCATTATCTATAAGGAACTTAAACAAATTTACAAGGAAAAAGCAACCCATAAAAATGCAGGCAGAGAACACAGACACTTTTCAAAAGAAGACATACCTGTGACCAACAATCATATGAAAAAAAAGCTGAACATCACTCATCATTAGAGAAATGCAAATCAAAACCACAATGAAATAACATCTCATACAAGTCAGAATGGATATTATTAGAAAGTCAGAAACCAACAGATGCTGGTGAGGCTCTAGAAATAAAGGAATGTTTATACACTGTTGGTGAGAGTGTAAATTAATTCAACTATTGTGGAAGATACTGTGGCAACTGCTTAAAGACCTGAAGACAGAAATACCATTTGGAACAGCAATCCCATTACTAGGTATACACCCAAAGGAATATAAATCCTTCTGTTATAAAGACACATGCACATGTATGTTCATTGCAACAAAATTCAAAATAGCAAAGACATGGAGTCAACCCAAATGCTCATGAATGAGAGACTGGATTAAAAAATATGGTACATATTTACCATGGAATACTATGCATTCATAAAAAGAATGAGATTTGTCCCTTGAAGGGACATGGATGGAACTAAAGGACATTGTCCTTAGCAAACTAACAAAACATTAAACTAAATACCACATGCTCTCACTTATAAGTAGGAGCTAAATGATGAGAACACATAGACACATAGAGGGGAACAACACAGACTGGTACCTATTACAGGGTGGAGGGTGGGAGGAGGGATAGGATCAGAAAAAATAACTAATGGATACCAGGCTCAACACCTGAAAAATAATCTGACACAAGTTTACCTGTATAATAAACTTGCACTTGTATCCCTGAACTTAAAATAAATTTAAAGAGAAGACTTCACAGATATCATTGGAATAGTTGAGTGACATGGTAAATTGTTGTTTTACGTACTCCTAATCCTTGCTAAATTTAAGTACTTCTAAGATTGTCTTTAAGCCTGCAGAAGCAATGTAGATTCAGATATAAATAGTCCTGGTTACAGCTAAAGCTCAAATTCCATGATGATTTGGTACAAAGTGAAGGAAAGTCTAATTGAAATATGAATATACAGAGGAACGGATCATTAATGCTTACTGAAGGGATGATACTTTACCTGAGTTTTAAAGGATTAGTGGATGATTCATAGACAGTAGTTAACAGAATCAAAGTTTCATACATAGATATCTTATAATTGGTGGTAGATCAGGAATATCAAGTTCACAGTCTCTGTCTCCAAGAAACTGTATTGTCATCATCTCTTATTATGGAGACATGATAATAATTCACTACTATGATGACAAATTAGATAAATTTTCATCATGAGCAAAATTAAGTTAATAAGTACAAATGAGCTATTAGATTCATATAGAGAAAAATAATAGAGTATTTATAATGCAAAAATAATTTTAAGAATAGATGTAACACTCAGAGAGTGCACAACTAAAATATGAATAAATTGTAATGTTCATTAAAGGGAAATAACATGATAGTTAGATGTCTAAACAGACACCCACATCTAATTGTGTTGGTTTCTATTTTGGCTTTCCAAATCTAAACAAAAAGGGTGGTATTCTTTATAGAGTAATGAAAATAGTCTTAATCACATCATAGAACTACATAATGAAAGAATAAGACAATGTGCAAGGGAAAATAAATGATAATCTCAAAACTGTATGTATAGAATATCAAAAATCCACTTTCATTATACTATAAATAAAATAAATGTTAAAAATTCAGGGACATATAATTCAGAAGGAGAGCTTGAAGTTCCAGGATTGCAAGACAATCCAGATAGCTAGATACCCTGAGAAACACAGTTCAGACTTTTGCTTGTCTGCAGTGTGTTGGCAATAATAAATGGTAGAACTGACAAAATACAGATTAACAAAAGAAAATTATATCAATTTTATTTAATGTTAATATTTTAATTTTTGAGTGTGCACAGAGGCTTTTTTATAAAAGAAACACAGATGCTAAAAAAATAGATAGGCCTAGAAGCTTATATATAATTGTAACAAACAGTGAACCTGGCGGAAATGTGACAAGACAAAGAAAAAAGGGGTTTAAGCTAGGGGCACTATTATTACTTAAGTGTAGGACCACCTATATGATTTTAAACCCCAAGTTTTCTTTATATTCAATTATTCTGTGAGTTTTCATTGAAGGGGAAGTTAACAGCCATTGACATTTTGAGCAGAATGGTCAGAAAATACACTGTCAACATGGTATTTTAAAAGTATTTGGGAGACTCTGAAAAACAGAATTTAGTATACCTTAATCTAAATAAACTGGTTCCACTACACTGGAGACCTGGATATGAAAAAGTAAATAAAAAGCAGCTTTCAGAGAAGAGAGAAATATGAAAGGAAGAGCAGCATAAATTTTCCACTTTGAGATACATGATACAGGGAAGATTCCAGACAAAATAGTAACTTGACTAGATAGAACCCACATGAAGGCAAATATTATGATTTACTGCTTATAGCTCCTATAAAAAGGCAAAAACTATAGCCAAGTTATTGTTACTGATAAATATATTGTTAAGGTTACTGATTGGTATTTGAATTCCTTCTTATAGGAAAGCTGTGATTATAGATTCTATATTGCTTGAGGAAGGGTCTTAATATTGTCCTTAATCTGCCTGGGCAGAGTGCATTGTTCTGATCTCAATCACATATTTGGAATAAACAATGGTGGCAAGGGAGTAAGAATCTTCAGTTGTACAGTGGTTATTAAGCCACTGTTTCTGGCATGGGAACTCCCAATAAGGCAGCAAACATGAAAACTTTTTGTTTATCAGGAATCTCTATATATATATTGTTTGAGGGTAAACTCACATATGCCTAAAACATGTGGCTGGTACCACTTAGTTTGGAAGAAAAAAGCACCAGATTGATTTATTAGCAACAGCATATCAAAATAGAAAAGAAATAATATTAAGGGATTAAAGGTTGTCTTCAAATGGATTTTTCTGTTGCGGTAGAGTTGGGCATAATTATGGAATTTGTCTGAAAAGCATTTTTTATTAAAATCCATTTGGAGTTTGTATAGTGTGTGTGTGTGTGTGTGTGTGTGTGTGTGTGTGTCTGTGTGTGTGTGTCTGTGTGTTTGTGTGTGTGTGTTTCCTAGCCGAATTTTCTTAATGAAACATTTGTTGAGGTGGTTGTGAATTTAGCTAAGCCACAGGCGATATTTGAAATTTTAATGATTTGGACTGACCAATCAAGAAAAACAAGTAATTATGGAATCCTTCATCTGGGAATGAGAAAGACTCTTTCATTGTGACTGTACCTAAAGACTGCAGCAAGACAGGCTTTCAGAGAGTGTTGGTATTTTAAGTGGGGAGGTTTTAGGCTAGCCAAAAACAGTAACAAAAATGATAGAAATATAATGTCATCTGTTACCTCTTGGTCAGATCTCTTACTTTTGTCAATTGGGTATATAAAAAAGCTGTAAACGGACAAAATTGGCTGGCTTCACGTTTATAAAACAACTCATACTTGTTAAATCTTAACTCATAGTTGTTCAATCTTCCCCCATGCAATTCAATTAAGGGTCCTGCTCACAGTATTTGAGAAGTGTCATCTCCAATGTACCACTTTGTATGAGACAAACTTAGAACAAGAGGGAATTGTTTTTATAAACATGTAACTATGTAAAACATATAAAACTATGTATATGCTGTATATTATATATACTATAAGGAAAATATTTATAACCAAATGTCTAAGTAAGCATCCAAACGATTGTAAAGAAAATATTTGTTAGGTAGTGATACAAAGTCCATTGGGAATGATTTCTTCATATTTGCCTTTTTTCTCCTCTTTTCCAGGAAACCTCTAGTGAAAAAAGAAAGTAGAATATTAAATTTTGCATGCAAATTTTTAGTAGTTTGCGAATGACTAGGGGCAATTCTGCCTATTAAACTACTTTATTCCCACTACTGGTATTTTAAGATGTTTATGTTGAAGTATACAGCTATATTTTTATATTAGCAAGATTTACTATATTATGTGGTTGTTAAAATCCGCATGTTTCTTTCTTATAAGTTGTTAAAGAAATGTTCTATTAATATGTGTGCTCTTGTCACATAGTCTTATAGTGCTATGTTGGAAGCTGAATATTTAATAAAAGCATAACAAGATGTGAAGCATATATTAAACAATATATTAAAATTTCCTCTTTGCTTATGTTGCATTTTTATAAGATTTTGTTGATTCAGAAACATGCTGATGAATGTAATGCATTATAACATTTTTCACAGGTTGAGATTCAAGTATACATCCATGATATGCCATAAATTTCTGGAATTAATTGCTTAATTCAATAGAAGATAGGGAGGAAGTTTAATATAATCTCATTTAATTTTAAGTGAGTATATTTTAAGAGCTATTTCTGGTGACATTGCTTATTTTATATGATATGTTTTATCATTTTTTATTATATGAACTAAATCAAATAAAGCAAAATTGAATTTACTCTTAAAGATTTAGATTTTCCCTTTACTTTCCTGCCTGCCTTTCAATACATTCAATGTACAAAAAGGGATTATAGGTAGCTTGTTAAATATCCATGTTTATGCTCATAGTTCAGTATGTATTTGCTGAGCATCATGTCAAGGCCCCACAAAGTAAACAGAAAAAACTCACCTCATATCTAAGCCAATATATCTGTTATTTCATGTAGCAGTTGTCGAATAAATATGCTCAAAACCTAAAAACAGTCTATATATTCTAGATATCCTCTGTTCATTGGGCTCTATACCAAATGATTCAAATTAGGATAATTTAAGTTTGGAATATCTTAAAAGAGCAAATCATAAGGGATGAGAAGATTTTAAGGTTTCCAAAAATTATTTCACCCAAAATGTTTTAAGAATGCTTTTTCTTCGCCATGAGTCCAAATTCTTTCATGTAGTTTAGGATTAAGTTGTGTCTTCTCCATGAAACCTCCTCCAACAGCCAAATCCCACGTGAATCTGTTTTCTTTATATAGCGCTTGTACCTACACATTGAACTAGTTTTTTTTAATTACATATTTTTTTTGACTTTTGTAAAAGTTTGAAATAATGACAATTTATTTGCTTCAAAAAGCACAGCTCCTGAAAATGATTCATTTTGGGAGAAACCTTTAAAAAAAGTTCCAGATGCTATTCCCAGGTGGTAATGGTACCTGAGTATTATAGCACCCAAATTATACACTTTATATGATAATTAAAAAAATTTCCATCTAGTCATTTAAAAATATATTTAATTTTTCTTCTAAAAGATTTTATATTCAAAACATTATCCATATTGATTAATTTGTTAATTTGAGAAATATTCATAAAGCATCTTCTATCTACCAGCCATATTATACAAGATCTGGGCCTTTATGGAATATGCATGCTAGTGGAAGAAGTCAGATGATATACAGAGTTAATAAAGAAGTAAATACAAAATGATCAAGTGATAATGAGTACTATGTAGAAAATTTAAGCAAGGTGACATGATAGGGAATGGCTGACTACTTCATATTTGATGGTCAAGGAAGTTTTCTGGGAGGGGCCTTGTAGGACATTCAAATTAATAATGGAAGGAGCTAGCCAAATGTAGACCAGGAGACAAGCATTCTAAGTATTGGAATCAAGTAGTCCTAAGTTGAGGAAGTTAATTGGTGAAGCGAAGTATAAGAGGAGACTCCTGAGGCAGCAATCAGGAGCCATGCCAGGATGGGCTTTGTAAGTCAAGTTAAGTTTTTTTCTGAACGCAGTGGGAAGCCCTTAGAAAGTATAAATCAGGAGGGAGGATTGTGGCAGGATTCTTGTTTTTAAAGAGAAGTATTATTTTTTCCAAAGCATTTTTTTATACTACTTGCCTTTATAATCATTATCTTTAATGGCTACATAATATATAATGACATGTAATTTAACTGTTTATGTTTTGAGGGTATTTGTAATATTTCCCACTTACAGGAACAAAGTATAATATGCGTAATGATATGGTCACTATCTTTATGTAAATGGCTTTCTTCTTCTGTTAGGTTATATGGGGGTAGTTTCTCAGAAATAGGGTCATTGAGTCAAAGGATAAGAATATCTTTTTTCAAGTACTTAATACATGCTGCAAAATGACTTTCTAAATGATGGTATCATTGTCATTTATTGTAGGCTTGCCAACTTTAGAAATCATTTTTAAAATCTTGTTAATTTAATAAGCAAAAAACAACCATGATTACATTAGTACATATTTAACTTAAGATAAAAAATATTGCTTAAAGCAGAAAAATAGAAAACACAGCTGTATAAACTCGAACTTCTCTCAGTTTATATGTATATATTTTACCTGTTACCTATTGCTATTTACCTTATTCTAACCGGCTATCCTGGTCTAATTAGAATACACTGCTGTTTTCGGATCTTGGAAAGCAGGCTGAATCTTGGCAGTCTAAATGTAAAAAGGACTTTGATAGATTGTTCTCGCAGCCTCAGGGAGTAGTGTAATTTGGCATAAAGCTGGTCACTTTGCGGATAGAAACCAGCAGGTACTTTCCACCTCTCCCTCCTGTGAGCCAAGGCCCTATCTATTGGTGAGTCCATAACGTTTTTGTTTTTGTTTCTGTTTTACCTTTCCTTAAGTGGTTTCATGTCAGAATGAGGGAATAATACAGTACCCTTTGGCTCAATGTGTGCAAAACAGAAGCCCACGCTTAATTGACAAAGTGATCACATTAGTAATTTACCTGTCCACTACAGTGCAAAATTATCAGAAAAGAATCTTCTAACTAGCAATTCTTATTGCTAAATACTTCTGTCAGTCTTTCAAATAGCAGCGAGTACATTTATTGCATTATTTACTAACTTCTTAGCTATTGCCAAAGATTTCTTGTCTGTAGTCAACTGTATTGAATTTGTGTTAACGTCGTGAAGTAATTTTCAAACCAGTACACTGTACCGTTTAATACACCCTTTAAACAATATATTATCATTTAAGCATTTCATACAGGTAAGCATTTCCTACCCAACTGTATGACAAGCTCTTTGCATATATAAAATACATATTTGTTTACAATTTATGTTTGCTAAACCGTGTCATACTTAGTAGATGTTCAATATATAGCTGTTGATTTGCAATGGTTAAAATGTATGAAAAAATATATATACACACACTATACATATATATATATAGCATAAATATCTCAGATGCTTATTGTAGACAACCCTGAGAAATTACAAATAATAATTCTTAATTACTTTTTGAGAGAGGAGCACAAACTTGCCTAACTTTTATGTCATATTTGCCTTATGGTTTCTGAGTGCCAGGATTTTTAGTGGAAAATTTTATCTTCTGTTGAATGTTTGAGGTCAGAACCGAATTGACTTTAAAAAACTTAATTCCTCTTAATTCCATTTTTAAACTTCCTTTAAGTTTTAAGTAGTCATTTTGAAGGACTGTTGTACTATGCAGCTGAGCCAGAGGAAATCAGACTCCAGAGTTAAGGGCAGTGTCTCAGGGTAGCCAGTGACTCACTTCAGCGTTTATTAGTGGGATCAGCAAAATACGGTATAAGGGTAGGTAGAGATAACAGCCCATCTCTTGCTTCCTCCTTGGCACATGTTCACCAAGAAAATAGGTTTCAAACAAGGCAGAAGCTTTTGAAGTAACAAGTATTTAAAAATATTTTGAAAAATAATGAAGAGGATTTTAAAAACACCTGAAGTAGGAGGAGTCTCTACTACCTAAGGTTTATGAATATTGGCAATTTTTGACCTATTCAGCCCTCAGTTTCCTCATCTGTCAGATGACTATATACCTTAATTACCTCAGAGTACTATGAACATGTAAGATTCTTTAGGTCAGAATCTTGTCTAAAGCTGTATAGTACTTAAAGAATAAGATAACACCCTAAAAAAAAAAACTAGTTCTCAAGCTAATAGTTTATAAAATAAAAATACACATTTGGTTTCAGATGATGAGAGTTGTACTCCACATTGAAAGGTATTCTAAATTTCTGTATGAAATTGCTACTACCATTTAAAATTGACATCATTTTGTTGAATGCCAAATATATAACCAAAAAAATCTCAGGAAAGCAGACTCTGGACTATGGGGAATTAAGTTATTTTCAAGAAAAAAAAAGTCTCATTTCTCTGAAGTTTAAGAACTATCTTACAAATTTTTCTTCTGCATATTTTAACTTTTTTTAGAATGGCAACAATTCACTTAATTTCTCCAATCTTTGATCCCTTATTTATTGGTGTTGATGTTAATGGGGATAATTTTCAGATGGTTTTAACAGTCTTATTCTTAGAAATAGTTCAGGAAAGATCATAATGCTGTCTGCATAGCAGGCAGCACAAACAGTATGGCAAAATGTTCATGCTGGCAAAGCCTTGAAATAGGACCAAGGCTATGCCTTAATTCAAGGTTTACACCAGCTCATTGTCAGTTTTTAAAACATTCATAGAAATGTACATAAAGGTGTTTAAGGAGCATCTTCATCCACGTGGGCTGCTATAACAAAATACCATAGACTAAGCAGCTTATAAACAACAGAAATTTATTTCACAGTTTCAGAGGCTTGGAAGTCCAAGATCAAGGTGCCTGCTGATTTGGTGTCTGGTGAGGGATTTCTTAATTCATGGGTGGCACCTTCTAGCTGGGTCCTCACATGGTAGAAAGGATGAAAAGATATTCCTTGGGCCTATTTTTGTAGAGCACTAATCTCATTCCACCCTCATGACCCAATCACTTCCCCAGAAGTTCCCCTTTCCAAGTCATTACCTTGAAGGTTGGATTATAATTAATGAATTTAAGAATCAGAATTAAAATTAATTGAGAATTTTAATTCTGAACAGAAACATTCAGAACACAGAAAAGAGTTTCCCCCAGAATAAAATGAACCTAAATATGTAATAAGAGTATGTGAATAAATCTGTATAAACATTCTCTAAGACTAGAAGCAAAGACTGATCTTTGATCTATTTCTCAACTCAAAATTTGCTTTAAATGATTCCTTGAGACAGAAAATTAATAAGGATATCAAGGACTCAAACTCAGATCCGGAACAAGTAAACTTAATAAATATTTATAGAGCTCTCCACTTCAAATACACAAAGTATACATTCTTGTCAATACCACATCACACCTACTCATAGGTTTAAATGAAACATTGATTGGCCATCATTAATACCCATTTTTTTCCAGAATAAAGCAATATTTCCATTCACCCCCCCTTCCTCTTTCTTTCTCTCCTTTACTCATTTTTTTTTTCTTTCCTTCTCTCAAAAAAAGAAACCAACTTGTAAACCTCTAGATCCAGGTCGGCAATGTCTCTCTCATTGCTTGAATTCCTTCCTTCCCTTCCCTCCCTCCCTCCCTCCCTGCCTCCCTTCTTTCCTTCATCCCTTCCTTCCTCCCTCCCTTCCTTCTTCCCTCCCTTCCTGCCTTCCTCCTTTCCTTTTTCCCTCCCCCCACAAAAAAAATTTGTTTTAAATGATTCCTATAGAATACCCTATGGAAAATACATGCTCATTATATTTCTTTTTCACCTGCCAAATTTACTTCAACATTTCTGTTCTTTTAACTTATTTTTATGTTTAATTATTGTGGGTACATAATAGGTGTATAGATTAATGGGTTACATGAATTATTTTGATGCAAGCATGCAATGTGTAATAATCATATCAGGGTAAATAGGGTATCCATCACCTCAAGCATTTATCCTTTGTGTTAAAGACAACCCAATTAACCTCTTAGTTACTATAAAATGTACAATGAAATTATTGTGACTATAGTCACCCCACTCTGCTAGCAAATACTGGGTCTTATTCATTGTTTCTAATAATCTTTTGTGCCCATTTACCCTCCCCATTTTCCCCAGTCCCCAGCTACCCTTCCAAGCCTTTGGTAACCATCCTTCTACTCTTTATCTCTGGGAGTTATTTTAATTTTTAGTTCCGCAAATAAGTGAGACCACGTGAAGTTTTTCTTTCTGTGCCTGGCTTATTTCACAAAGCACAATGACTTCCAGTTCCATTAATGTTGTTTGGTTCCTCTTTCTCCACGTCCTTGCCAGCATTTGTTTTTGACTGACTTTGGGATAAAAGTCATTTTACCTAAAGAGATAACATTGTAATTTTGACTTGCATTTCTCTGATGGTTAATGACATTAAGCATCTTTTAATATACCTGTTTGACATTGGCATGTCTTCTTTTGAAAAGTGTCTCATCAGATCTTTTGCCATTTTTAAAATCAGATTATTAGATTTTTCTCCTATAGATTTGTTTGCGCTCCATATATATTCTGGTTGTTAATCCCTTGTCAGATGGATAGTTTGCAAATATTTACTCTTATTTGTGGGTTGTCTCTTCACTTTGTTGTTTCCTTTGCTGTGTGGAAGCTTTTTAACTTAATGTGATCTCATTTGTCCATTTTTGCTTTGTCTGTGCTTGTGGGGATTACTGAAGATATCTTTGCCCTGTCCAATGTCCTGGAGAGTTTCTGCAATGTTTTCTCTTAGCAGTTTCATAGTTGGAGGTCTCAGATTTAAGTATTCAATCCATTTGAATTTGATTTTTGTATAAGGTGAGAGAAAGGCATCTAGTTTCATTCTTCTGCATATGGATATCCAGTTTTCCAAAAATCATTTACTGAAATACACTGTCTTTTCCCCAATGTGTGTTCTTGACAACCTTGTTGAAAATGAGTTTACTGTATATGTATGAGTTTATCGCTGGATTCTCTATTCTGTTTCACTGATTTTTGTGTCTATTTTATGCCATGCCATGATGTTTTTGTTACTATAGCTCTGTCATATAATTTGAAGATGGGTAATGTGGTTCTTTAAGTTCCATTCTGTTTGCTTAGAATAGCTTTGGCATTCTGGGTCTTTTGTGGCTCCATATAAATTTTAGGATTTTTTTGTTCTATCTTTGTAAGCGGTGTTACTGGTATTATGGTAGGGATTGCATTAAATCTTTAGATTGCTTTGCATAGTATGGACATTTTAACAATATTAAGTTTTTTTGATACATAAACATGGAATATATTTTTATTTTTTGATGTCCTCTTTGATTTCTTGCATTAGCGTTTTATAGTTTTCATGGTAGAGATCTTTCACTTCTTTGGTTAAATTAATTTCTAGGTCATAAAAACTCTACACCTTAACTTCACCACTTTACTTTATAAGCTTTTTATTGTTTCTATGTAAATCTTATTGCACCATCTATGTCTTGAAAAGTTCTTGTTATTAGTTTTGATTGGTTTATCATTTTACTTAAGATTGGTTTATACACCACCAATTGCAGTGCTATAATATTTTGTGCTTTTTTTGTGTATGTATTATTATGGGTTTTAAACCTCCAGATTATTTCTTATGGTTCATTAACATTACTTTTATTCTGATTGAAGTACTTCATGGAGCATTTCTTGTAGGACACATCTGGTGTTGATGAAATCCCTCAGCTTTTGTTTGTTGGGGGAAAGTCTTCATTTTCCTTTATGTTTGAAGGATATTTTCACCAGTTATACTATTAGAAGGTAATCATTGTTTGTTTGTTTGTTTTTTTGGTTTTTACCTTCAGCACTTCAAATATGTCATGCCACCCTTTTCTCCTGTAAAGTTTCCATACCTCAACATTTCTAACACTATTTGAAGTGGGTTCAAAAAGGAAAGTAAGGAGAGAAGACAGACTATTTGATTGCCTTATATTATTTGAATAATGTATTCTCCCAACCAATGTCTTGTCTTGAAAGGTGGAAAACTGTCTAAGGCCTGCTACTGGGAAAAAAATTGTTTTATAAATTTATAGCAAGTTTTAAAATTGATATAGTAGTGTAAGTGTTACATACAATTATTGCCCTATATTCTTGGAGGTTGGTTCTAGGCCATCCCATGGTGCCAAAATAGAAAGATACCAAGATCCCTGATATAAAATTGGATAGTATTTGCATATAACCTATACACATCCTTTCCTATATTTTAAATAATCTCCAGGTTACTTATAATACCTAATATAACATAAATGCTATGTACATAATAGTTATAAGAGTTGTTTAGGGAACAATGACAAGGAAAAAAGTCTGTACATATTCAGACTTACTCAAATATTTTCATTAAAACTAATCTTTTTAGTGGATTTAGGTTCCAAATCCCAACACAGTACCTACTTTTCCCCTTATTTTGTAAATGTTAGATGAAATACAACAGCACATTTTTTAAATAGTACTATTGATAGATAGTGTTACACAGATATACTATCTACAAAATATGCTACACAAAATACATGTACCATATATAATATCTATGGAAGTATGTATATAGAATTGGTCCACTATATCTGTGAGTTCCACTATCTACAAAATATGCTATACAAAATACATGTACCATATATAATATCTATAGAAGTATGTATATAGAATTGGTCCACTATATCTGTGCGTTCCACTATCTACAAAATATGCCATACAAAATACATGTACCATATATAATATCTATAGAAGTATGTATATAGAATTGGTCCACTATATCTGTGGGTATCCACTATCTACAAAATATGCCATACAAAATACATGTACCATATATAATATCTATAGAAGTATGTATATAGAATTGGTCCACTATATCTGTGGGTATCCACTATCTACAAAATATGCCATACAAAATACATGTACCATATATAATTTCTATAGAAGTATGTATATAGAATTGGTCCACTATATCTGTGGGTTCCACTATCTACAAAATATGCTATACAAAATACATGTACCATATATAATATCTATAGAAGTATGTATATAGAATTGGTCCACTATATCTGTGCGTTCCACATCTGTAGATCTTATAAATGCACCAGCCCTACCCGATGAAGGTCCTACAATTATGGCTTGATTTAACCTTTATCCTTCCCCCTTAGGACTTATCTCTAAATACTCTCATTTTGGGAGTTAAGGCTTTAACAAATGACTGTTAGGAGGGGATAGATTAATTCTGCAGTTAAAGGAGAATACAGAATTGTCCCTCTCATCTGCAGTCATGGCTTTGATGGCCCTTTTATCTTTAGCTCAAGCAACTACTTTTCACAAGGTGCTTTGTGATGTCTGAGCCTACTTCCTACAGATGTCTAATGGGATTCATCGTTTACTTGAAAGCAGGTTTTACCCAACAAGAAATTAGGAAATTATGTTTTTCAGAATTGTTATGATTCATAAAATTGCCTGAAGTCAACTGCAAACTTCCTGCACTTTGGTGCTCCTTGTCAATTATTTTCAGGTCTAAGCCTACTCTAAACGAGGTGGTGTTTGTGTAGTTCTTTTCTTTACCATTCTGCCCCAGTGGAAGCATTAGATAACAAGTGGATCAAATTCAGTTTTACAAACTCATATAAGTACCTGTTTTATTGTGCTGATCAATATAAGGGCAATATAAAGATAGACAAAAGAAATTCACTGCCTTCAAAATTATGTAGGAGAGGCAGAAAAAATAGAAAGGTGAACTAAGTTAAAACAGTAATATGAGTGAAAGACTTCTTGGTACATTCTGACCAAGGTAAAGTTCCTTAAGATTGGTACAAAGAAACCTAAACATGCAAGAATTAGCACTGGGGTGTGAGCCATGGGGTAGTATCTGGGTGTCCTGTTCACAGTGCTCCTTGAATACAATGGTGGTCCACGAAGGTGTAATGGGTGCACTCCAGTAAAGCTATCCTGAGGATAGCAGTTATTTTGGCCCACAGTTTTAAGGTTATGCGATGATGCAGTCATCTGTCAGGCTTGGACATACTACTGCTGATGGTATTATTTCCTCTGCCTGATTTCTCACTCTCAGCACTTAACCTGCTTGAAATGATAATGTGTGGTGATATGCCGTCCACATCCTCTTGTCCTTCTGCTTGCCAAGTCTGCATTTTTCAATTTTTTCTCCATGTGCCCTCCTAAAATTAAATGAATTACCTCTAAAAAATAACCAGGGAGCATCTACCTGATTTACAACTGCCTGCTAACCCTGGTCACAGAGAGGACAGCAAACCTTTTTCTGGTTATCTGGTGAGTAATGCTAAATATATGCAAAATGATTTGAATTGTTTCTTTGCTCCTGGTTTACTATTTTTCAAATGTCTGATTTTTTTAAAGGAATGTGCTAAACTGATTCTTCTGTAGAAGATTTAATTTAAGTATTTCATTAAAAATATTTCAGCCTAAGAGAGTTAATATGAATTTGAAAACCAGTTAGATTTTTTCAGCTAATTTTTTTTAATGCCTGGCAGCTGGAATGCATCACTGACATGCTGACACCATATTATTTAAAATAGCATTGCCTGTGAGACTAGGAAAAGCTATTTAAGACAAACCTCAAGAAGGCTGGTGAAATAATAGCTGAAGTTACGTTATGTCAGCCAATTCCTCAGCATGGAACAGCATTGTGAGGCCAGAGTTGTTATCCTTCACTGAGACATAAAATCTATATCTTGATTCTTTTGGTCATTTAAGGTCCTGTGGGAATTGTACCCAGAGGGAGTGTGCTTTTATCCAGTGTGTTGGCCACAGGTCAAGATGGATGGTACAGTTGTATCTTTCAACGTGTTCAAGGTTTCATATAGATATAATCAGAGTACAGTTTTTGGAAAGGCTCTGGATTTGTCATTCTATATATAGTTTGCAAATTGCAGAAAAGCAGGAATAGCTGCTAGAATGACCAATATCAAACACGGTAAAAAAGTGCCAATGTGCCAAAGGAATCTATGGAGTCATTTAATCTAGTAAGTTTTTAACATCATTTCTTTTAATTGAAAAGGTAATTTTAGTTTGGTTGATTAATCAGCAGCTTAACGGCTCTTTCTCTGCAAGTTGAGGAACCTACTCCTTTTTTCCTTAGCTAAATGGGAGGGAAAATCTTCAGGCCAGCAGTGGAGATTGAAGAGAACAACAATCTAAGTTAGAAACTTCTTGCTGCCATTCAGTTTACTATTCTTATGTCTCTTGGGGATAACAAAGCTTTTAGCCTGTAACATGAAATAAAAATACCTCATCTTATAGAATTGCATTATGATATAATATGATATCCATTTGTAAATAAGTCCTTATGTGATTGCCTCCTTGGACAAAGTGAAGTGGTCCATATTTGGCATATTTTGATAGTAGATGGATACCTGCCTAGAAAGTGCACACAACACAAACCGTGTAAACCAGAATGGCCCTGAAGGAAATCATGAAATGAATGAAGTTTTGCTTTCATTTCTTGGCCTACCATCTTTTGGCTCTTTATTCTTTCCTGGTGTCCTGCTGGTGACTTGGGTTGTCAACTTAGGTGTCCTTTGCCTCAGCAGAGACCTCATGCTATTGTACCATTCCCAAAATCTCCGTAAGAGATCCTGTTTTTCCCAATAAACCAAAGTGGCAGTTTCTCTCCCTAGTGGTGTGTGCATTTTTAATGGTCCTAAATTTATCTTCCTAGATTAACTGGCTGGCTGTGATTTCACAGCCCTAAATACACAATTTCTCCACTGTTAGACATATCTTCAATTGTGACTATTTCTAAAACTAGGCCATATCTGTTACATGGTTTGTTTCTTCCCTATGTCCAAACAAAAGCCTCTTTTTAAATTTTTAAAATTTTTTTGAGATGGAGTCTTGCTCTGTCTCCCAGGCTCTAGTGCAGTGGCTCGATCTCAGCTCACTGCAATCTTTGCCTTCTGGGTTCAAGCAATTCTCCTACCTCAGCCTCCCAAGTAGCCAAGATGACAAGTGCATATCACTACACCCAGCTAATTTTTGTATTTTTAGTAAACACGAAGGTTCACCATGTTGGCCAGGCTGCTCTCGAAATCCTGACCTCAGGTGATCCACCTGCCTCAGCCACCCAAAGTGTTGAGATTACCAGAGTGAACTACTGAGCATGGCCACAAAAGCCTTTTTAAAGCCTTTTTTTCATACTGTATCTTATAATCAAGGGAGTCTTAGAATTGGAAACACAGAACATATAGTTCAGAGGGAATTTTTAAAATGTAACATTTATTTTTTGCAGAGGTGATTCACTCACAGATTTAAAATGCAAAAGTAATAAGCAAATAGACAATGGAAAGTTTTTCTTCTAAACCTATTCCTTGCGCCAGTGCTCTCCCCAGAGACAAATGGCATTTGTACATATTAGGGCATATAGACTTTTATTTTTGATTTTGAAATGCAGATGATAATCTTATAGAATATCTCTGCACATTATTTTTTACATAAAAATGTATCTGAGAGATTGTTCATCATCAGTGTGTAAACAGATTCATTTTTCTTTCTAAAGACTGTATATTATTTCATTATATGTGTGCAGTCTCTCTTATTTAAATTTTGTAGAATTTGTACCAATTTTTTTCCTTGGTATGAGTCACCAGATTTCTCACATCCTTCAAGACACAGTCCATATTCAAACAAACTTGACAAAGGTTTTTTAAGAATAAATATAAAAGTCACTTTATGTATCCTTTATGTATAAGGCATTTGTAATGTTTTTTTCTGAGTAATATCAGTTCTTATTCATTTTTTGGTATCAGCTTATCTTTCTTCATATATTACAGAAACTAGCTATTTGTCTGTGAAATAAATTGTAAATGTATTTCCAGGTTTTCAATCATGTTTGTTTATGGTAATTTTTGTCATACAGAAAAGCTGTAATTTTATAAAGTTGGACTAAATCTTTTTTATGTTTTGGATTTGTGTCATATTCAGAACACATATTTTTCATTCTGCGATTATTAAAATGCTGTAGAGTAGGTACTACATGACTACTTTAGTGGGGGTTTTTACTTAGATACCACAGTTTGGTTGAAATGTGAACATTTTCTAATATTTTAAAAGAACACACATTTTTATTATTACACAAAGTCTTTAAGTGAAGAGAGAAAATACAAAGAAATCCATCTTCTTCCATCTTGTGACTACTGGTGAGGGATCTTAAATTGGTCAGAGAAGAGGAAGAGGAAATGAAGGTCAGTTGTTGAGGGAGGTGAGAAGACACCAGAGGGAAGCTAGAGTGAAAATAAGGGCCAATATTTTCATGTTTCTCTATTTTTACTCTCAGAGAGGGATAAAGCACTCATTAGTGGGTAATGAAATTTTAAATCTAACAAAAAGTATTTCAAATATAAAATAACATTTTTCTATATCTGATCATGAGATTAAGGCTGTCTAACTAACAGGAGAAGAGAATTAGGGGATGTTTTTCAATTTGGCAATGCTACTTGTTGTAGACTAGAATATTAGCAATTTTTCACTAAAGCTGAAAATACTTTTTGTTAATATGCAGTAAGTAGGTTTTAAATCTTTGCAGAAACCCTGAGATATTGGAGATTTTGAAAACCCCATATTATGGGTTAATATATTTTTTTTTTTCAGAGGGAGTCTCACTCTGTCATCCAGGCTGGAGTGCAGTGGTGCTAGCTTGACTCCCTGCAACCGCCACCTCCTGTGTTCAAGCAGTTCTCCTGCCTCAGCCTCCCAGGTAGCTAGGACTACAGGCGTGTGCCACAGCATCCAGTTAATTTTTATATTTTTAGTAGAGACAGAGTTTTGCCATGTTGGCAAGGCTGGTCTCGAACTCCTGGCCTCAAGTAATTTGCCTACCTTGGCCTCTCAAAGTCCTGGGATTACAGGCATGAGCCACTGCACCCAGCCCTGAAAATTTCTATTTTATAATAAGATGAATTCTAGTTTTCTTCCCCTACCTAATTTAATCTCTAATAAAGGTATTGCAAGATATGTATTAAGTTTTAAATTTTTTTACTGTCTTGGACATATATTGTTTATAGGAAGTTCATTAGATATTGGCATTTAGAATAACTTAAATAAACTAGTAGAAAAAGCCAGTAAGCACAACCTCTTTATTTCCTCTCAAAGACTATCACAAGGCATCTGTAATGCATCATTAAATGTTGGGTATTGCATTCAATGTTGGCATAAAAATACAAGTTAAATAAATGAAGAATACATGGCACAAACAGTAAACAAATATTGAAGAAAAATTATAGATGTATAGTTTGTTATAACTAGATCTGGTGATGCAGTATGGTAAAAATAAAACAAGACCCATAGAACCCTAAACAGGCCAAATTGAGGAGTAGTTTATTCCCATGCACTAATGTTGTTTGGGAACTGGATATATCAATACAGTACATATGAAACAGCATTGCATTTCAAACTAAAAGTTTCGGGATTAAATCTCAAGTCTATTAATTTGGGGCCTTAATTTTCTAATTTGTAAAATAAAGCTATTTTGCTGGGATAGGTTCCCTGCTGTGGGCTATTTAGGCAGGCTGCTAAGTCCTATATAGACTCATTCTTAAAAATTGTATCTTAAATGGCTCAGTTAAAATGTGCAGGGTTACAAGGAAAGCAATGACACTAAACTGCAGTTACCTAAGTAACATACAAATGTGCATTTTTCTAATATATAGGCTGTTTAAAATTAACACATTAAATGACAAAAGTCAGCAAAGTGTCTCATAACTGCCATATTTCCAAACTGGCAGTAAGTTTAATGGATATTTTAATGTTTTGGCGGTAACCGAAGTTTGATAAGAAAACATCTGATTTTAGTTGGTTACAAAGTTACAATTACTACTAATACTGTAACAAATGTTACTGGGTTCATGGCCTATTTCATAATTGAATGGAATGTTGAATTTCAGTGAGAAGTAAGTGAAAATAAAGATACTTTTTTTTTTCTGGTTCACCATGTTCACAGATCTTCAATTTTTGGCGGAGGGGTGGGAGTCTCAGGATAAGAACCGGTGGGCATCAGGATCTTTAAGTTTTTTTCTCAGTTTCAAATGTAATGACTTATCTGTGATTCCTCAGTTGTTTACATGTTCGAATTGCCCAGGATCACATCTATAAAGTTCTAAACTAAAGCGTTGTAACGTTTTGTCAAATTACCTCCAGCTAACCAAATAACACAATTTTCCTCACTACCATTAGTTAGAAATTAAAGTTTATTTTTTTCACTAGTTCTAATGAAAATTTTTTAAAACAAACAAAAAGGTGACCTGTCATCTAAGAGTGCCTATGTTAGAGTTCCCCAAAGAAACAGAATCAATAAGATATGTCTTGCTGTAGACTAAATGTTTGTGTACCCTCAAAATTCATATGTTGAAGATAAAATCCCCAGTGTTCTTGGTATTTGTAGGTGGGGCCTTTGGGAAGTAAACAGGTCATGTGGATGGAGCGATAGTGAATAAATTAATCCCCTTATGAAAAGAGAGGTAGACACAAGATCTCTCTCTCTCTTCTGCTCTTCATAATGTGAGGATACCATGGGAAAACTGTCATTAGCACACCAGGAAAGAAGCCTTCACTAGAACTTACCATGATGGCACCCTGATGAACTTCTCAGCCTCCAGAGCCATTAAAAATACATTACTGTTGTTTAAGCCACCTGTTATGGCATTCTGTTATAGCAGTCCAGACAGACTAATACACACACACCACACACACACACACACACACACTCTCTCTCTCTCTCTCTCACTCTCTCTCTTACACTCAACCACATTTTATATATAAACCTATTAACATATAATTGTTCAATTATATATATATAACTATACGAATGTGTGTGTGTGTGTGTGTGTGTGTGTGTGTGTGTGTGTGTATTTGTATATATAAGGAGATTTAGTATCAGAATTTGGCTCACATGGTTATGGTAGCTGACAAGGCCAGACGTCTGTGGTTGGAAAGATACAGAACTAAGAGAGACAGTAGTGTAGAGCTAGTTTGAGTTTGAAGGTCTGACACCAGGAAAGCTTTTAAGTTTCAGTCCAAAAGCCAACAGATTCGAGACCCTTAAAACGCTTATTTTTTGATTCAGAACCAAAGAAAGGAAAAGACCAATGTCCTAGTTCAAGGCAGTCCAGAAAGAAGGAGTTCTCCCACTCCCTTGTCTTGTGGGAAGGTCAGCCTTTTTGTTCCATTCAGGTCTTCAGCTGATGAGATGAGGGGAGTCCACATTGATGAGGGTAATCTGCTTTACTCAGCCTATCAATTCGTGTCAATTTCATCTAATAACACTTTCACAGATACACTCAGAATAATGTTTGACCATAAATCTGGGCATCCCATGGCCCAGCCAAGCTAACACTTAAAATTCACCACCACAGTGCCTTATACCAAGAAATCATTATTTTTTAATATCATGGGTATCTTTGTAATAATTGGTACATTGCTATACTGTAAAAAACAGAAAAACCAGTGGGATAAGTTATTTCTACAAAATTGAACTTATAAGAATATAACTGAAATTAAAAGAAAGTGATTTAATTTTATTATGATGTATGGAATACGATATTTTTTATTTTGAATGTTATATTTTTCTTGTTGTTTAAGTAAACAATCAACTTAGATTTCTATGCATGTAGAGTGAATGCTGCTGTATGCAGGAGAAAGCAGAATGTGGGGAAATTCAACATTTGATTTATTAAACAGATTAAACTTGTCAATGTGTCTTGGCATCACTATTTAATGAAAATATTGACTTAATATTTTTAATCTCATTTATATGATCATTTATTATGAACTTTTGCCTTTCAGCTTAAAAATGTACTTGTAAAGAGCATACAGATTTAGGACTGAGGTGGTGCTTTCATTTCAGATCTTCTATGGACTTGTGGTGGAAAATTAAGTTAGTGACATAACCACAGTCCTTGCTGAAATTGTTCATTTTATGAACTGTAATAAAAATGCTTGTTACCAAACATTAAATACGAGGTATTTTGAACTCACTGGATGAAATTTTTAATATGAATTTACTCAGGCTTGTAAATAAATTTAAAAAATTAATCGACCTGCACAAATTTGTTGCCAACCTCCCTCTTCCATGGTGCTTAACTTCTAGTAAATTGAAGAAAATTAGCATTTCTTCCTACTTGTCTCTCAGATATTAATGCTTATGAGGGTTGAGTAGATCAATGTCTATTACCTGATACAGATGTATTATAATCCACTGAAGTACTGTGAGGAAAAACAATTCACATTAGGATTGAATATAGGTTTACAATCACTTCAGGTCTGAATTTAGCCTTAAATTCATTACCTTAAAGTAATGAATAATGAAGATTTAGATTTAGAGAATAGTGTTTCTATACCAGGAATGCTTTTCTCTTAAGGGAAATTCTTAGATAAAGTGACCTGGGTTGGGGGTGGGGAAATCCCTCAAATATGCAAATTGGGTTCCTGGCTTTTGGGTTATATGGACAAATTTAGTTATCTGACATTTTACTTTGAAGCTAGTTAGAAACAAAGGCATGAAATGACAAAATGAAGACAGGCTTGAGGGTACCATGCTTCTTCCCCTCATCACCGGTTAAATTAGTGAGAGTAAGAAGTAAAGAATGAGGTAGACACAGAAAGAGAAAGGATGAGAGAGGGCTGTGTGTGCAGTAGGGGTGGGGTGGGGGATGGTGAATTAAGCCCTCTGCAAGGCCATCAGAGAAACTCTAGGTTCTGTAGGTGAGAAACAAGCTCCAGAAGTATTCCTCAGGAAACTCTGTTGTCCCTGAAGTCCCCATCTTGGTTTGGCTTACTTGAAGCATTTTCCCTCCCTCTGGGCTTGATTATGACAGGAGGCTCAAAAGTGGAGTGCTGCCAGCTCTCTCTTGGGTCACTCAACCCTCTTTTTCTGTATGCTATCCCCTCTCCATTAATAGTCCACATTTAGCACCAGAGATGTAGTTTAATAGACCTTAACCCTCAAAATAAAATTGTAAGACATTTCTAGACAATGCTCACTCTGTTGCCATCTTAGTTGGTTTGGAAAAAAAAAATGTTTTTATGTGGCAGAGGCAGCAGTAGAAACTTTTAGGGAAAAAGTTAGACTTTTAAATAAATACGCAAGGCAGAGCAAACTATAGTAGGAAGAATGCAAAGTGTTTTGGGGGAGTGTAATCCTGAAAGCTGAATGCTGCCCTTTTGGTTTCCTGAAAAATACAAAATATGTAAATAATCATGTACTTAGAGGAAACCATGGAAATGGAATGCAGTGAAAATATTAAAGCTGTAGGACAGTAGCTGTAACAAGAACAGAAAGACTAGAAGAGAATTCATAGTGGCTTCACAAATAGTAGGCTGAGGCTAAACCAGAATTGTGCTCTATGTAACTGTTAGAGCAAACAAATCAAGTAGCTGGGCCCAGTAGTTCTGGGTATTCAGGAAACTCAGGTGGGAGGACCACTTAAAGCCAGAAGGTCAAGCTCAGCCTAGACAACATTAGGCAACATAGTGAGGCTTCATCTTAAAAGAAAAAAAAATCAAAAAAGCACTTACAAGGATTGATTGGAGTGGAGTCATTTGTGCCATATTAGAAACTTGCATATATGAGAAACTAACATCTTTAGTCAGACGGCAGCTATAATATAACTAAATGTTTATATAACTAATGATGACAATGAAAATATCAAATATTAAACTTAAATGCAATGTTTATTTTTTTAAAAAATAATTTTTAACAGGCATATACTGTAGAATTTGAAATTGTTAATTTTTGACCATGCCATTTCTCTGTTGAGAAAAAACTTTCAATATAAGGAGTGTGGCTGAGAATTGGGGTGGGTATTAAGAGTTAATGTATGTAAAATGAAATTAAAGCCAAATGTATATTTTCATTTATGTTGAGTAGGATGCTTTCTCTGTCTTGAAAGGACATACCTGTTGCTTCACTAAAGAGAAAGTAGATCATTTAAAAATGGTTTTTACTTTCATTAGTCAGGCATCTGGAGAAAGTAAACACCAGATCCTATCATAGCCTCATTAGTGACTTAAAATGGTGCAACAGTCTAGATTTAACAAATTCAAATGGCTCTGGCCCTGTTCAGTAAATCTGAATGAGTGGAGCAGGCTGAGTGTGAGACACTAGTGATGGATGTTAAGACCTGGCTAGCTTGCCCTAGGCATTCAAACTCAACTTACAAACAAACCAACAAACAACAGGAAAAACCCAGCTAAGCAAATACCTCCAGAGGCGCTTGGGATTTGCAACATGTTATAAAATAATCTGTTTTTCATGATATGTAACCTCCAGGAGTCTTAAGCCAGAGGAATGTCTCAGAAAGTGAAAAAGGATTGCCTCCTTTTTCGAAAAATTCAGTTTTGAAAAGAAGCAAATTGGTGGTAGGGGTGGGGGTCATCATAAAATGGATTAAGTTGCTAGTGATTAGACTGCATGGTAAAAACATTCTTTTTCTATTTCGGAAGTGGTTAATCAGCCAAGAAAGTTGTAAACACATTCAACAGAAAGGGTTTCTTGTCTGTAAACTGTAACTGTGGCTTGCTTGTAAAGGTTCATACTGGCTTTCCATTTTAATTGATGTTTAACTTTGTTGCAAAGATCTTTCCATTAGGTCTTCAAATCAATTAGATAGTTTTGGAAATATTATATGTTTGTAACAACTATAGTTGAAATAAGTTGGAATAACTTATTTTCTTAATATTACACTACATATTTCTTTTGATAAGTGTTAGCAAAAGACAAGATGATCTGCAGAGAAAAAGGGTGGAGACTTTTTTTCTTTTAGAATGACAGACAGTCTGTAGACTAGGTAGGTACAGCTTTTAGTATAAGTGAAAGTATTTTCTGAAGAACAAAGGGAGAGTCTAGCTTAAATAGGGACAATTCTCTCCTTAGTTCTCAATCAGGTCTGTTTATACAAATGAAGGATTCAAACTTGTTTAGTTCCAATTGGTCAAAATTAGTAGAGTGCTGATTGGGTGTTTTCTATGCCCCAAACCAGAACTCTGTCACACTTTTTATTGGGTGTTTTCTATGCCCCAAACTAGAACTCTCTGTCAAACTTTCAAAGGGCTGGTGAGGGGCAGTTTCCAGCCCCAGTTTCTCTTGTGTCTGGTTACAGGAACTGTTCTGGCTCAGGGTATAAAGCAAATGTTTGTGGAGTTGCTTTTTCTAAGAAGCCACATGGCTGCTCTTTCTCACTTTAGCAAGGCCACTTGCTTCTGTTTTTAAATTTATCCTCCCTATTAACCACAGGGACATCTATCTCCCCTGGAGAGCTTGGGTCTTATTTTATCAGTTTTATTTCATGTAGATTATATTTTAAAGTATTAACACCGTGCCAAAGAGGCATGAACAGTTGAAAAGTTGATGTCTTGATTCAAAGGGAAACGTGGATTGCATACATTCTTTATGTGCCTGATACGAGACATGATGTTCTTCTATTTATTGCCTCATTTTCTCACAACTGCCTAAGACATTGGTATTCTTCCACATTTCATAATTGAGGCCACTGCATCTCAGAAATGTTCTAGATTTTTGAGAAATTTATTAAAGAAGACAATTTAATCAATATTAATTATAAAACCTTTAGTTTGTTTTAGATATTTATTTTATTTTTGTAAAGCTACTGTCATTTGTTTTGCATGTCAGGCAACTCTTATTTTAAGAAATTATAGCCTATATCCTCTTATATTCCCCAGAGCTTGCACTTAGCTGTGGGGTATACCATGGCCCACTGTAGTTGTTGGCATATCATCTTAAGACATCTAGGAATCTGCTTTCAGGAAGAAATGGAGGAAGTTTCTTCTTTATTTTTTTCTTTCTTTATTTTTGTGAGATGAAGTCTTGCTCTTGTCACCCAGACGGGAGTGCAATGGTACAATCTCGGCTCACTTAAGCCTCCCGGATTCAAGTGATTCTCCTGACTCAGCCTCTTGAATAGCTGGGAATACAGGCACTCACCACCACACCCAGCTAATTTTTGTAGTTTTAGTAGAGATGGGGTTTCACCATGTTGGGCAGGCTGGTCTCAAACTCCTGACCTCAGGTGAACTGCCCGCCTCAGCCTCCCAAAGTGCTGGGATTATAGGCACGAGCCATCATGCCCGGACGCTTCTTTAGTTTTTAATAAATATTTTAGGAAGAACAGAATTATACCTTACAAAGCATTCTTTAAATTTATGGGAAAACAATAAAATAACAAAATGTTACACCTGTTTAGAGACTCGACATTCCTTTAAATATTGTCAGAGTCATCAGAGTTCAAATTAAAACTATGATAAAAATGCTTTTGAAGCAACAGCAGCAAGCAAACCTTGATTCTGGCTAGTGCGAGTCATGCTTCAGTGAGCATCGGAATCAAAGAGGAGTGTTACAAAGCAGATTCCAGGCCTCTAGCGCCAATGTCCCCATCAGGCAAGACCATGTGGAGTCAAGAATTTTCATTTTTAACAGTTTCCAGGGGGACACTGATGCTGCTGATCCGTGGACCGTGTTTTGAGTAGTACTGATTTAGGGGTGACCTGGGAAGTATAGTATGTGTTAACAATTTGAATTATGTTTTTCAGAAAAATAATTTCAACTGCACCAGAAGAACTCAGTGCCCAGAAACCAATATCAGTTCTATACAGATACAAGGTGATGCTGATTATTTCATCAACCATCTTGGAGTTCCCAGCGTGCAGTTTGCTTATGAGGACATCAAAACATTAGAGGTGATTGATCCTAAAAATGCAAAACACACACACACAATATAGCAGACCTACAGAATTTGATTTTATCCTGGCTATTCAATTTTCATAGCAAATAGGTCACTATAGAAAAGCGGCTTCATTTAGAGAGTCATTCTTGTTTCTCAGAGGCTTTGTAATAGTATTTGAAAACATCAGCTCTTTTCAATAGTGTTGAATTCGATTTAAAAAGATTTATATTGTCACTCACATTTTCACACAGTGCTCTGCAACAAGAAATGTGCAGTAGTTGGATTAACATCAAAACATAATTGTAATCTTCAGTGTTCACAGAAACAGATGACATGTGCAATAGATTCTCCTCTCCTTGCCCAAGGGAAAGTGCATTTCATGTTCTGTATGTTAATGTGAGTCTTGTGGATTAGCTACCCAAAGTTAGTCAATAGTTTGCCTGCTTAGAAAAGATAGTATTTTTTTTGTGAAGATAGAAGGCTTTTTTCCCAAAGAATATCACAAAAGCATGATTCTCCTTAATTAAGTCTTTATTCATCCATCTTTTGGACTTCAGTCCTTTTAATCTTTCTCATAATTATGTCTTAGGAAACTGTTTCTCTGTGGATCTATACCTGTTGGGACATTTTACCTTCATTTACAAATTATTTATGCATTATTGGGAGCAATTTGAAAACCTCTAGGGTGACCTTCGTGAGGTAATTATTATATTAACAAAATAATGGCTAAAAAGTACAGTAAAGCATGGCTTGTTCTTCAAATATAGATCTTCCTAAAAAAGGGTGCTTAAATTATGTTTGTGTAGGCTCAACTTGAGCTATGCAATGTAATGTTTAATAGCTTCGAGTGATATTTAGCTTTATGTTTCTCTGCCGCCACCCAGAAAATGTTAGAATTCTTATTTAGTATATGTCTAATTCATCTTGGTTTAGTTTTTAAGCCAAGAATTTAGAGAGGCAGAATAGTATAGCCTTGGAAATGAGACGGAAGCCCTGACTCTGACACTTACTAGACAAATTATTTAACATCTTTCAGAATGATTTTACAAATGAAGTACTTTGGTATATTTGTGGAGTCTACTCTACAGAGCTGTGGGGAGGATTAAATGAGACTATGCATACAGAGGATTTTAGCTAACCAGATTGCAAGGCCCCATCATTGTAGTTATTGCAATGAGTACAAACACATCAGTAGAAGGGAGGATTTTGTTAACTGTTGAGAAAAACGAGTTGATCAGGCGAAGAGGTAGAATTTGGTGGGAATCAGCTGGAGGATCTGAGGTGTTAATTGGGAGAAGATTTTGAAATGGGAACCAGTGAAGTTCTAAGAAGAGCTGCATTATTCTAAGGGTAAAGTCTATCTAACAGAACTGGTACAGTCTGAAGGAGCCAATCAGTTTTTCAGATGATGCCCAGAATATCTAACTACCACCATAGAATTATTTTTATTATTTGTCTCCAAAAAGTAATTAAAATAGAGTCTCTTATGCTTTGTAACAAATGACCTTGTTGGTATTGCTTTAGTGGAAGAATTTTTAAAATGTATTTGTCCCTTACAAAATGTGAATGCTTGAGATGAGATAATTTTGTATGAACTCTCTGAGGAATAGAGTAACTGCTCCTTTCTGTGTTAACCTATAATAGATATCGGTATACAGCTATTAAGGGGAATTATGAATATTAAAAAAGACCTTATCCATGATGTAAAAAATATTTATCCTGTGTCAACTCGTAAAGCACGTAAGGAAATTAGAGCTTTTTAATTAACTTGCAATTACAAATATATATAGAAAACAGCTTGGTGGATTTGAAATTAGGAGCCCTGAAATTTTAAATCCCTGTACGTTTAATAGTCCAATTACATTGGTTTCTGGGCCTCCACTTTTTAAAATCTGTATCTTATTAAAAACAATAAGGCCAGGTGAGCTGGTTCATGCCTGTAGTTCCAGCACTTTAGAAAGCCAAGACAGGCAGATTGCTTGCACTCAGAAATTTGATACCAGCCTGTGCAACACAGTGAAACCTTGATTCAACAAAATAATACAAAAATTGGGTGGCATGTTTGCAGGCACCTATTGTCCCAGCTACTAGGGGGGTGGAAGGGGCTGTGATGGGAGTATCGCTGGAACCTTGGAGGTGGAGGTTGCTGTGAGCCAAGATCACACCACTGCACTCCAGCCAGGGTGACAGAGTGAGACACTGTCTCAAACAAAACAAAAACAAAAAACCATAATATGTACCACGTATTGTGTATTTACCACTCGTTGAGTACTTGCCATGCTATGTATTTTATACCTCTTATATCATTTATTATTAAAATGTCTCCATAAATTAGCTTTTATTATTAATTCTATTCATGCTGAGAATGAAATAGAATTTAAAGGCCACTAGCTTATCCAAGGTCATAAGGATAATAAATGGCCAAGACAGAAGTTGATCTAAGACATGTTTGACAGTAAGTCTATGTTCTCCACTATTGTATCAAAGATGGCAAATTGGAAGGCCAAGGGCAAGAGATAGTCTATCAATATATTTTGTTATTGAAACACTGAATTTCTGGAAACACTGTATACTTTTTCTCCATGGAAACAGTCAACTAAATGGACACTGCTCAGTAGCTTGCCATGTTGTTCATCCAAGAGTTAAGAAGAATATTTTCTTCAACATCTGTTTCTATCAAAGATCAGAAGTTGAATACTCAACTTAGGGTCAATGTTTCACCAGACTTGTGTCACCTACAGTATCTGTGTGGCCCCTATAGGGATAGAGCTCATTTAGTACAAAAAAAGTTACAGTGAGTAATTTCATGGCTGCTTCCACTTTCAGAGTGGTATACTGTAAGAGCAATAATTTTATGATTATATCCATGATTTTAAATAATTATCTATTTGAAGCTGATTTGGGTGATTATAATGCAAATCTTAGAATTACTATCAATATGTATGTTCTTTGTTTAGTAAGATTGATCATGGATCTATTATATTCAATTTCAAAAACTGAATCATGATAATACAGGAAAAATTGAACTGTGGGAAAATAATTCAGTGCAACAGAGACCACCTTTTACATGGACATGTCAATAAAACATGACATTTTGTAATGTCTGTCCCCAATATTTCAAGTTCTTCCACATTCCCACCAATGGCTTTTACCTGTAGTTTCTCTGGATGCAAATATATTGCATAAAATTACTTAAAGCCCCTTTGATCTTTAGCTTTTCTTGGCATCTATACTCTAATTTTCCAATAATTAAATTTTACAAATGCATCACAATCTATGGGTTTGCAAAATGTTAGAATGATTCCTTCTCATAAAATTGTATCCTGTTAATTGAAACATCTCTTGTTGTAAGCTTCATTTAAATAAGGTTTTAGATTTATAAACACCATTGCACCTGTTGGGAGAAGCATTCTGTACAGATTAAATACAATGCAGAGATTGTTGAAAAGGAAAAGAAAAGACAGATGCTTTCTGATTAAGAGTGCAATATATATGACAGTCTGGTGGTCCAAGGAACATTTCTTCTGTCACTTAACAGCTGTTTTACATTTTTGTTTCAGATCAGTGTATTTATTCTCTACAGGGCATGCCAGAGGGTCTATCTTAGTATATCAAAAGATCAATCCCTATCCTAGCAAGCTTCATAGCACAAATTGAAACTGATTTCTCACCCTGTTTAACCTTATTTTTTTTGCTCTTCTGCTTAAAATATTCTATTTTAAACCCAATTTGCCTCTATAATAGAGCATTTAACATTTAAATAATAATGAGATAAAAGAGTATTATAGCTTTTATATAGCAGGAGTCATGGCCTAATTGTTTCAATATCATTTAATAACCCAGCGACAGAAATTCAAGTAGCCTAGGTATTTTGAAACTCTTACTAATTTTTTAAAAGCTAGATAACTTTGATACCAATTCTAACTCTTAAACCAGTATACAGCAGCATGTAATTGTGTGTGTGTGTGTGTGTGTGTGTGTAAACTTTGACACTGAGGTCATTCTATGAGATAAAAGTAATAAAAGAAGTTCATTTGTGCGAATATAATACAGATAAAATTTGAGAATACATACATACATGTTTGAACAATGTAACTCAGTTTATATGCTGATTCTTCATGTTTTATTCTAAGTAGAAGAATTTGTTACTTAAATTAGAGATCAGTGCTTCATTACATTTTCTATTTGGAACTTAGTCATGGCCAATGTGAGGTTAATGGTTTAAAAATAGTTCTAAAGTCCATTGAAAGTTCTTGATTTAAGGAATCAAAATAGTTATATTTAACTACGTGTAAGTGCTACTGATGTTTTGAAGTATCTGGTGAAATTTGTTTCATGTGAGTAGCTACAAAACTTACGTAAAAGTCACTTAAGAATAAGATTTTACCTTTTCTACTTCAAAGTGTGCCAACTGAAAACAAGATGGAAAGGAATTCATTGGTGTTCTCTCTAGCTCATTACCTTTCTTTGTAACATTTCTTTTAAAGTTCTTACAATATGGTATTTAGATATGTGCTATCATTATTTTCAAATCAAACTTGCTTCATTTAGTGCCGGTGTTCTCACACATTTTGGTCTAAAAATCCATTTACCCTCAAAAGTACCAAAGATTCCTCAAAACAGAGTTTTGCTTATGTTGTAATATCTGCAAAGTAAAAACTAAAAGTGAGAAAAATATATAACATTTATTTTTAAATTATTTCAAAATAATAAATTAGTATTACATTATTTTAATTATTATCAATATAAATCTAATACAGAAATAAATCTAATGAAAATAACTTATTTTATTAAAAAGTATTAAAAAAGATAAAAATATAAATGAGAAGAGTGATGTTATTTTACAGTTTCAAAAATCTTTTAAAAAATGACTGAATAGAAGACAATTGGATTTTCTTACCTGTTTCTGCATCATCTTTTGTCATATGTTGTTTTAGTGGAAAAGTATGAGAAAAATCTGGTCCAATATTTTATTCATATAATGACAAGTATTTTTCTTGGGAGCTTCACTGAAACTTAATGAGTGTTAGTTTCTTAAAAGTTAATATCAATGTAGATTCTGAATCCATCTTAAGGAATTTTTTTGTACTCCATGTATTTGCGACTGTAGAGTGAAAATGAGAGTGGAAAAGGCATATAAAGTTACTAGCATTATGAAAATAGTTTTGATCTCCTGATTCTTGAAGGTCTCTCTGGCCCATACTTAGAGGAATGCTTATTTGAGGAAATGGACTTGGTTAGATCAGTTTGCTTTATTTTTAGTAACATCTTATTCTAAGATTTGAGCTGTGATTCCATATAAAACTGTGTCTTTTCTGGGCATCTTTGAGTATTGCTATCCCATTCACCTGATAAACAGCATGAAATAGAGAATAAAACACTCTCATAAACTGTGGATCTACAAAGAATTCTGCTTCTTAGAGGCATTTCTTTAGAAGAGAAGGTTAAACCCCAATCAACAAATCAACAGTTATAGAGCAGACTTGAAAACCTTGATTGTACAGTATATGAAATGCCTGTCACAAAAGAAGTGCTGTTAAAGTTACTGTATTCTCCCAAGAGCCTGAGGAATAAACACAGGAAGTTGAAATATGAGACAAATACTAAAAAATAAACACTTAAAACTCAAATGGATAATTTAAAAGATCATACTTCAAATTGCCTGATATTTTGAAATGACTGTACAGAGAACAGATTTCCCTTAGCAGTTGTCCTTGCTTAGAATTCTCAATAAGAATATTTATTCTAAATGACTATCATCTTTGAATCAAAATATATAGCATATACATTATATTTTGATTCTAATGCTGTTTTCAGTGATTATCTTGTGACCATTCTCATTATGATGGAGATAGTTTTCTAATAAAGATTTTTTAAAAAATAATTTCAATAATAATACTTGGAGAGTGGGTTAAGTCAGGTTGCGACTATAGGGAAACTTGAGCATGCTTTATTAACTGTTAACAGATATTTGTTATTTAGCCAGCATTTATTAAGCACTTGCTATGATTCAGGCACTGTGTTAGAAACACAAACATAAATAAAACATGCCCCTCTTTCCCTAAAAGTGGTCACAGTCTAGATTCAAACTCAGACATATAAGCAATGAAATAAAGTAAGTACAATGGATGTTCTCATTATTGGCTTCCATTTCACCAAGTTGCAGACCTAATTGACAATTTCCACTTTCCTTTTAGACATAATGGCCAACAATCAGATCTTTTTGAAGCTCATCATAGTAAGACCTTTTCTCAAGTTTTGCACACTTGTGTTCTCTCAGGTGCAGTGATATGCTGGCCTGGAGTCAACTGTATTCTCAAATCTATACAGATGCTACTCCACTTACAATGGGGTTATGGCCCAATAATCCCATCACATTTTGGCAATTTCATGTCTAAATGCATTTAATACACCTCATCTACCAAATATGTTACCTTAGCCTAGCCTATACTCAGAACGCTTTCGGTACAGTAATCAATACATTGCATTATATAAAACAGCCCTTGTGACACATTATTGAGCCCAGCATCAAGAGAGTGTCATGTTGCATATCACTAGTCCATAAAAAAGATCCAAATTGTATGGTTCCTACTCAATATTTACCACTTTCACACCATCGTCAAGTGGAAAAATTGTTAAGTCAAACCATCATAAGTTGGAGACTATCTGTATATGCCCTCTGCAAATGCACTGGTTCCTCATGATTAGGCAATTTAATAGTTACATAAGCTTGTGAATCATGAGTCTGAAAAGCAAAACTTCTAAGATACCTATATTTATGACAATCTGAAGGAATGAGCTGCAGATAAAAATTCTGATGTGTGAGGAACCAGGCAAAAATCAAAGACTGGAGGAAATTGATAGTAATATGGATGCATTCTGAAATCAGTTTACTTCACGAGTATTTTTTTTTTTTTTTTTTTTTTTGGAGATGGAGTTTCGCTGTTGTTACCCAGGCTGGAGTGCAATGGTGCAATCTCAGCTCACCGCAACCTCCGCCTCCTGGGTTCGGGCAATTCTCCTGCCTCAGTCTCCTGAGTAGCTGGGATTACAGGCGCGTGCCACCATGCCCAGCTAATTTCTTGTATTTTTAGTAGAGAAGGGGTTTCACCTTGTTGACCAGGATGATCTCGATCTCTTGACCTCGTGATCCACCCGACTCAGCCTCCCAAAGTGCTGGGATTACAGGTGTGAGCCACCGCGCCTGTCCAACTTCACGAGTATTTTTAAAGGCTTTATTTTGAACAAATGCAGTAATGCGGATAATGTACAGGGCAAGAAAGACATAATAGGATTTTATTTAACAAGCCAATGTTCAAAGAAAATGCCTTGGCTTTACTTCAAAATATTGGTCGATAAATATGCACTCACAGGTTTTTAATTAAGAGACAAGAGTTTACTTAATTTGGTTTCTATTTTTATTTATTCATTTATTTATTTAGAGACAGTTTCACTCTTGTTGCCCAGGCTGGAGTGCAATGGTGCAATATGGGCTCACCACAGCCTCTACCTTCCAGATTCAAGTGATTCTCTTGCCTCAGCCTCCCGAGTAGCTGGGATTATAGGCATGCACAACCATGCCTGGCTAATAGTTGTATTTTTAGTAGAGGCAGTGTTTCTCCATGTTGGTCAGGCTGATCCCGAATGCCTGACCTCAGGTGATCCACCTGCCTCGGTCTCCCAAAGTGCTGGGATTACAGGCATGAGCTGCCATGCCCAGCCAATTTGGTTTCTTTTTAAAAATCTGATTATTTACGTGAACTAGCTTCTAATTAACCTGTCAACCAGTGGAAGAAAGCATATTGGCCAAGCAGACTTCCAACGTACAATGAAATGTTAAGGAAAATTATGTTTAACAAACACTCATATGCTGTTTGTGCCAGGCATTGTTCTATTCTAAGTCTTTCATACATGTTAACTCACTTAATTATTGTAGTTATAAAGTTATAACTAGCACCTATGTGGAAGGTACTATTGTTATTACTTTTTTATTTTTTTGCCATGGAGTTTGGCTCTGTCACCCAAGCTGGAGTGCATTGGTGTGATCTCAGGTCATTGCAGCTTCCACCTCCCAGTTTCAAGTGATTTTCCTGCCTCAGTCTCCTGAGTAGATGAGATTACAGGCATGCACCATCATGCTTAATTTTTGTATTCTTAGTAAAACCAGGGTTTCACCATGTTGTCCAAGCTGGTCTTGAACCCCTGACCTCAGGTAATCCACCCTCCTCAGCCTCCCAAAGTGCCGGGATTACAGTGGTGAGCCACTGCACCCAACCTACTGCTACCACTATTATTAAAGATGTGGAAACTGAGCACAAAGCAGTTAGGAAACCTGGCCAAGATCACTCATCTATTAAACAATAGATAGAATCAAGATTCCAGCTCAACATTCTATCACCAGATTTCTGGACTCTTTTCTCTACATTTATGCTATTTCTCAAGGTTTCTAGATAAAATGATATACAGTCATGTGTCTCTAATGATGGAAATATGTGATATTATTGTGTAAACATCATGGAGTGTAGTTACACAAAACCAGATGGAATGGCCTCCTACACACCTAGGCTGTGTGGCGTAGCTTATTCATCCTAGGCCACAAACCTGCGCAGCATGAGACTGTATTGCATACTATAGACAATTATAATGCAATGGTATTTGTGAATCTAAACTTACAAAAAAAAAAAACAGTGAAGGACAATATAAAGATAAAAGTGGTGCACAGGTATAGGGCACTTCTTATGCATTCATGGAGCTTGCAGGACGGGAGGTTTCTCTGGGTGAGTGAGTGGTGAGTGAATGTGAAGGCCTTGGACATTTCTGGACTATATTAAAGACTTAATTAACACGATACACATAGGTTACACTAAATTTATTTTTTACATTTGTCTTCAGCAATAAATAACCTTAGCTTACTCTAACTTTTTTACTTTGTAAAACTTTTTTCACTTTTTGACCCTTTTCTAATAACATTTAGCTTAAAACACAACCCACTGTACAGAAGTACAAAAATATTTTCTTTCTTGATATTCTATAAGCTTTTTTTTTTTACAAACTTTTTATTTATTTATTTATTTATTTATTTATTTATTTGCTTTTAAAACTTCTTTGTTAAAAACTAAGACATGAACACACATGCTAGCCTAGGTCTCCACAGTGTCAGGATCTCCAAACCTCACTAGGTGAGAGGAACTTTTTAGTGTCATTGTACCCTTATGAGGCTACCATGGCCTATGCCACCTATCATTGACCAAAATGTTATGTAGTACATGACTGGATTTCTAAAATGTTTTTTTATCTTCCACTAGATTCATAGTGCAATATAAAGCAATCCCGCTTAATACCTATTTTTCTACTTTTCTATACAAAGGTCATAAATGTTTTAGCTTTGGGCATTTTCAAAATTAAGCAACAGCTATAAATGGGCAATACTTCTTTGCTGAGTTGAAAATAAACCCATAACATATAAACAGTGACAAGAACTAATGTTAATGTTTCTTTATAGTAGTTTGTTTATTATTTTACAAAACAGAGTCTATAGTTAGATTCTATGCATGCCAATGTTTACATTACCAAAAAATACAGGTCTAATGAATTAAATGCATTATAGGAAAAATATGATCGAATCAACCTACTCTAAACATGAGTATTTAGTTTCCTAAATTAAAAAATACATATATATTGCTGGGCTCGGTGGCTCACGCCTGTAATCCTAGCACTTTGGGAGGCTGAGGTGGGTGGATCACCTGAGGTCAGGAGTTCAAGACCAGCCTGGCCATCATGGAGAAACCCCATCATTTAAAAAAAAAAAAAAGATATGATGATGATTTTTCTTGTCTCTTCATTCCTTGGTAACTGTTCATGTAATGTGAAGACTAGTTGCTTTTGTGTTGTATTTTCTCTATCCCTTGTTTTCTAATTTTATTTCCAAGTTAATTTTGGGATATGAGGAGGTGAACAAGTTCTTCTCTTCTAATTTCAATGACAATGGCACATTTCTTTGAGTAGAATATTGTTAGATTTAAAAACATTTTGGAAACTAATTTAGATGATTTTTTAAAATTTAGGATTAAAATGTTAAGAGCTGTTTTGATACCCATATGCTTTAACAGTAAACATCAGCAGGAATTGGATTATCTGGAGCTCGGATACCTGTGGATGATGACTACAGCCACGAATGAACTTCCTTGCCCTATTATTGAATCTCCACAACTTCATCTTATTTTGTTTCCATCTGGAATGGCAGGTTTCTATGCCTATTTCACAGTTTACATACAGAGAAACTCACCTTGTTTTTATTTTTAAATAAGCAAATGTTTCTGTACAGACTACAAAGAAAGACACAGTAGCCTTGATGTCTCATAAATGTTAAAAAATTTTAAAAAATAGATTGAGGCCAAGGCTACTTGGCTTATAAAGATCAGTATTTCTTCTTCATAAAAGTTTTGGCTTTTACATTAGTCTCAAGAGGGCTACAGTTGTCTTCAGTATCCTTTCATGGTGCTTCTGTTCCTGTGACTTTAAATGAATGGAAATAATGCTGAAGAGAACAAAGTGTTTACCAGTATTTTTATTTCTACAGTCTCCTGTCAATAGCTGTAGCCTTGAAATTACTCTTGTCTAATATTCTGCTATCACTGAAGAACATTTTAATTCTAAATAGCGCAATGTTTATGTGGTACTTAGAGGTGAACAGAAGTAGGAAAAAATAAACTGTATCTTTATGTACAAGGTCATTTTTCCATTTCCTAAATCAGAACTTTGTTGCTTAATATTTATTCGTGATGATTCTTACTAAACCATTAGAAATTTTACATTTGCTGCATGCTTACAAATAATTTCTAATTAATGACTCAGGTATATATAATTAATTCAACCATAATTCATACAAGAAATTTTGGGTAAATGCTGCTGGGGCCTATGTTTAGAAATAATGAAATTGGATTAGGACTTTGCCCATCGCAAAACATGAGGGTTAAATTTAGGGTGCTTTGTCTCCTAGTACTAGGCAAACTCCCCAGGTTAGGAACACAAACCCCATTGGCTACCATTGGTTTGAAGACTTCCACCAGTTCAGGGATGATTTTGGATAATCCAGGTGATTAAAATAAGATCAGAGGCATCTTTGGTGAGAGGATGCTCCCAAGAGTAGTGGGTCCAGAATGGGAATGGTCCTGACTCCTTTTGATGAAGTGATTGACACCAACGACACTCATTGATTCATTGACTTTTAGAGTAGCATTGATCATAGTTCCCAAATATTTTCATTCATTACTCTATAGTAAAAGGAAATAAAAGCCTAGAGAGATGTATTCAATTGACTGAAAGTGTTAAAAAGAGTTAACTGCAGACTCAGTTCTCACTGCTCACAGTGCTTCTATCTGTAGCCGCTCTCTTCTAAACTCCTATATGTTTCATTCTTTCTCTTGCTGCTTTTTTCACCCATGCAGTTCAAACTCATGTTGTTAAAGGGTCAACTGTATTTTCAGTTGACTCTGAAATGTAGTCTATTTCAGCCAATTAAACTTGATGTTTTATATTTGCCCAGAAGTGAAGCCATAGCCTGGGCTTCTAAATTTTCAGGTGAACATGAGGCAGTGGTAGCGATGAAAGCATATGTCCCATATGGCAAAATGCTGAATATTTAAATGTTACTAATCTAACTAAAAAACTGTTAAATCAACTTTTGTCTTCCTTCCTAATTTGAAAAACGCCTATTTAACATGATTGGGAAGGATGGGTTTAAATGGAATGTTCTTAGACTCCTGAGAATCCCACTCCAAAAGAGGAAGTTCTAGTCCCCAAGTCCCTGATTAGTGATTCCTGACCTGTTCTTCCTGTGCTGTCTACCTTGACTCCGTCTCATACCGTGAGAGACCTTGCATATAGGTATGGTGGGCACCCCAGTCTACATTTTTAAGCACGATTTATAATTCATACAAATAGTTGCTCCTCATCCACTTCCTTGGCTTTGTGTTACACTGTAGAGAGACAGACCTACATGTGATAGACCTAAAGATGATAGACCTGGAGAAGAGGGCTACCCAATCCCTAGAAGCAGATATAGGGCCATTTGGGCAGGGAACTCTGAGATTCTAGAACTCAGAGTAACGAGAACGTCATTTAAAAGGGAAATTGTGGACTCTGTACACATCTATGTTGATTTAAGTTTGAAAAACTTTGGAGTAAAAAAAAAATGCCTAGGCTGTACAACTCAAACTTTGCGTGTGCCAAAAGACAGTAAGTCGTGGTGTAAGTAAAGTATGTGTATGCCTGAATAAACCTGACCCAATGTGTTATCTAAGATTTGTCCCTCAGAAATCTGGACACCTGAAACAACTATTATAAAATCATTGACGATTTCAATTAGGTTGTGGTCTAAACTGGGTTTTAAAAGGTGTAGCTATTCAATGGTTTTGCCCTGACCCTTTGAGGTACTCAATACAGCAAATAATTCCCAGGATATGTTTGAAAATAGGTATCAAAATACAATATCATAGGGGCACAAAAAGAAGTAAGAAGTTGTCTCAAAGTGTAGAATCTTCCGTTAAGGAAACTGTATCTGGGAGATGTGATTTTAAACAAGAGTTCATTTTAGGAGAGTTTCTAAGCAAAGAAATGCGTAATCAAACTTGGTCAAAGTATAGGCAAGCTCCAAATGCTAACTAACTGTCGTCAACTCCACTTTAAAGATTATGGCCACATACTACTGTGAAAAGATGGTAGAATGGTGTGTGTTATAACCCATAATTGGTGTGTGTATGCATGTCAAAATATTTTAAGCAAAGAAACATCTTTGGATACTTTTTGACAGAGGATCATTAGAATTGATGAGTTTGAATCTTAATGAGAAAAATGTAAATTCTAAATTAAAACAGTAGAAAGAAAGAAGGGAGTGTTGGTTAAGAATTTAATCTGAATTTATTCAAGTTTCTGTTGTTCTACTGGTAGCCATAGTACTTTAGTTTATGTCTTGCAGACAGAACACTACTATGTAGCATAATATAAAGAAAATATTATGCCAGAAAGCTAAATAATCCCACTGTTTGCTTGAAACATTGTTACTGGTAATTTTATGTTTGTTAAATAAATGTATGAATCAATGTATGGATATAATTTTTATTACCATTTTGATTATAGATACTATGTGCTCACAAAGGTTAATTTCCCTCCTTTCTATCCTTATTTTCTTCCTTATTTCCTTTCCTCCTTTCCTTTCTTCCTTCCTTTCTTTCCTTTCTAAAATTTCAATCTTTAATTAAAATTATATCATTGTGTATATATACATACATAGAATTCCTATTTATCTACCTAAAATTATATTAATACAGGTTTTCATGTTATTTAAAAACATGTAAACAGATCATTGCATAGTTATATCATAATTGATATAACTATTAAATGCTGTTGGATATTGTTTGCCTGCATTGTTTTGTTATTATAAAAAACCTTTTGTTGAGCAGTTTTAGAATTGACATTTGTTTCTCTCTCAAGTTCTTCTAGGATAAATTTCTAAGCATAAAGTTTGGACCAAAGTTTAAATATTTAAGCCCCTTGAAGAAATTGAAAAAAAAAAAACTGAATGATGGTGGTACCTTTAAAAACCTTTATGGCAGATCACTGATGTGCCATTTAAAGTCACCTTGCTGAAAATGTGCATTAAAAATATATATTTACCAATTCTTTATTTCAACTAATTTTTTTCTGTTATTATAATCAATATTAACTGATTGACCTGTTGAATTTTTTTGGAAAGAATAGTCAATTTAGTGTCTCTATTTGGAAATAAATTTAGTAACATAGATCAAGATATTTGAATCTTTTTCCAGATGTAAAAACAGAAATAATATGGTATAGAGGACTATAAATAATATGGTATAGAGGTAATTTGAGGACTTACCACAAGACATTATAAATTTGTAATTAACTTAATAATCAGTACCAGGATTACATTTATAAAGGAATCTATGTTCAAATTTAGCAAGGTATGAATCTATCTGCAGATGAACATACTCAGATTTTGAAGACTGAACTTCAAGAATCTTTGAAACATTTGAAGTGTCGAAGCTAGGAAATAGAAATCGCGTGATGACCAGGTTGACAGGTGCCAGGGATTGGCTTATGAAAGTCTTACTATATTGTTTCATGCTACTACAAGGACGTAATATATAGAACTCCTTCAACAAGGTTATAGTAGTTTCTAAAAGGGTAGGAGAGAGGGGACAATGACAATAATTAGAGTTAAAAGTGTGCATAAATCAGGGTTTAATGATTTCAAGGACAAAATTTTAAAATTATAGGTATTTGCTTTCAGTGCTGAATAAAGGTATATGTGTATGCTTAGGGATGAAGGGGGGTGAGAATTATTAAGAGGCCCAGGGCATGATTAATGTTCCTGTCTAGTGGGCATGCCACCCCTTCAAAATAGCTTGTACTGTTACTACACTATGATTAACCTGTAAGGCAACAGAAAAATAGACTCATACCGCAGTGCACTCTATCATTCCCTGATATTTTTTAGGAGGTGTCATAGGAAAAAATGACACTTCAACTTGTGTAGGTGGGTGGATGTGGTTAGTGTGAAATTGGACGGTATAGAGCCCTGAATATAAATGCTATTTATGAGATCTCTATTTTGTCTGTTTTGTTATTGATTTTTTTTCTGTGTTTTCATACATAAAGCATTTTTCTCAATATAAAGAATGAAATTCAAATTAAGCATAATATTTAACTCTGATGCTAAAAGAGATATCAGAAACATAGGCTTACAACTTTCTTAAAATCATTTGTTAAATTAGTTTATATTTCTGAAAAATATCCCAAAGAGGGGAAAAATGGAAAGGAACAAATATGTTTTGGTAACAGAAAATAATTTAGTTTTTTTTTATTTCTTAGAAATGTTAATAATCATCCCGATTAGGTTTAATTGAGCACAAACTCTGTGCAGAACACTATGCTATGCATTAAGAATAATAGAGGTAAGATATCATCCATGTTGCTCAAGGGATTTATAATCTCTAGAGCGTCTAGGCATAAGTATAAACAAATGAATGACAGTAAAAGTAAGATGAAGTTCAGTGCCAAGCGATTTCCATAGACACGAAGGGTACCTGAGCCATATCAAACACAGTGACTGAGCTAAACTTTTAATTATTTTTATTTTCCTAGAAACATCTATATGCATATATGCATGTGTGTGGGTATGTGTTTGTATATATTTGTTTATGAAAATGTTTTACATAAATATAACATTGTCATAGATTCTTGGACAACTTTTTGCAATACAGATACACCCACCATAGATGAAGTAAATCTCAAGGGGAATATAGTGGAAAAATAAAATCTGAGTCTGTAGCTACCAAATGATAAATCAGAGAGATAGTAGTTTCAGCAGAGAGCAGGTCTTGCAAGTCTGCAAACCATTGGACTTCTCTGTAGCTCAAAGTGACAGCACTCACTGTTAAATGCTCTTCTTTCGTAGAAACGTTCAGGGTCAGTTTCTCAAATCACCCATTGATTGGCCACCCATAGAATTCATTTCTAAAAGTGTCTGGGTAGAATAATATCTTTTTAAATCCAGAATCTAGACTTCTGGAAACACTACCTATGCAGGATATAGCTATAATTCCATTCATCCAAATACTAAGCACTACTTTTGAAATCATCATTGACTGTTCTGTTCCTCACAACCTGGTCAATCTTTTCTTTTCTTTCTTTTTGTCTTTGAAATCATCATTGACTGTTCTGTGCCTCACAACCTGGTCAGTCTTTTCTTTCTTTTTGTCAATCACTCTGTTGCTGAGTTCAATTATTTTTTCTTACAGTTTCCCTTATAGTTATCATGTAATCTCTAGTAATTGTTACCTAATTCAGGCAATGCATTATTTCTTCACGTCTCGACTTTTGGTTTCCTTACATGTGGTCTTTTGTCACCTTTTCATGACCACGTCATCCTATAAACTGCTTGGAGACTAACTTAAAAAGCTGTTTTGATTATGTCATGTCTCCTCTTAATTTCCTTAGCTTCATACCTTTCCATGCTTTCATTGAACAATGCTTCTTTTAAAAATAATTAATTATGGCCGGGCGCGGTGGCTCAAGCCTGTAATCCCAGCACTTTGGGAGGCTGAGGCGGCTGGATCACGAGGTGGAGAGATCGAGACGATCCTGGTCAACATGGTGAACCCCGTCTCTACTAAAAATACAAAAACTTAGCTGGGCATGGTGGCGCGTGCCTGTAATCCCAGCTACTCAGGAGGCTGAGACAGAATTGCCTGAACCCAGGAGGCAGAGGTTGCGGTGAGCCGAGATGGCGCCATTGCACACCAGCCTGGGTAACAAGAGCGAAACTCCGTCTCAAATAATAATAATAATAATTAATTATATTATAAGTTCCAGGTACAGTGCAGAATGTGCAGGTCTGTTACACAGGTAAATGTGTGCCATGGTGGTTTGCTGCACCAATCAACCCATCACGTAGTGTTAAGCTAGATATGCATCAGCTCTTTGTCCTGATGCTCTCCCTCCCGCTGCCCCACAACAGCCCCCAGTGTATGTTGCTCTCCTCCCTGTGTCCATGTGTTCTCATTGAACAATTCTTAATGATACCACAAATAACATAATATTTTCTTTTATCACAACTGTTTTCTTTATCGTTCTGATAACATCTAAGAGGGTAATTAATGCCTTGAAGTTGATTTTTTATCTTAATATCGAATATGCAAATTAAACTAGAGATTTTGTAAGCATATTTCCATGATTCATTTTTGCCTAGAGTGTAGAACTGTGAAACAAGACATTGAAGCAGGTTAATCCCTAATTAAACAGTGTATCAGTTTCTTGATGTTTCCAAAGTACCGTAAACTGAGTGACTTAAACAACAGAAATGTATCATCTCATCATTCTGGAGACTAAAATTCCAAGATCAAGATGTCTGTAGATAGGATTGGTTCCCTTGAGGGTGGCAAGCAGAAACCGTTCTGTGCTTCTCTTTTAGCTTTCGGTGGTTTGCTGGCCATGTTTAGCATTTCTTGGCTCGTGGAGCATAATTCTAGTCTTCACACAACGTTTGAAGGTTTCCCTTGTCTCTGGTTTTGTGTCCAAATTTCTCCTGTTTATAAGGATGCAGTCATATTAGGGCCCATTCTCAAAAACCTACTGTTACTTATTTCTCTGCAAAAACCCTCTTTCCCAATAAGGTCACATTCACATGCATTGAGAATTAGGGCTTCAACATCTTTTGAGGGGACACAATTCAGCCTATAACAAAGAGTAAGATATTCCTTTATGTGGACTGCAGATAATTTTTTAACAATGAGTTTCTTACTTGATCATGTTGCTATTCTTTTTTTTGAATTCCAACTTTTCTATACAGGGAGTATACATGTAAGATTGTTACATGGGCATGTTGCACCACACTGAGATTTAGGGTACAGATCCTGTCATCCAGGTAGTGAATATAGTGCCCAATAGGCAGGTTTTCAACCTACACAGCCCTCCTTGGTCTCTCCCCCATAAATAGTCTGCGTTATCTATTGTTCCCATGTTTATATTCATGTTTTTATGAACAATGTTTAGCTCTCACCTATAAATGAGAACATGCAGTCTTTGGCTTTTTTGTTCCTACATTAATTCACTTCAGATTATGGTCTCCAATTCTATCCATGTTCTTTCAAAGAACATGATTCAATTTTTTCTATGGCTTCGTAGTATTCAATATATATATATATATCACATCTTCTATTCAGTCCAGTGTTGATAGATACCTAGGTTAATTCCATGCCTTTGATTTACGCCTCTTTGCTATCACAAATACCATAGTGATGAACATATAAGTACACGTGTCTTTTTGGTAGAATAATTTATTTCCCCTTGAGTATATATACCCAGTAATGGGATTTCTGGGTCAAACGGTATCTCTGTTTCTTTGAGAAATTGCCAAATGGCTTTCCACAGTGGCCGAACTAATTTACGTTTCCATCAACAGTATATAAGCATTCCCTTTTGTCTGCATTTTTGCCAGCATCTGTTGTTTTTTGCCTTTTTAGTAATAGCCATACTGACTGGTAATGAAATGGCATCTCGTGGTGGGTTTGATTTGCATTTCTTTGATAAGTGATGCTGCGCATTTTTTCATGTTTTTTTTTTCGCCACTTGTACGTTTTCTTTTGAGAAGTGTCTGTTCATGTCCTTTGTCCATTTTTTAATGGGGTTATTTGTTTTTTGTTGCTGATTTGTTTAAATTTCTTATAGATTCTAAATATTAGACCTTTGTTGAATGCATAATATGAGAATATTTTCCCTTGTTCTGTAGGTTGTCTGTTTACTCTGTTAGAAGTTACTTTTCCTGTGCAGAAGCTTTTTAGTGTAATTAGGTCCCACATGTCAATTTTTGTTTGTTGTAATTACTGGAGACATAGCCAAAAATTCTTTGTCATGGCCATTGTCGAGAAGGGTATTTCCTATGTTTTTGCCTGGGATTTTTATAGCTTGAGGTCTGACATTGACACCATGAATCCATCTTAACTAAATTTTTGTATATGGTGAAAAGTAGGAGTCCAGTTTCATTTATCTGCATATGAGTAGCCAGCATCATTTATTGAATAAGAAGTCCTTTCTCCATTGCTTGTTTTTTTGGTGTTGTCAAAGATTAGATGGTTGTGGGTGTGTGGCTGTATTTCTGAGTTTTTCTGAGTTTTCTCTTCCATTCCATTGGTCTATATGTCTGTGTCTGTACCAGTATCATGCTTTTTTGATTACTGTAGCCTTGTAGTGTAGTTTGAAATTGGACAGGAAAATAAGTTAGAATATCTTTCTTTACATGTTCTCACTCATGAGTAGGTGTTGAACAATGAGAACACATGGACACAGGGAGGGGACTATCACACACCAAGGCCTGTCAGAGGTTGGGGGGCTAGGGGAAGGATAGCGGGGTGGGATAGGGGAGGGATAGTATTAGGATAAATACCTAATATAGATGATGGGGTGATAGATGCAGCAAACCACCATGGCACATATGTAACAAACCTGCATGTTCTGCACATGTACCCCAGAACTTAAAATACAATAATAATAATAAAGAAAAACCCTAAATACTCCAGCAAAGGGCTGTTAGAACTGATAAACAAGGTTATCGGTTTAGCAATGTTTCAAGATACAAAATCAGTGTACCAAAATCAGTAGCATTTCTAAACACCAATAATGCCCAGGCTGGGAGTCAAATCAAGAATATAATCCCATTTACAATAGCTACAAAGAAAATGAAAATCTAGGACTATGGATACCCAAGGAGGTAAAAGATCTTCAGAAGGAGAACTACAAAACACTGTTGGAACAAATCAGAGACTACAGACATAAATGAAAAACATTTCATGCTCATGAACTCGAAGAATCTATACGGTTAAAATGGCCACACTGCCACAGTTTATAGATTCAACACTGTGCCTATGAAACTACCAATGTCATTACTCAGAAAATTAGAAAAAATTATGCCAAAATTCATATGGAACCAAAGGAGAGCCTGAATGACCTGAGAAATCTTAAATTATTCTTCTATTCATGAAAGTTTTCATTAGAGACTGTAAATTACATATAAAATATCTAAATTTTCCATTTTTAAGTTTCTTTTTACATTTTAAAATATGGATTTGGAAAACTTGATATTAAATTTCAATTCTGTTTTTTTTTTAATAACTTCAGCAGTTTAGGTTAGGAGGCCCTGAAAAAATACTGAAGTGTTTCCAAGTGACATGCTGTACATTTGTTTATGTTCCACTTAGCTGAGTTCATTGGTCTGCATGATTATCTAATCACATTACTGTACAATGTTGCAAAGTAGAAGTCTGCATAAGCTTTCCATTATTGGTCATCGTAGAAAATAGAATCTTGATTAGCTATGGTTGCAGCTGGTGGTTTGCTTATAATAGTTTAGATTTAATCATGATCATTATAAACTAAACAAAGCTAAATTATACTATTTTAGTGAGAATTTTTATGTTATGTGCAACCATGGACTCATGAAGGCACGTTCTTATCCATTGTAGTGATAGGAATAGACTATGACATTCTTTGAAGTTGACATTCTCTTTACCATGTGAAGAATTTAATTCTTAAAATTAGTGTTTCCTAACTTTGAATGGTATTTATTTGCTATTCATTTTTTGAGCAAATCCAAATAGAGTTTTTTCCCCTTATTGAGAAGTCTGCTCTCCAGTAACATGGCAGGTATGTTGAGATTATTACTAATATTACCAATTTGTTTTGAGAAAATATTTTAGTGCACATTACCATAAAATATCCCTAGTTTTTAAATTATTTATTGGCAGATATAAATTCAGTATGCAATATTTTATGCTAGCTGTCCAGAACCTAGCTCTATATGGCTTACAGAACATTTATTTTTACCACCTAAGTCATAAAAGTTGTTTTCCATATCTTCAGTCAAACTTAACTACAGGCAAAAAGAAGTAGAAAAATTACCTGTCACATTATTCACAGGCCAGACCAAGATACTGTAATTCCATGGCCCACTAAGCTAATTTAGAAGAAAAAATGGAAAGAGGTTTTTAAAAGATGGCATTTATATGTAATAGATGTAGAAGGGTTTGGGGTTTTGACAGTTCGAGATTGTATCCTCTTTAGAGAGAATGCATAATGACTTATTTCTTCTAAAATATGCATAACTTCTTGAAGGTAACTTTCAACTCTCATTAGCACTTTTCAAAGCAAGTTTTCCATCTCTATGAAAGCAGAGGGTACAGCGTATCTGAAATTTGAATAGAGTGAATGTTTACTTAATAACAATTCAGTCGTTTTTCCTCTTGTTTTTAAAAATATTTTGTTGCATTTTAGGTTTTGGGGTACATGTGAAGAACATGCAGGATTGTTGCATAGGTACATACATTGCAATGTGGTTTGCTGCCTTCCTCCCCATCACCTATATCTGGCATTTCTCCCCATGTTATCCCTCCCCAACTCCCCACCCCCCGCTGTCCCTCCCCTACTTTCATTCCTTTAATTTGTGAAGGGGAAACCTGAATATGAATATAAAAGTTGAGGCTTGTAGTTTTGTTGTTATATCTATGAAGTCTCAATAATCAATACCAAAAGACTACATGTAATTCTGCCTAGAATGAGAGATGTGTTAAGATATTTTAGTGGGAATGAATTTGTAAGAGTGTAGTTGTAAGAGTCAAACTTCCTGGATTTAAATTCTAGCCTTGTCTCTTACTGGATTGTAACCTTTTATAAATAATTTAATGCCTTTAATCTTTAATCTCCTCAGCTACAGAGTGAGAGTCATGATACCAGCCTCATGATTATGTTGAGAATTACATCGGGGTTTCTCAAATCGCAGGACTATTTGCATTTTCTGCCCAGTAATTCTTTGTCGTGTGGGCCTGTCCTGTGCTTTGAAGCAGGTTTTAGTAACATCACTTGCCTCTGCCCACTAAATGCCACTGTAGTGACCGTTCTCCCCAAGTCGTAACAACCAAAGTCGTCTCCAGATATTGCTAAATCCCCTCTCCCCTCAAAGGATAAAATTGGCCCCAGTTGAGAATTCTGAATTGCATGAATATCTACATCTATATTTATCTAGAATCAGAGTTTACACAGTTCCTGGCTTCATGCTCCAAAAACTTTAGCTATGATTATCTCATATAAAAATTAAGTTTTCTCTAAAGAGCTGTACTCTTAACATGAAGATTATTTTCTCCCTATTGTGCATGTGTATAGACATATTTGAGTATATATATATATATATATAGAGAGAGAGAGAGAGAGAGATGTATACATTATATTATCTATCTTCCAATTGTTTTCTATGTAATGAGGGGCAGAGCAAAACAGATAAAACCATCAAAACTTGTTAGTTGCATGCTCTTTGCCACTAAATATTCTTTACATCACCCAGACTTTGTAAAACGGTCTTGTCCTGCATGACTTTGGACTTCAGTTTATCTAATTCTTCTATGTGACCCCATAGGTAGGACACCTAGATAGGAAATTACATACAGTAGACTGAACAGATTGTTATCTTTTATACAAAATCTTCCGGACTGTAACTAGTAACGATTTTTCCTCTAACATCACAGTCGGGTTCAAAAAAATAGTCCAAAGTTTTTATTTTTGTAAATGCTATTGATTCTTAAAATGGAAAGGAGCATGTGAAAATATAAAAACTTGTTCAGGAAATTCCATTTTATTAATGTTAATAATAATAACATCTTGATTTGTTTAGTTTTCTGCATCTTTCAAGGCCTTTTTCCCTTGTCTCCTATAATCACCGAGCTCTGCTATTTACTTAGGGATTATTATCAGCATTTTATGGATGATAAGACTAAGACAGTGATATTAAGTGACAGGTCTGGGATAAATATTGTGCCTCATATTAAATTTTCCCCATTCTCATAAGTCTTCAAATGTTAAAGCACAACTCCAATGCAATAGCCAATTGCTATTCTGAGAAATAGAGACGATGTCCTCATACTTGGAGCATTTTCCATGTATTTACCTTCCTTTCCCAGCGTTTCAGGTTACTTCATCCTTCACGGTGCACTCAGGTGCATTTCATCTAATAGGCTTTGGTGATGCTTCTAGTACATTACTCTTCATGAATTGTGCTCTTAAAAATTCTCCTGAACACTCATTTAGTTGAGTTCTTAGTAGTAAGAGCACATGGATGTTGTTAAGGTTAATGACTCAATGTTTTACAAGTTTAAACACGTTTGAAGTTAAATTGTTTGGATCCTTCTGTTATTGAACAATGTGGAGGCCTTGCCTGCAGGTGTTACTTAGTGCCTTGGAGGAACACCTGTGATGCACTTTTTAAGGCGTGGCCTCGGTGGTCATAATAGATTAGCAAACCTAGCATTGCTCCAGCAATGATTCTGAAATGTGAACTATAAAAATTATTGCTAACGAATTTACACTGGCATACAGGGACTATAGTATAACAATTATGAAGAATTTTATTGATCATGTGATATATTCATTTGAAATCCTATCACATAGAAATCATTATTAATTCCATAGTCCCAGTTAAGTTACTGATAATCTCAGTTTCAGTCTCTTGGCCAAGGTTATTATAAATATAATGGCTAACATTTATAGAGTAATTACTGTATAATGGGTATCATGTTAAACATCTTATTATATATAAATTCATTTATTTCTATGTAATGAGGGGCAGAGCAAAACAGATAAGTTTAAGTAGCCTTCATGGCCACATAACTATGAAGGATGAATCTGAATCCAGGAATCTGATTTTAGAGTGAGTTCTCAGCTTCCACCCTACGCTTTTCCTCTAGTGCATTTTAGAGATGTACCTCTAGTCAAGTCCCCCAAGTTCGTCTTTCAACTCTTAAGTTATATTCTATTTGTGTTAACATTCAGGCTTCTTTATCCTCATTGTAGTTTTTCTTTTCCCTTTGTTTTACTGTGTGTGTGTGTGTGAATATAACCCTTATACACTCCTTTTCCAGTTAATCAAGGGAGAACATATATAGTGTTACTCAGTAACAGATTTCTATAGTAGCTTTATTATGATAATATCACCCATTACTATATGTACTAATCACCATTATTATAGAACAGTTTAAGATACTTGCCTTCATTTAACATCATGTGAATACTTGAAAGTAATATTTAGATTAAACATTGTTACCTAATTGTTTTATGAATTCGGATCTTAGGCCCCTATCAGCTGTGAGAGCAGGACAGTGTTATATCCCACAGTTCCTAATATTTAAATTCAATAAAATAAATATCAGGTATATCATATATAATTTAAGATTTTAAAAGTGTAAATCAAACTGCACATAATTTTAAAGACATATATCATTTATATGTATGCATATATATCTTTATATTAAAATATTCAATAAATATATTTGAATTTTATATTCAAATAAACTTGATAAATCATTATATATGTATCTCTAACATACATATGTATATATTCCTCTCTCTATAAAAATCTCTCTATATACTTTTATCCGCTTAGTCTCAAGACACTCTTTTTTAAATGTACGTACATATACATAATCTCAAATTTCTTAAGTTTCTGAAGAATCACATCTCATTGCATAGCAGATGTTTCCTCTTTTAAGGTACAAGCTATCAGTGAAAAGTATTAGATGAGCTCTTGGAGAGATATGGAAAACCTACATATGTTAGCTTTTGGAAGTTTAAAATGAACTAATATTTTTCTGAGCATTTTTCCTTACTGGTGTCTGTTCTTCATTTGCCTTTTGTCCCACAAATGTGTTTTAGTCTTAACCAAAGCTGGGCCAACTAACCAGACCATGTGGCATTGAATTATATTCTGTGGCAAATGGACCGTGTTTCATTTCAAAAGATTTGAACTTGAAATCACTCCCAACAATTTTAAAGCAAATGTCTTTCCTCCTGTCAACCATTGCCTAATTTAATCTTTCCATCTGCATTTCTAATTTCGATAAAGAAAAATCTGTGTTAAACAAAGAGGTTTTCTTCCTCTTAGGTAAGACAATTTTAGGCATATGGATAAATTAATGATAGCATTTTTATTTATGCCTTAAAATGACTTTTAATTATTTACATTTATTTTTTAGGTATCTGATGTTTACTTTGAAACACGTTTTAATATTCTTATAAACATTTATATATCCCTTTACTTGTAATGTCTTAATCTAATTAAAATGGAAATAATTAATTGCACCATATTATTTAATATCAAAATTATTGTATGTATATATTCAACATTATATTTAAATTGTTATTTCTATGCTTGACATAGTGAATGCATTTCACTAATGCTTCCTTATACCAAACAGTAAAATGATTTTTGTTATTTGTGGCTCTATCATGTTGGACACAATATGAAAAATCCCACTTTATTTTGATAAAGTGATTGAATATAATGTATGTGTCAGAAGCACAGGATATCTGGTGATTTTCGGCCAGGTACAAGTTTACGGCAATATACTGACATAAAGAGTGTCAGAAGCTGACATTTTAGACTTTTTTCTCTTAAAATACTTTGAGTAGATTGAACAAACTAAATGAATCATACTATTTCCCATAGAGGTATTTATTGTTCTAGGTAAAAATTGAAGTCAGTTGACAAAATGGCTTGACATACACCCACACAGTAGCTGACCCATGAATAAATAGAGGGTTTCATTCCGAACACATACATTTAATATCTTTCATAAATGCCAAATACCAAACCAAAAACTAGATTGTCAACTTTAATTATGTTATTTTTATAACATCTTTAGCCATAAACCGTACTTTCAGTAAAGTTATATGGGCATAGTTATACTGTAAAAGTATTTACCCGAAGTTACAGAATTTTTGCGTTAGCAAAATTAAGCTGTGTGCTTCTTAGAATTTGTCAGCATTTCTTTAAATTTTTCTCAATTCCAAAAACACAATAAACGGTTGATATTTTTATAAACCAGGCTTTAGATACAATATACAATCACAAAAGTATATATGTTAATACCTATCTAAATATTTAGATTCAACATTGTTACCTAATTGTTTTATGCAATTTATATAGTCACAAAAGAATATATATTGATACCTATCTAAATACTTGGAACTTGAACTTTGTTACATGTATAGGGATTTTTCCCAGTGTTAATGACCTATATAAGCCTCTCTTCAAAGAGGACGAATTTGAAAGTCTTCTTATCTATATATTGTAACTATTGGTAGAAGAGTAGACAGGAAAATAAATGATAAGGCAGAGAGGTATGATACTGTTTAGTATTTAGGTGAATATATATTTATATTCATTTCTATATGAATTCCTTATGGAGTAATAGTCACTCAGCATCAATTAGTTAATGATTAATCATGAATTAATTTAAAACATTTGTGGAATGCATAATATAGGTATTTTGCCATTTTCTGAACTTTAATACAGTGTTAAGTACTATATATTTCTGCATATATAACAAATATATATAAATGTAATATATTAGGTATTTATTTGTGTGTGTTTGTGTGTGTGTATATATTTACATATACTATAGAGAGCTAAAAATAATGTGTGTGTGCTGCCATACATACATTCATTTCCATGTGTGTTGACATACACACACACTTTATTTTTAGCTCTTTCTATATATATGGCCCAATAAAGCCCAATAAGGTCAAAGAGAAGCATTTAATTCTGACTGGGAAGCCTGGAAACGATAATTGGGCTGAACTTTACAGCATCAGTAGATATGTATTATGCAGGGGAAATAGCAAAGTTAAACAAAATCCATGCTGTGATTCAGCATTATCAGTTTCAGCACAGTGTTATGGGAACTGGAAAGAGGCTGCAGACATAGACCAAAGCCAAATAATTAGGGAGAGCTTGAAATTTCGTATGCAGGATTGGTAACATTTTCAAGCTTACAGAAAAATTGCAAGACTAATAACAGAATAATACCAATAATAATCCATAGCCCTATATACCCTTTATCCAGATCCATCTATGGTTAATACCTTTCCCCATTTATCAATCATTTCTTCTCCTTTCTCTCCTTCTCTCCATATAACCCATATGTCAGAGTATGTTATATACATCATATTCTTTAACCTTAAACATGTATTTGTTTGTTACCTAGGATAAGGAACATTCTTTTACATACCTCAATGTAGTAAATTTGAAATTAACACAATGCCTTTTATCTAATCTACTGCTTATATTCTAGTTTTTTCACTTAGCCTAATAATGTTCTTTATAGCCTTTATTTATTTACAGTACAAGATTCAATCTAGGATCAGAGTTGTGTTTTGTAATCTCATTAATTTAGAATATTTTCATAGCCCTACTTTATATCTTTTATTTTTTAATATTTTTTTCAGTTTTATACTGTGGTAAAATACATATAACATAAAATTTACCATCTTAAACAATTTTTAGGTATACAATTATTATACATATTGTTGAAACCATCACCACTATCCATTTCCAGAATTCACTTCATCCTACAACACGGAAACTCTATACCCATGAAACAATGATTCTCCACTCCCCTCTCCCACCAGAGACTGGCAACCACCTGTTACTATCTGTCTCTATGATTTTGACTATTCTAGGTACCTCATATAAGTGGAATCATCCAGTACTTGTTTTTGTGTGATTTTCTTATTTCACTTAGGATAATGTCCCCAAGGTTCTTTCATGTTGTAGCATATGCCAGAATCTCCTTCCTTTTTAAGGTTGAGTAGTATTCCATTGTTTGTATAGGCTGCATTTTGCTTATCCAGTCATTTGTAAATGGATACTAGGTTGTTTTTATTAGCTACTGAGGATAATGCTTCTGGGAACATGGGTATAAAAATATCTCTTCAAGCCTGGAGAACATGACAAGACTCCATTTCTATAAAAAATACAAAATTTAGCCAGACTTGGTGACACATACCTTTGGTCCCAGTTACTCAGGAGGCTGAGGAATAAGATCACCTTAGGCCAGGAGGTCAATTGCACCACTGCACTCCAGCCTAGGCAATACAGTGAAACCCTAAAAGAAATGCAACAACAAATATCTCTTCAAGATCCTACTTTCAATTCTTTTGAGCATATATTCAGAAGTGGAATTTCTGAATCGTATTGTAATTCTACTTTTAATTATTTGAGGAACTACCATACCAGTTTTAATAACAGCTGTCCCATTTTACTTTCTCACCAACAGTGCAAAGGATTCCAGTTTCTCATATCATTGCCAAAACTTGATATTTTCATAGTTTTTTTTTTTTATAGTAGCCATTGTAATGAGTGTGAGGTGGTGCCGTATCGTGGTTTATTTGTCTCACATGACACTGAAATTTTTAAAGTCTTCCCATTTCTTCTACTGTTTTAATAAAATGTTTCTCATTTTGGGTTTGTCTAATTTTTCCTCATCATTAGGTATAGGTTATACATTCCTGCCCGAACCACTATCTATACAATGCCCAGGTTTTGATTCTTTATATGAATTAGTGAAAATAAAAAGATTTTAAGCATAAAACATCCTCATCAGGTATGCATTTTAGAAAGGTGGCTTCAACGTTGAAACATAATATGGGTAATAATCATGAAGACCAATTGTAGGGTTACCGCAGTAGTCTAGGCAAGAGAGATTGGCAGTGAGGATATGGTGGCAATGCGGATTAGCATGAGTCCTGTAACTCTGGATAATTCCTGGCTTAGGCAACATCGCAGGTTCTGCTTATACATACAGAGTTGTAGCTAAGTACAGGATTTCCAGATCATAAAAATTGTTCATTCCCTAGCTACTCCTTCATGAAGAAACTCTTTTCCCTTTCATGCTTGCTAGTAACCACACTCTTATCAGAATCAGCAGAGATCTGATGCCAGCCATCTACTCATGGCCTCAATGCCACCAGACCCTTTCAGCCCATTTGTTCCTCCCTCAGTAAGGACTCTTTAGTGTCTTTCCTTCTGAGTTCTGTTTAGAAATCTGACATGAGTCTTTTGTTCACCTTGAAAGAAAAGGTTTAGCAATGACTTTTTAGTAAATGTTTGCTCAAATCTACATATGTTTCCTAAGCCTTTATTTCTAGGTATTTATGGGAAAGATTTTATTCCCATTAAAAAAACAAATTGAATTGCATCAGCAGGAAGTAGGGTAATTTTAAAGGGGAAATAAAATCATTTATTTATGTATAATGCAGACTGAAGAGTTGGCCAGAAAAAAAAGATAAATTTGGAGAAAGGTGAAAGATAGGCTTATGATTTGCCTTCTGTTTAATACTTTCTCCTTCCCCAAGCTTCATTTACTCTTCAGATTGAGGGCACCTAGATGTATATTGCTTGTTTTTCTTTTAAACTGTATTTAGATAACATTTAATTATAATTTTACAGCATAGATTGGCTGTATATTACTAGGGGTTTTTAAAGCTGTATTTAGATAACATTTAATTCTATTTTTACAGCATAGACTCCTGGTTTTAAATGTTTGGAATAGTAAATTGTTCCTAATATTAGTATCTGGGTTAATTCATAAATTATTGGACTACAAATTGCATCACGAGTACATATCCTCAGGGTGAATAAAATAAACTACTTTCTTCAGAGTGTTGCCTTGTAGATCAGTATCTTTTGGTGGGAAAAAAATCCAGAGGAAAATACTTTTCACAAGACTGGTGAAGAAGAGAACCTGTGACCACATTCTTTAAGCCTGCTTAGCTACGTGGACATCTCAGCAAGTTTTAGCAACTGTTCTTTACATCACTGTGATATTGTATGTCCTCAGAAGGGACAAAGGGAAAGAAACAAAGAGTAACAGAACAAAAGAAGCCTCGCAGCTATAAAGGTTGTTGATCTATTTCTTTTTAAAGTGCCAAAGGACTTTCGTTTGAGGAAAACCTCAATACAGATGATTTCATTCCCAGCACCTTGGTTAAAAAAATGTACTGTTACTACCAGTTTGGTGAGGAATACTTGATAGAAAAGCAAATCCATTGGAAAAGCAAATCCCAATCCTGATATTTAGAGGAAAAGGAGGTATCAGTTCCCCTTTTTTGCTAGTCAAAGTCAAGTCAGAAGAACTGGACTTTTTTTCTTACATGAAAACATCTTTGCTGCTGGGGATGTCAGAAAATGACTGAGGGAGAAAGGGAATAACAAAAAAAAATATTTTGCCACATTAAGGACAAAAGATATCTTCCTTAAGCTTAAATTCACCTAAAATATACATAATATTTGAAGAGTAATGTTGCAGAACTCCTTACAGCTGAAACCACTAGATGTTCACTAACAAATCTTTCTGGTAGAGCAACAGATGTGGCCTCTACAGTTTTTGAATCTCAGCTGTGCATTCAGAGACCTGAATGGACTGTGTTTAATTTATTCTAAATTGTTATTACAATTTGCCTCTACTTGAGGCGAACAGAAGAGTGTAAGGAAAATCTAGGGTACTTCCGTTCCTTTGTCCTAGTTCTCCAGCTGAAGTGTCGGAGAAGAGCAAAGCAATTTTGAGTCACCACTTGCTTTTTCTGTAGACAAGTAGGTGGAAAGGAAAGCTTACATTTCAGGGGCGCGTGTGGCTGTCTGCGGTAATTTTACTGAGTCAGTGCATACCTTTAACATAAGATTTAACAAGCAATTGAGTTGCTTATGTTTATTTTTTTGAAATATCTTTTATACCACACCAAGTGGAGAGAAAAAGAAGACCACAAAAGCTATTGAACTGCAGCTCATTCAATGAATGTATAAAAGAAAATTACACAGAGTAGAGTAAGAAAGTGTTTTGTGAAGTTTGGCTTATTTTTTAAACCTGAAGAAAATTCTGGCATTAAGCCAAATGTTTTTCAGATGAGTATTCCATTGAACTTAGATTATATATTTTTTAAATTCAAGTGTTATTCATAAATATCACATGCACACAATGTTAAAGAAATGGAAAGCAAATAATAGTGTAAGAAGAAAAAGAAATTTATAATCTCATATTCATTGTTACATTTTATTATATTTTATCTCAGATGTTTTCTAAGTATTTTACATAAATGATAGATGATAGTATGCATATAATGCGTAAGCACGCTTTTTTCCTTCCACTCTGCTAACTTTATATGCATTTTTGTCATATCGAAAACTTTCTTCGACTCATAATTTGAGACAAAATCACATTGTGTAATCCTTGATAGATTTACATATATGCAATAAATAACCTAATCTCTATTTTATGGGGAAAGGCAATAGAGTTTATAGAAATAAAGGTGGTGTAGAGGGGTTGATATATGATTTACTAATTTCTTTTTTTTCAAGGATAGTAAAACATCCTTTGAAATGTTAGAAAATCAGTTAACAACTACCAGGTAGTTCACATTGGTTATACAGTCACAATCACAAGCAAACTTGTGATTATGCTTCTCAATCACACCTGTAAAAGAGGGCAGAAGTAGACTCCTAATAAAGGATTTTGTGAAAATGTATTTTTGAAGATGAATCCTATTATCCTATTTTAATTGTTCTGGATGAAGCTCAAGCATCTGTGAGTTCTAGTAGCTCTCCAAGTGGTTCTAATGTGCAGCTAGGATTGAGAAACAATGGGTTAGAGACAGAAGAGCGGGTGACATGGGAAACTATTGAATCTGAAATTTGAGAAATTTAGAATTATATTAAGTAAAAACTGAGTGCAATAATGCTAAGAATTTTTGCCTAAGGTCACTATGTCAGTGACAGAACCTGGATTAGAATCCTATCATTTGATTCCCATTGCTACCAGAATGGGTGGACACTTAAATATGATGTCCTACAGATGTTATCGTTAATTATTTATTCCTACTGAGAAATAAATGAATAAATTAATAATAACATCTATGTGACATAACATTTAATTTTGAATGAATTAGCCCGCAGTCCGCAATATGAAGTTGTGTCATACTTTCCAATTTCAGATTGTGGACTATGGCTAATTTATTCAAAATAGCATTTTTATTAAAATATTGTTCCTCTTTTAATTTTTAAGTAAGATTAGCTCCATTATTTCCTAAACCTTCATTTTCTCTTTTAAAAAATATTCCAGAATATAAAATTTATTATAAGCAGTTTATCTGCAAAATATGTCCTATGTCCAGTGCTTTATTTATTGAACAGGAAATCCATTCTCTAAAGACATAGAGAGCCTGCAGTGCAGACACAAGAGGTACTTTTGTTCTGCTCTTCTTTTCATCCTCTCTCCCAGTGTGTCTTTCGCCTTCATGCTTCCACAGACTTTGGCATACGTCTTGAATGCAAAATGAGACAATCCTTTAAACAATGTTACAGCAATTGTGTAGGAGGTATGAAATTTGGGAAACAATGAGTCTTTTAGATAGAAGTTGATTTAATAGTATTCTCAGTTTTATAATAGGTGAAATTCATGGAAATTATACTGATCTTTTATTTTTCCATCACAAGTTTAGTGAATATCTATAACATGCATAGTATAAATTACCTCCAGAGTGGCGTCATAATTGAAATTGCAAATGTTACCATTTTCCCACTATGCATAGCTTAGATTTATTTATATCATTGACTTTTATTATTCTAAAATATTTACCAAACAAAATAAATTCTGATATGTACCTCTATTCTGAACCATCTTCATAAAACATATACCAAAAAGATAATCCTCTTGATCCAAGACCCTGTGTGATTGTTTTTTTTAGTAGAAATAATCGTTTGTACTAAGCCCTCTTTCAGTGTTGAATCAGTTTCACTTTGGAGCAGCAGCGTATAATTGCAGAATCACATACTAGAAGTTTTCAAGGACAGGTCTGTTGGCCCACACATGTTGAACACTGATTATGTCCTCATTGTCACAATTCAACTTAGCTAGCCAGTAGGGAAAAAAAGTGTAGTCTGACACATTGGAAACAATGAAAAGTCTACCAAAAAAAAAAAAAAAAAGAATTTTTAAATATTGTCATATATATAGTATGTATGACATATTATTTTAATAAAGGTATAAAGTATGTTTCTTTACTTTTCAAAATCTTTATAGTTTACTTACATATGTATATTTGTGACTGTATATAATTCTTCCATTTTGGGGACCACGGTTACAATAAATACCAAGCTTGTATTTTGTTTATTCTCAGACTTTTTTCTTTCTGAACTAAGCAATGGATAAAACTAGATACTGGACAGTATTGCGAAGGGGAAATTGACTTACACATTCCTTCACTCTCCCATCTCCCTTCCAACTGCTAGTCACTAGCAGTCTTTGTACTGTGAATGACTGGAAAGCTTTTGTTTGTTGGTTTTTGTTTGCTTATTTTTTTGAGAAGGGGTTTCATCTGTTGCCAGGCTGGAGTGCAGCTCACTGCAACCTCCACCTACTGGGTTCAATTGACTCCCCTCCCGCAGCCCCCTGAGGAGCTGGGACTACAGGTGTGCACCACCATGCCTGACTGATTTTTTTGTATTTTAGTAGAGATGGGGTTTCACCACTTTGGCCAGGATGGTCTCCATCTCCTGACCTCTGATCCGCTTGCCTCGGCCTCCCAAAGTGTTCGGATTACAGGTGTGAGCCACCGCACCTGGCTGATTGGCAGTTTTAATGAGGAGTTTAGGACGGTTAGCTGGCAGTATTAAGTGGCACTATGGTGACTGAAATAAGCATTGGTCTCTCACAGTCTATCCTGAGCTGTCCCACAAATGAATTCTCTTTATACTGGGAAAGTTAGTCACTTTCTTTATGCTAGTTTTTTCAGATGTTAGAAAGGAAATTTACCTAATTTGTAATATCTTTTCCAGCTCTGAAATATCAGTTCTAACGTTAAAATAGGAAGCTACAAATTAACTTCTAAAAATTGTTAATAAGCTTGTATTTTATGAGATTTTGTTCTTATACATTTACATGTTAAGGACTTAAACATATATGATCTCATTTAGATTCAAGTAGGAAAATGTAGAGAATCACCTATGTAAGCAGATTTTTCTAGCTTTCTTAGGAAATTATGAAATGAGAGTTGTTCTGCAAACAACAATCTGATAGCTAATGGCATTTATCCACTTTTCTGTATGTTTATATAATCTTGTCTCTCTTCTTTTTTTTTTAACAATGTCAATGACTGTTGCTTTCCTTATCTGTTCAATGTACAAATAATGACCTGTAGCATAAAAAGCATTTGTTGAACTGTTACAGATGAAGAAGAAAGGTTGAGAATATTTAAGAAATTTTCTCATGGCCACACAAATGGCTATGATGCTTTAGTCACAGCATCTTAAGCCACTGTATTCTTCTTTTCTGGTCTAATGAATTACCATTATTTACTACATTGAATTTTTAATCCTCAAATAATACAACAAAAATCCTATCAAATATTCTGGACATTTTTGAGTCATAAAGCCATCTTCTTCCCTTTTGTGTGGAATTTTTGATCATGTGTGATTCTGATAAAGATTCAGAGATATTCTATTCACAAAAACATATGTTTATCAATGTATCTGAAGAAATACTAAGCACTGAAGATGTAGTTTAATACAATCCACTAATATAATAATGTGTTGGCATTTACTGGACAGTTCTATCTGCTAGCAACCATTCTAAGTGTTTTGCTTACTGTTCTTATTTAATATTATTGGATATTACTATATAACTATTAGTATAGCTATGAGGAAAATATAGTATACTATATATGCAAATATAATAACAATATATAATAGCACTCTGAGAATGATATCAAGAGTGCAATATTACACATGAGAAACTGATTTCAGAGACCTAAAATGCATAATTAAAGTCACCAAAGGTGGCAGCAGAGCTAGAATTCAAACCCAAGCCCCAATTTCTACTTAACTAAGTATACCATGCTATCTGTATGGAGAGTTTTGAGAGAATTTTTTCTCTTCAGATTTGGTTTTTCTATCAAATCACAATGAGAGAACTTACTAATTGTACAGTGAGATGTACTTTGATTAAGGCACTTTTACAAAGGTAAATAATAATTTCAAGTGAAATTAAATTTGCACACTCAACTTTTCTAAAAATACTTTATAAATGTGAAATGTGCTAAATTATAAATAGTAAATTGAGAAAGAATTGTTATTTGTATAATATTGGTCATAAATTTTGTTAAAAGAAACAGTTTTTCTATTTTCTTTTCCGACTTGAAATCTCCCTTCAATTGATTCATACATCAATTAATTACCATTGAGACACCTGAGGGCAGCAGGAAATTGGGTCCAAGTTAAAAAGAAAAAAGAGGCAATTTGTTTTAAGTCTAGAAGTTTAATGTTCAATTGAAGTTTAATCAGAAGTGACCCATTGTTTGAAAAGTAGAACATCAATGTCTTTTTAATTTCACTGTCATTAAATTAGGACTGGAGAAAGTCGAGATAACTGATTATTCTCAAATGAAAATTAAGGAAAGATGCTATCAGAAATCAACTAAAAGCATATTTTCTTTCTTTATATTTTAATTCACAAAGGAAATAGTCTGTTCTATGTTGAAGGTTGGATAATTTGTAGAAGTGAAGCATAGTATATAGTCTTCAGAGACATTCAGTCAGAGACAAACTAAGCCATACATGTTTTATCCACTGGGGCTAAAATAGTGGCTTTCTGTTCATTCAATTAAATGGAATTTTTGCTTTAGTGAATTGCAGAATTAATTTACTGCCTTTATTGATTTTCAAATGAATAAATGAAAAGAATGATGAAAATAAATGGATTTAGCTAAAGGAAAACAGTGCCCTACATTCCAGAAATTCCAGAAATCATTCTTAGTCTTTGAAATTAAATCTATCTGTACTCCCTAGAATATATAGAAAAATAAGGACTTGCATTTATCCTTTGGTAAGTATTAGCAGGAATAGAAATACATACATAATTTATCCAGGAACATCTAACTGTATTAATATGAAGTCATTCATATGTTGCCAAATGAAGTCCCATGGGGTGGGCTACAGGAGGAGAAGAGGGAAGGACAATAGTGTGTGTGTGTGTGTGTGTGTGTTTATTTCTGCAGTTTTATCTATATTGGGCTTAATATTTGACAAAAATATTTTCAAATAACAGTAAGTAACAGTAAGTGATAAAATTTCAGATAAACTACTGTTCCTGGTTTCATTTCCCTGGGTATTTTCACCCAGACCATGAAACATGAGGTGATGACTATAAGGTACTCTCTTCCTATTCCGAGCCAAAGGACTCTGAAGAGCAATAATATCTCTCTCTCAGGATTTGACCAATGTATTTGTTTCTTCTTAACCTGATGTTTAGATTCTTTTGCCTTTAACTTTAAGACCTTTAAATCCCCCATTTCTTTCACAGTTGATTAAATACAGCCCTGAGAAAAGCACTGACTTAGTGTTTAACGGAAAGCTTTTCAAGAGGCTAACAGGCTCTGACCTCAAAGAAATGCTGTTGTTATGACTTGAGGCCTTACCAAAGACACGAGATTTTATTCACACTAAAACTACAGTAAAGTTTGGATTCCTTATGATTGAGACAATTTCTCCTCTTCACCATCCCAAATCTGAGAATATCATTTTTACTCTTTCTATCTTGCAATTTATTTGTGAAAGTTCTGCATTCTCAATGATATATAAAATATAATTGTGTATTAATAATGTCATTCATTGTGTTACCATGACGTTGGGTGTTGCACCTTTACCCCAGGGATAGCCAGGATCTGTCAGTTAGAGCCGAATCACTTACAATGAGCCTTCAGAGTGTCTTTCCCTCCTCCAAAATGACCCCTCCTGGACCCTCCTCCAGAACTTAGGTGACTGGGTGTTAAATAATTGTAGAATCGTCTATTGGTGTGTCTGATATGCAGAACATCTATCTCCCCAAAGAAAGAAGACAAGTTAGAGCCAGGCATAGTACCTCACACCTCTAATCCCAGCATTTTGGGAGGCCAAGGCGAGCAGATCACCTGAGGTCGGGAGTTCAAGACCAGCCTGACCAACATGGAGAAACCCCTTCCCTACTAAAAGTACAAAATTAGCCAGGCATGGTGATGCATGCCTGTAATCCCAGCTCCTCAGGAGGCTGAGGCAGGAGAATCGCTTGAACCCCGGAGGCAGAGGTTGTGGTGAGCCGAGATTGCACCATTTCACCCCAGTCTGGGCAAGAAGAGCGAAGTTCTGTCTAAAAAAAGAGAAGAAATAAAGAAGACAAGTTAAAGAGAAAAAAAGGCCTCAGTTAACTACTTAATGACTTGATGTTACACTACTTATTCCTTTACTAAGCAGTCCAAACTTCATGTAAAATGAAGATACCTACTTCCTAGTTAGTGAAATGATCCAAAATAGTTTCATATGTTTTGTCTTAAAAATCGAAATAGGATAAAATAGTGCCTGGATTTAAAATTACTGAAGAATGGGCAAGCACAGATTTTAAATTACAACATTGCGCATGGTAGTATATTTTATTCATGTATGAAATTTAAATGAAATGAACAGAAGTTTTATTTTTTCTCATGAGATGATTCTCAAAAATGTATAAATAAATGCTGTACTACATTATAATTTAGCAGGAGTAAAAATACATAATTTATCCAGAACATCTGACTACATTGATATGAAATCATTCATATGTTTCATTGGCTATTATCTGTATTGTAGACAATGTATTTCAAAATGGTTAAGAGCAAAGATAATGCCTATATTTATTTCCTGGTTTTACAGCTTGGGCAAGATATTCAAACTCATTGTGCCTTAGTTTCTTTGTCTATACAATTGGAATAATAATAACATTTACTTACAGAATTTTCTGAGGGTTAATTGAGCTAATATTACAATGTATTTTATTAGCATTTGCTATTATTAATGATTCATAAAATATTTTTTCAATTCATACTACAGAATACAAGGATTGACATAATCTCCTATACATTAGGATATATCTATCTATAGATATTCTCTTTACCTTGAGGAATATCTGTAGATAAACATATACCTTTTACATATCAGCGATTCTCAAGAGATATAAAATACCCCACAATACTCTGCTCCCACAAAGTAGGCATGCCAGAATCTCTCTGTCTTTTTCCCCAAGATGAACTCTTGCTCTGTCACCCAGGCTGGAATGTAGTGGGGCAACAATCTTGGCTCAGTTCACTGCAACCTCTGCCTCCTGGGTTCAAGCAATTTTCCTGCCTCAGTCTCCTGAGTAGCTGGGATTATAGGTGCATGCCACCACACTTGGCTATTTTTTGTATTTTTAGTAGAGACTGGGTTTCACCATGTTGGCCAGGCGGGTCTTGAACTCCTGACCTAGCAATCCGCCCACCTCAGCCTCCCAAAGTGCTAAGATTACAAGTGTGAGCCACCACTCTTGGCCTGGCATGCCAGAGTCTCTAAAACAATCTAGATATTTAGTATTTATTTTTGAATGATACTTTGCTTGAAAATGTTTAGAAGCTCTAGCTTAAATTATAATACATCTTTTATGATCAGATTATTTTTGAATGTTGAGAGCGTTGTGGCATTCTACTAAGTAGTATTTAGCATATCTATACCATGGGTGCGAACAAGTTCTCCACCCATGAAGTGGGAAAGCTGAGTTGGCAAGGGATACTCATGCTCACCTGTGCCATACCCTAACCTTCTGCTGTCACCTGCCTCTGGGTCCCTCAGATCTAATTTTATTTCAGGGCTTCAAACCAAAGCTTGGAATAGAATTTGGAACAAAAAGGTGCCTCAGAAGGGCGTATGGACCCATTAAATTAATCCCAGGTGGCTCTTGCTAAATTGTAGCCAACAACTGGTGGAGCATCACCTCCACTGCTTCCCTATGACAAGCAGAATGCTAAGGTGAGGTTGTGGAACCAGAGTCTCCTCAGACAAAAGCAAAATCAAAAAACAAAACAAAACAAAAAACCAAATACCGGAATCCTAGAAACTGGAGACATAGACGAACAAGAAAGGAAAAAAAAAAAAAAAGAATATATATATATATGCACATATTCCATTGCATACAAAAGCTTCTTCTAGTATGTTTAGGACTATGTTGATTCTTAACATAGTGGGAATAAAACAGCTTGAATGCAGAGAAGAGAAGGTGCCTGGGTGAAATAGCCTCTTGCCTTATGCTAATGGGTTTCTTCAACCGGGGAAAGAAAACTCTCAATCGTTATATTCTCCTTGCTTCTAAGAATAGACAGAAAGCACGTTGTTCTGAATTACACCCATGATGACGGAGCCAAGTAAACTTTCTACCCAGTTATATTGTCTCTGTGGTTTGCAACAACACCCTTAACATTGTATGTAAGAACACACAGGAGCCATGACAGCCATACAAGAAAGAACGAAAATGTGATAGGAAAGACTGGAGGTCCTAGTGCTGACACCCTGATGGGCATCCAGGAACCCTGAAGTAATGCCAAGGTGTAGCTTTGGTCAGATACCTTCAATTGCCTCGGGACCTTATTCTGATCCCACCTGATGGCTAGACCTCCATGAAGTGAAACTGGGTTGGAACAAAACCAACATTCCCAACCGCCCCAGTGGTGATAGAGGGTTGACAAAGTCCTCCTCAGCAAGCCTGCCCTGAGTCTTGAAAACTGGCAGGATCAGTACTCACTTTTAACTGACTAACGGGGGTCAGAATTTTCATCTTTTTTGAAAGAGCATGTGGTGGCACACCTCTGCAATCCCAGCTATTCAGGAGGCTGAAGCAGGAGAACTGCTTGAACCCAGGAGGCAGAGGTTGCAGTGAGCCAAGATCCCATCTCTGCACTCCAGTTGGGAAATAGAGCAAGACACTGTCTGAAAAAAAAATTATATCTATATCTATATCTATCTATAAGTATGTGTGTACATTATGTGCAAATACTATACCATTTTATATAAGGGAGTTGAGCATCTGTGAGTTTTGGCATCCATGGGAATTCTAGGGCAAATTTCCCAAGGATCTCAAAGGACAGCTGCACCTAAATACACACTGCCTGACAGTACCGTACATAGGCACTCAGTACTTTCTAGCTACAGGAATTGCTATTATTGAACTCATAGTTCTCTAGGTAATAGCTTCTTGTCTTTGTTTTAGTCTCTGTTATTGCTCCCACATACCAACATTTTAAGGACTTATTTTCATTTGCAATGTCAGAAGAATTAAAGGATAACAGTAGTAGTATACATACATTTATTTTCTAAATTCCTGAAATTTTCTAATATGTATTAGTTAACACTTATCAAATTAATAAAATGGTTTTCTTTGGAACTGCACATATCCTTTACCCCCCTTTTCTGTAGCTACTAAAAGAGACTTCACTGATTTCATTAATAAAAAAGCATTTCTATGTAATGCTCATTTAGTTACTCCTTGGGAACTGTAGAGAAACCATAAAGGGAAGCAAAAGAATTCTGCAGTTTTATTCATCCAACAAGTGCTGCAAAACAGCGCAACAATCATTTAATTGATATATGTGAATAATTTTATCATGAACTTTAAAATCTTGAAATGAACCCTATTTCATTCAGTTTAGTTTCACAGGCTTGAGCACTTCTTATTTTTGTTTTGCAGTTTCTGTAGGGTTCTCTGTATTATCTGGAACTGACTGACAACCTGGCTTTATCTGGCACTCGACTTGCAGGGTTATGGAGAGTAAGGAGCAGTAAATTGACGAGGAAGATGTGAATTCTAATCCAGATTCTGCCACTTACTAGCAGAATCTAGTCAGATAAGGCCTCTGAATTTCAGTATTCTTATGCATAAAGCGCGAGTGATTAACAACAGTTTACTTATCTTAAATAGTTGTGACGGTACCTGTATCCCATAACTCATGTTCCCCATACATATGGGCACATACTACATATGAATAAAAATTAAAATTAAAAAAACAATGTATGTTAAAGCATCACATAAAACCTTAAAACACTGAGAAAATTTTAAGAAATTATGGGACTAAGAAGACAACAGCCAAGATTTTTAATAATCTTAAACAGATGCAGAGGAGAGCAGATAAAAATTACCAATATCTGAAATAAAACAGAACTTAATTAAAACAGACCTAAAAAGAAGGGCAAGAAGGATCTCTTTAGGATAATAGAAATGTCCCATAGAAAGGTTCTTTTACTTTGAGGTATAATTTATACATAGAAATGAACAAATCTTAAGTTTTAAGTTAGATTATCTTTTGACAATCATGTATCCAGGTAAACTCCATCCAAATCTGGAAAAAAAATTATTTGTAGCTCACCCATAACTATTTACTTAATACAGCTTTCATTTGTGCCTTACCTAAAGGTTCTTTAGTAAATGTCAAATACTTCCATTTTATAGTTAGTCCTGAAAAGAGGATAAGCAAGGCAAATGTCTCAACTGGAATTAAAATCTCGAGGTCTGCTCTTAGAAGCACTCTTCCAAGCTTAGTATGGAAATTTTACTGAAGGCATGGGGTGTGTTAAATGGTGGATCCTAAACTGATCCTGGAACCTGTGAATGTGAACTTATATGGAAAAGAAGATATGTGCAAATGCAATTAAATTAAGGATGTTGAGATAACTAGGTGGGCTCAAAATCCAATGGCAAGTGTTTCTCATGGAGAAGAGATGGCACATAGAAGAGAAGGCCATGTGAAGAATAAAGCAGAAATAAGAGTTACGCAGCTAGAACTAAAGAATATTTAGAGCCACCGGAATCTGGAATAGTCAAGGAAGGAGTCAGAATCTGCCATAAAGCCTCAGGGGATGAACAGAGGGTGCAGGGCCATTGGTGATATCGGTACGGAGAGCAAAACAAGAATGCTCCTGCGTTCTCGGGCATCTTTCTAGCTTATAACCTGATAGTTGGTTTTTTGGTTTTTGGTTTTTCTGTTTGTTTTTTGAGGCATAAACTCAGGGGTATCTAGGCTTCAGAGAGCTCTCTTCAGGGGTATGTGAAAAAAAGAAAAGCACAATGAATATTAATTGTTTTTCTTTCTTTCCTGATGTGAAGCCACGCTGCATTGGTCACTTGCACTGTGTTAGGTACAAACAAGTTGTTTGCCTCGCCCTCTTCTTTTGCTGGAAGTAAACAAACAAAAACAATACAGAATTCTCAATAAAGTTAAAGGGAGAGGATGTAAAAAGAGATCCCTCTGTGACTCATATGTAGAGTGAATAATAAACTCTTTATAGTTAGTGCTATGAGATCTTAGAATTTGTGGGGCTGATAAATAGCATCTTGGACATGACCTCAGTCATTTTCTTAAGTCAACCTGTTACTACAACCAACCTTTTCAGAGTTCCTCCTCACTTTCCTAATCTTTAGGCCAGACATTACTAGACGTATTCTTCTATTTAGAATGACAGCACTGATTTGGAATCATTAACAAATACTAATCACTTATTTTACTGCACGGAACATTTAATATTTATTAAGAAAGCTTAATAGCTTGGTGCTGTATAGTAATTCAATTATTTACCTTCAAATTATTAATTAAAAGCATTTATTATAAAACACCTTAATTTGTGAAATGCTCTGATAAGTGAACCTTTTATTGTTTCTTTGTGGTGGTCCTTATGCTTTTCCAACTTTCTGATCTGACTAGAAAGTGTGACATAACAAAAATTAAATAAACATAAATTACTTAGCTAATAATACATGGTATATATAATAGATAGGATAAGAACACCTTCAGTGATTAAGGCAAAATACATCAGAGATTAGCTTGAAGAAAGCCAAAAATATGAACACTGCATCCAGTGGAAGTATTTTATTGGCATATAAGAACCATAAGACTGAAAACATATGTGGATTAATTGAAATGATTCACATTTTTAAGATTTGCATTACAATTAATTACACCCACTTCAAGAAATGGCAAAATGTTTAGGAAGCGCAGACACATATGTGTACCACAGAGTTGATTTCTAGCACCGAGTTTCTAACAACTATTTTGTGACATTGTAGAATTATTTAATCATTTGGGTTTTTGCATGTTTTACTTTGTATATTTGGATGGAATTAATATTTCTAGTATCTCTTCCAGGTGTAAAACAAGGATACTAAATCAATATCGATAGAAGTACAGAGTGCCTTGAATACTTTGAATAAAGCTAATACTGTAAACTTTCCTAGGACCTGAACAATGTAACATTAAAATGAGTGTATTCAGAAAGCAATATGCTAATATTGTTCCACATTTGACCCTGGGATGGTTACACTTCTGTTTAAACTCTGTATTACCTTGGGTCTGTTTTACTTTGGATAGTTATGAGAATGTCATCTTCAAAAATTATGGGTTTAATTACTTTGAGTGTTATGAATGTCAGTGCCACTCTAAGCTTGCTTGCAAGTGTTTTAATTTCATATATTAAATTTAAGTATTGATGTATATGCCCTCTGATTGCAGAAAGAAGAATATTGCAATGTGAGAAGTGCCTATGGGACTTTTTAGATTTAATTTTATTTAGTCTAAGCAGGGGAGACTTTGATGATATCATTTAAACTGCACATAGTGTTTTTGCTGCATATGGAGAGTAGATGAAGTCTTGGAGGAAATTAGAACAAAAGGTGCATTAAATGATCCTTGTTAACATTAACACAAGTATCTTGGTCTATTATTAACTTCGGCCAAGAGAGGTTTCCTGATTTAGGAATGAAAGTATGGGCTGTAGATTCAAATAAACCCTAGGACTATCATTTATTCATAGTATGATCTTGGGCTACTGCTGGAACTCATTGGCTCTCATTTGTAAAGAGGGAGTAACAATAGTTTTCGTCTGATAGGTCTATCTGTTGATTAAACTAGGGGACATATGGAGAGCACTTAGCCCAGTGCTGATACATGGAAAGCAGTATAATTATTCTACTCATTCCAGGCCGTGTATCATTGAGTGCCAACTAAAGCGAAGGCATTGTTATTGTTCAGTTAAATCTCTACTAACCCTACATGCACAAAATATTTTAAATTACTATTTCTGAAAAATATGCAGAAGGGTTCATTTTGGTGTGGTTGTGATTTGAAGTTTAGTTAACTCACTCTACTCTAAAACTTAATTAACATGACCCTGAAATCTTTTCTTCACCTCCATGTATGTGCTAACACTGTACTCCCTCAGGTGGGAATACAGTGAATAACACACACACTTCTCCATACACTTTTCTCACAGCTCCATCTATAACTTCTTCATGAGTTTTGCTTTTATCTTCCCATTTCTTAAGGAAATATTGGTGCTGCTCATTTTAATGTCTTTGTTTCTATTGGTTCATCTACTTACAATTGCTTTTCTGGGTAACTTTATGAACTTTGAATTCCTTTTCCTGAAGACTATGACCCAGTAATTTATCCCACATATTGTTATTTTTGTATTTTGAAAATCTCTTCTCTTCTGGATGGTTTCTCTAGCATTAAAAATATGTCCATGTCAATGTCATCTTAAACATAAGGAATGCACTTTTTGTTGATTCTTTGCGTTTGTTTAGCTAATAATTTATTTTTTAACTTCTCAAGATTATCTTAATTTCTAGAAAGAATAATGTACTTTATAGTTGATGTCTCACTTCTCTTCATATTTACTCTTTACCTGATTTTATTCCATATCCTGTTCTCAACAACTCCACAGAAAATTCTCTGACAAAAGAAATCAGGTATCTCTGAAATGTCACCTCTAATGGATAATTTTCCCCTTCATCTTATTGTATTTTCTTGCTTTCCTTTCTGTGTTGATTATTTATTCCCATTCTCTACTTTTTGACTCCCATGAAATAACACTTACATACTTCTCCATACACTTTTCTGACAATTCCATCTATAACATCTTTATTAGTTTTGCTTTTATCTTCCCACCTTTTAAGTATTGGTACCACTCAGAGATGTTGCCACTAAGAGATCTGTTCCATACTTAGTGTATTTCCAGCTGTACATGTGTTTTACATTACATTTTAACTAATTAACATGTAAATGTTTCTCAAATTATTGTTATATCTCTAGTTCAGAATTTGGTCTTGAACTTTAAACCAATATAGTCACACACCATCTAGATGACTTTTTTTAAATGTCTCACAAATATCTCACCTCAAATATTTTATATTTTCTGCCCTAAACACTCATATTTCTATAATTTCTAAATTAATTAAATTTTAAGGCTTCATTCCAGGGATGCAAGACTGGTTCAACTTCCGCAAGTCTATAAACCTAATCCACCACATAAACAGAACCAAAGACAAAAACCACATGATTACCTCAGTAGATGCATAGAAGGCCTTTGACAAAATTCATCAGCCCTTTATGCTAAAAACTCTCAATAAACTAGGTATCGAAGGAATATATCTCAAAATAATAAAAGCTATTTATGACAAACCTATAGCCAATATCATAGTGAATGTGCAAAAACTAGAAGCATTCCTTTTGAAATCTGGCACTAGACAAGGATGCTCTGTTTCACCACTCCTATTTAATATAGTATTGGAAGTTCTAGCCAGAGCAATTGGGCAAGAAAGAAAAATGTATTCAATTAGGAAAAGAGGAAGTCAAATTGTCTCTATTTGCAGATGACATAATTGTATATTTAAAAGACCCCGGGGTCCAAAGTGGCTCCTGCCGGAGCTCATGGCGCTCGCGAAGGCGAGGTCATCAGTTCAAGGCTAACCTGAGCAACCTCATTAGCTCAAACTGATTGGCAAAAAATAAAATAAAATAAAATAAAAAATAAAAGACCCTATCATCTCAGCCCAAAATCTCCTTAAACTGATAAGCAAGTTCAGCAAAGTCTCAGGATACAAAATCAATGTGCAGAAATCAAACATTTCTATACACCAATAACTGGCTTAAAGAGAGCCAAATCATGAGCAAACTCCCATTCACAATTGCTGCAAAGAGAATAAAATACCTAGGAATATAACTAACAAAGGATGTGAAGGACCTCTTCAGGGAGAACTACAAACCATTGCTCAAGTAAATAAGAGGATGCAAACAGATGGAGAAACATTTCATGCTCATGGTTAGGAAGAATCAATATCCTGAAAATAGCCATAATGCCCAAAGTAATTTATACATTCAATGCTATCCCCATCAAGCTACCAAGGACCTTCTTCACAGAACTGGAAAAAAAATGTGGCACATATACACCATGGAATACCATGCAGCCATAAAAAATGATAAGTTCATGTCCTTTGTAGGGGCATGGATGAATCTGGAAACCATCATTCTCAGCAAACTGACACATGAACAGAAAATCAAACACTGAATGTTCTCACTCATAGGCGGATGTTGAACAATGAGAACACATGGACACAGGGAGGGAAGCATCAAGCACTAGGATCTGTAGGGGGATGACAAGGGGGGTGAGGAGGTCAGGGAGGGATAACATGGAGAGAAATGCCAGATGTAGGTGGCGGGGGGGCAAATCACATTGCCATGTGTGTACCTATGCAACCATCATGCATGATCTGCACATGTGCCCAAGAACCTAAAGTACAATAAAATATATATGTGTATGTGTATGTGTGTGTGTGTAAACATTTAACTTAATGAAATATTTAGAGAAGCATTCAAATATTCAGATTACAATTTTTTAAAATATATTTATTCTATAAAAGAAGAATGGAACTTAACAAGTGGATGTGTCTCAGGGGTCCCCTAGATAAGTGGAAATGATGAACTCTAAACAGGGATCAGGATGAGATAATGGTTTGAGTGCTATGAATCTGAAGTTGATAGGTGAAACTAGAAAAGCAGGTAAATCTACCTACAGAGCCTGAGAAAATGAGAAGATTGAGGGTAGAATGCCTTGAAACAACATAAATATTCAAAAATAAAATAAAGTTACAGGTAGAAAGTAATATACAAATGAAACACCAAGAAAGTCACACTGTGGAGTTCAGGCAAAAGAGTTGAAAGACGAATGTGTGCTAAATATTGTTAAATCTACACCAATGACAAATAAGTTAGGGACTGTGGAAGACAAAACTGATTTTTAAACCATATCCTTGATAAAATTATTGATATCTTTTCCTCTGTAATATTCTTGCTATGATCTTCCAGTGGCAGACATTCAGTATTCAGGTTTCCATATCTTGACTTAAGAATTGCTTCATTTTGATATATCAATAAATTTTTCTTCACAAAAGCACTTTCTAAATTGTTATATATTGCTTTACTTTCATTTTTCCATCCACAGATTTAAAATATTATTAAACGGGCATGATTTATAGTCAATATAATAGCAATGAAAGACTTTCATAAAGCACATGTTCTTATTTTTAATATTTTTCTTAGTTGTTGCATTAGGCTATATAAGTACCTGTTTATTAAACACAATTGTTATATTCACATGTATATGAAAAAGAGGAGTGTGTTGTTTTAATATTTTGAAAGGAAGTGATATTTGATTTTTATGTGTCCAAATCCCATTAGATTAAACTCTGTGAGATGAAGGACCACATCCTGCATGTCGTGCCGCACCTGGCATACAGCAGTGTTAACCCAGTATTCTTTAAATAATAAAATAAATGAACCACTAAAAACAATGAATGTTGTGTCAAGAGATAAGTGAAGAAGTAAAAGAAAGAAAGGGATCACATTGGAGAATAAAGAACATATTTATAATTTAAATTAATATGATCTGCCACTGAATAATTGAAAGTTCAATAGAAGTATTGTTAATTATGGCTCCTAACTTATATCCTTAAGGGATCTTTCAGTTTGAGGCTTGCTATTTTATCTCTGGACTATTCATGAAGTTTTCTTTCTCCTAATAAACAAGTCAGACAAAACTACTTAGAAAGTTTATTTGAAACTACTTATGAGGCAAACTTTTAAGGATTTCAAATATTAATTATTAAATGAAAATGAATGCAGCAAATTGTTCATGGCAAACTCTCATTAAAGTAGATTCCAAGTTGTCTCTATTTGAAAAAATAAACATAACTAAATGCAAACTGCTTACTGTTTCTCATAGGACTATGGATTTCCTTTCGTTCAGTATTCTAAAATAATCAGGCACCTTCTGTATGATATCCTTGACAAGCCTTTGTTGCTTATAGTACTGTATTAGTCTGTTCTCACGCTGCTGTGAAGACATGCACCAGACTGGGTAATTTATAAATGAAAACGGTTTAATTGACTCACAGTTCTGCATGGCTTGGGAAGCTCCAGCAAACTTATAATCATGGCAGAAGGGAAAGTGAACATGTCCTTCTTCACATGGCAGCAAGGAGAAGAAGTGTGAGTTCCCAGTGAGGGAGGAAGCCCTTTATAAAACCATCAGATCTCATGAGAACTAACTCACTATCGTGAGAACAGGATGGGGGAAACTGCCTCCATGATTCAATTATCTCCACCAGGTCCCTCCCACAATAGGTGGGGATTATGGGAGCTACAATTCAAGATGAGATTTGGGTGGGGACACAGCCAAACCATATCAGTTACCATTATTCCTACCCTGCCACACCATCATTATAATATTTATTTATTTATGTATTTATTTTTGAGATGGAGTCTCTGTCTGTCACCCAGGCTGGAGTGCAGTGGCACGATCTTGGCTCACTGCAACCTCCAGCTCCCATGTTCAAGTGATTCTCCTGCCTCAGCCCTCCCAAGTAGCTGGGACTACAGGCATACACCACCACACCTGATTAATTTTTTGGGGGGTGTTCTTGTATATTAAGAGAGACAGGGTTTCACCATGTTGTCCAGGATGGTCTTGATCTCCTGATTTCATGATCTGTCTGCCTGTGTTATTTATTTTTTATCAACATTAAAATTCCATTAACATAATGTCTCCTATGTGATAGGCATTGGACTGTTTATATCACCACACTAAAGAAAATATTATTATCCAAATTTCTTAGATAAGGTAACTATTCCTTTAGAGAGAAAAATACTTCAGATTGTTTAGTAGTAAAACTAAAATTTTAACCTATGTCTATGCTGACTGCCTAAAACACCTCCCTGGAAATCCTTATTGGTAACCAAAATTAAGTTTGGCAGGCCTTTGTATGAAGAGAGAATACCACCTTGACAGAGGGCATTAGTTTGTTAGGGCTTCTGTAACAAAGCACCACAAACTGAGTCACTTAAACAACAAGGAGGTTGCTTTATTTGTTCGTTGTCTCACTTTTCCAAGTTTTGTCAGAGTGGGTTCCTTCTAAGGGCTGTGAGAGAGAATCTATCCCATGCCTCTTGACTAGATTCTGGTGGTTTACTCTCGGTCTTTGGCGTTTTTGCCTTGCAGACATAAGACCTGAATTTCTGACTTTAGGTTCCCATGGGTGTTCTCCCTGTGTGTATGTCTGTCTCCCCTTTTTGCAAGGACACCAGTCACATTAGTTTAGAGACCCATGATACTCCAGTGTGATCTTATTGTAGCTCAACTAGTTATATCTGCAATGGCCTATTTCTGAATAAGGTCACATTCTGAAGTACTGGGGGTTAGAATTTAAACATATTTTTGAAGTCCTAACCCCTAGTACTTAATTATGATATGTATTTTTGACAATAACCTAACAAATTTTTTGAAGAAGACAATTCAACTTGTGACACTGAGTATTACCAGATCCTCAAAATGGGGAAATTAAGAAAGGGCATTTATGAGATTTTAAAGTCCAAGTTTTATGAATTTTTTCAGTGAGTCATACAAAGTGAAATACTGGTTGGAACTGGGCAGAGTTTCTAATAAATTAGTTTTATATTGGTGGGCAAAATGAGGGAAGAAACGCAAAACTTGTGACAAAAAAGTTTTAATACATATGCCACTTGGTTGATTCATAGTCACCTTGTCACAGAACTATTTCACATATAGGGAAATGGAATGACATTGGCTTAAATCTTTATCTGTATAATTTCAAGGTCTGTAAACGACATCATTTTATCTTTCTCTCTCATTATTGATATATCCCTAAGTACTCTGTAATGCTGTTGGATTGCTATAATAAATGGTTCTAAAAAATTCAGCATAAACTTGTTACCTCACTGCAATCATTGTTGGCATACATTGGGTTAAATGGGTCTTACTTGTGAAACTCTTCAGAAAATTGTCTATTTACTTATCTACATACCCATTTATCTATCATCTATTCTATCTATCTATCTATCACCTATGTATCTATCATCTGTCTCTGTCATCTATCTATTTGTACACATATATTGTATCCCAAGTCTTCTGTGCTCTACATAAATAACCTGTTTTCTTTAGGTTTTCAAAAAAAAGAGAGCTACATTTATATTGTAAGCAATAATCATTTCATATCATGATGATATGAAATTGGTAACTCCAACAATATCATTTTGGATAGTAACATTATCTGCATCCCATATCTTCTTTCATTCTGAAACTTGTCTTCATTTGAAAGTACAATATGAATTAAAGTGTCTCTGATACATTTCAACCATGTGAACACTAGAGTTGATAGAATCTATGAACTTTATTGGCAACATATGAAGCCATGTGGCAGCTCTACCAAAAATTTATATTACTATTGTTTTGAAGTTAGTTTGGCAGTATCTAAAATATCATGCTCTCTCTGTCTTGGCATTTCTAGGTAATCATGTTTATCAAAACATTTCATTCCTCCAGTTTGTAAAACATACAATATATAAAGTAGAGAAGGGATATCAGAAATGGGTTTTTATGGTCAAGATGTCTACAGATAAGTCTGCATTTGAAAAAAAATGTCAATTATTTTGTAAGAAAATATTTTTTTTTGGTAAATACATGTAATGTTAAGAGTTATAGAAATCTACTGATTTTAATTTATAAATATTCTGTGATGTGTAATTAGATCAGGAGAATGAAATCCAGCAATCAACAGAAACCTTAAGGAATTTAGAATCCTTTTTAATCTTTAAAGAAAATCCAATAAATACTTGAAAAACAAAATCCTTTAAGAGTTTTAAATGTTTCTTTTTGGATTTGCCACAGGGTCCAAGTTTTCTCTCTGAGGCCCTTTTTTCTACACAATCAACAACAGTTGAAGAAATGGATCCGTTTTTCAAACTTCATGAAACCATTACTAAGGTAGGGGAGAACTGCATTCATAAGTAGGTGGGGAATATGTGTTCTTTTTTACTGGTAGATGGAGTAAAGGAACATAACCAATCAAGAAAAATCCATATATTTTCATTTCTAGAATATGTGAGAAAGGATTTTAGAATATTCTATTATTTTACTAAAGAATAAATAAACAATTTGTTCAAGGTCATGCAGACGCATAACTGATCATTTGTACTGCAAATCATTTTTTAATAAAACAATGAATTATTTCCCTTAATCTGAGAGTAGAGTTGTATAACAGTCTCAAATATACCTCTTCACTTTAGATTATAGGAAATACAAAATGGACCATTGAACTTTTCTGTCTTCAATAGTTTGTTTAAATAGTTACAATACTTGTTCCTGGTGCTTTTTAGTTGCAGGAAAAAAAAGCCTACCTTTTAAAATGAGAAAGACCGCATTTATATTAAGAGAGGCTTTTGCAGTATGGGAATCATACATATATTTTTAACATACAGATGTCCCCCAACTTGTAATGGTTCAACTTTCTATTTTTTGACTTTATGGTTGTTCAAAAGCACTATGCATTTAGTAGAAATCCTAGATCAAGTACCCATACAACCATTTTGTTCTTCACTTTTGGAGCAGTATTCAACAAATTATGTGAGATGTTCAAGACTTCTTTTTTTTATCAGATAGGTTTTGTGTTAGATTTTGTCCAATTGTAGGCTAATATAAGTGTCTGAACACACTTAAAATAGGCTGGGCTGAGATATGATGTGCAGTATGTTTGCTGTGTTAAATTAATTTTCAAAATGTATATTCAGCTTAACATGGATGTAACCCCATCATATGTTGTGAAATGTCTGTATTTTTATAGTGGTAAGTTAGTTGTATGAAGAAAATTAAGTTTTACAGTATGGAACAAATCGATTTAATGTTTCTAACATCACATGGCATTGTATAGAGTTTTACGTTTACTAAATATATATTTAACCTGTTTTCACCTGTTTTTTGGGGATAGACTTTGTAGAGAATATTGGCATTTTAGTGCCATTAAAATTATCCATATATATATATGTATATATGTATGTATATATATACACACACACATATATATGTATAAACACATGTATATATGTGTGTGTATATATATATACACACACACACATAAACATGTAGAGAATAACTCTAAATGCCCTAACCAAACCACTATGAGATCTAGTTATGCAACAAAATTGTACTTTAATTATACCATTAAAACAATCCATATACACACACATACATATATATGTATATGCACATATATGTGTATGTGTATATACACACACATAAACATGTAGAGATAATGTCTCTAAATCCCCTAACCAAATCGCTATGAGATCTTTTAAAAAAATTGCACTTGTACCCCATAAATTTATACAAATAATAATATAGACTTTTTTCTATAAAATAGGCTTTGTGTTATATATTGTCTAATTGTGGACTAATATAAGTATGTGAGCACATTTATAACAGACTGGGCTAAGATATGATAGTAGGTTACCTATATTACATCATTTTTAAATATTAGTAAAATTTTACAAAGCTGTTTTTTTCTTTTATAAAGAGGAACTATAGTAAAGTGAACTGAGTGAATGTCAATAGAATGAGCTCAGAATACAAAGATGAGAGCCTGTGTCTGTCTTTGAAACTGAAGAGCTGTGTGAATTTATTTTTTTTTCAAACCTTTAAAATAAGAGGAGATTGAATTACATTTTACTTAAAATTATTCTAAGCTCAGAATATCTAAATCTTAGCTATACATTTATGATGTTTGGCAAAATCATCCAACACGAAGCCTATCCCAGTTCCTTTATTTAGTTTTTAATATATTCCTCCCTTGATTATCCTTTTTTTTTAAATGTAACAGAATAGAAGTGGCCCCATAACACCTCCTTAGTATTCAAAATCATAGCTGTATTTTTAATACTTGGAGAGTTTACACACACACACTACACACACACACACACACACAGAAACATACATTAATCAATATATAGTGTAAATAATTTGTATACATTCATAAACATATGATATATTTATAATACTTAGAGATATTATATATATATAAAACACACAGACACACATATAAACTTTCATGAGTGAATATATATTTTTATGAACTCGTATACATTCCTGTACATATATATGAATATATATATTTAAATGAATTCATATAGAGTGAATTCATATATATAAATTTGTTCACATATTCTAGATTTTCAGAGTCTGTGTTTATTTATTTTTAAGCAAAGCATTAGAGAATTTTAGGGCAATGAAATAGTTATTTTTTTTCTCCATTTTGTTCTGCTTTTATGGCAATCAGTAAAATCAAGGATTTCTGTGGAAGGGATAATTTGAGCCAATGTTGACATGAGACATATGATAAAATGATGGTGTCTAGCATGTGAAATCCTCGGCCAGAGAAAATGCTAGGCTTTTCAACTCAGAGGTAAAAGCATGTACTGATAACTGATGCCTGAGGTCTTGGCCACTCAAGAATTTCATCTCCTGAGGACATGTTGGGAAGCAGGCATTGGTCAGGAAGGGAGTACAGGGGCACAGAACACATCTTCAACATATACAATTCTTGTGTTTTAATTAGTGTGAAACAGACAGGAAATTAGAGACCGTTAGAGAAAATATAACAAATTTGTTCACAGATACTGGTACGTATTTTACATGTGTTTTCAAATACGTTTGATGTGTGAACAGATAGTTATTAACTCATTAAGTGGATGTTGGAAAGAATTACATGTCCAAGAGAAGATAAAACCTGCTTAAGTTCAGAAGCAAGAGTCCTGTGAGCTTTTTGTTTTTATGATGACCTATAACTTACCCAATGCAGATTCTATTTCCTCAGTCATCATGTCTACTAGCACTCATGTTGGAAACATTGGCCAGGGGATGAAATTGTGCTTCACAAGTTCAGTCTTACTTCTCCAAGAGCAGAATGGAGAAACCATAAAAGGAAGTAATTCATAGATGCTTCATTTTAATGTCAAATTTTATCAAAATCAAAATGAAATAAATAGTGGGGATGAATAGAGTACATGAGCAGAATATATGCAGCATGGATTTTAGTTTTATCTTGGCTCCAGAATTGTTATACTATCTAGCAGAACTTTGTTATATTTTCTGCATCAAAAAAAGTACAGTCAAAATACCCTTCCTCAGTAGAATTCTGTGAGGTTGAAATAGATTATATATACATTTTCTCTAGAAATGAATTATGTATTTAATCAAATATTACTATTAACTCATTTAAAAAAAGCTAGTATTAAAATTTTTCAAGTAGGCCCCTACCTGCATTTTCTGAATTTTGTTGCTACTATAAAATATGTATCTATGGATAATATAGATATAAACACATAACCAAACTAATTTTCAATGCTAAGAGTACATTTCGTGTGTACACAGAATATAAATTTTAATTTGTGAGGAGTTGAGGCCCTTAGAATACTTTTTTCACTAATGATAAGTGGTATTATTATAAATGTATCACAACATATCACAGATATAATATGCTTCTATTCTGCATAATATGTGACATATAAATAGCACTCAGTTTTGAAATTAAAAACCATCTAGGTATACATTCTAAATTATCAATTATGACAAAATTAATTTTCACAAAAATGTGAAAAACACTTGGTAAAATTATTAAGCACAATTATTTGTAGTATTATGCCAATATTAAAGCATTTTTATTATGTATTTAATAAAAATAGATAGAAACTAGAAGTTATTGAAATTCTGAAGATACTTTTAATTTCTCCCAATAAAAGTTTGTATTTGATATGGCACCATAGCACAATCACATATTTTATATTACCTAATTAAATACAATAAATATGTATATCTAATACAAATATAAACATGTAATACAACTATTATTCTCTTCCAATGAGTAACTCTTTTCCTTCTAGACTTTCCTATAGATTACAAGTTGAATTTATGCCAAATCAAATTATAATTTCTACATATTAGGAAGTTAATAATTTATAAATAGGGTTTTGCTCAATTAAACAATGTTTTATTTTATTATTTGTATACATTTATGGGGTAGGAGTGCAATTTTGTTACATGAACAGTCATATTGCTTTGGTTAGGGCACTTAGAGTATTTATCTCCCAAATGACATACGTTAAACAATAAATAAATAAACGATACTCATACATGGAATGTGAACTGAGAGTTCTTGAAAACAGTTTTTCACTGTTTTCCTGTAGTCTCTTTTTTTCCAAAGTTTGAATTTGTCTTGGCATTTGTCTTTTTGATATAAAGCATGAAACCTAAGAAAGTAATGAATGAGACTCAATATTGATGCAATAGGTATAATTCATCATGGCTTCAATGACAGTCAGGTGGCACAGTATAAAGTTGCTGAAGGGCAAGCCACACTGATCAGTGTTGAAGATTTTTCTTATCTCTTATAATTACATTAAAATAGTATGTTTATTTTTAAATTATCATAGAAGCCAAACTAATTCCTTTATTGACTAAACCCAAACATGAATATGGTGCCAATGTAAATTTTATGTGCTTAATCATTTAATAAATGAAGAAAAATTGTCATGTATTCATGTTTTTAATAGGCTTATTTCTCCTTCCTCACCTAAGAATTTTCTAGTTATGTTTCTAAAATATTACTATTTAGCTCCTAAATTGTTATTAGCTATCTTTGCATTCTAATAGTCTACTATAAGTCAAACATGCAGCAAGACACTTGGAATACCAAAATGGTTAACACACAGGAGAGATCTAACAGAATGAACAAGGTAAATAAATAATTTTAACAAATTATACCAAAAGAGATGATAGCAATGTGGACAAAATATGGGAGGAAAGAAGATGGAGCTTTTGCCTCTGATACGGTTTGGCTCTGTGTCCCCACCCAAATCTCACGTCAAATTGTAATTCCCACATGTTGCAGGAGGGGCCTGGTGGGAGGTGATTGAATCATGGGGATAGACTTCCCCCTTATTGTTCTCATGATATTGAATGAGCTCTCACAATATCTGATGGTTTAAAAGTGTGTGGCACTTCCCCGTCTCTCTCTCTCTCTCTCTCTCTCTCTCTCTCTCTCTCTCTCTCTCTCTCTCTCCTTCTCCTCCATGGTAGGATATACTTGCTTCCCCTTCACCTTCAGTCATGATTGTAAGTTTCCTGATGCTTTCCAGCCATGCTTCCTGTACAGCCTGTTGAACTGTGAGTCAATTTAAACTCCTTCTTCATAAATTACCCAGTCTCAGTAAGTTATTTATAGCAGTCCCAGAACAGAGTAATACAGCCTCTAGGAGATCTGAAGAATTCACCAGAGAGGTGACATTTGAAGAATTTAAGAAATTTTAACTTGATGATAATATCAATGAGTTTCTTTTGACAGTGCTTTAAAGATCAGGTTGTAGATGAGAGTGTATGAGAAATAATGTGTATTTTGGAAAACAGATTTGTGAAACAGATTTAAAATTGAAGGACAGATTGTATGATATAGGAGACATGAAACAGAGTGAAGAGTCAAAGATAATTTCAATAGTTTTATCTTAGGTAAAGTTGATATTATTGCATAATTATTCATTCAGTTAGGGGCTGGTTTGGAGAAAGCAGTGATAACTTTGACATTGGATATGTGGAGTTTTGTAGTGCTATAGAGCACCTAGGCAGATAAGTCAAGGTGGCTGCTGAATATGAGGTTGTAGCTCAGAAAGAAGTAGGATCTAGAAATGCACGGTCATGTATGGTAACCAGTAGTCACAGGTGGATTTAAATAAAAAATATTTAGATTAGGCTGGGTGCGGTGGCTCACACCTGTGAGCCACCCAGCACTTTGGGAGGCCGAGGTGGGCGGATCACAAGGTCAAGAGACCGAGACCATCCTGTCCAACATGGTGAAACCCCATCTCTACTAAAAATACAAAAAAATTAGCCAAGTGTGGTGGCGCGAGTCTGTAGTCCCAGCTACTCGGGAGGCTGAGGCAGAAGAATTGCTTGAACCCAGGAGCTGGAGTTGCAGTAAGCGGAGATTGTGCCACTGCACTCCAGCCTGGCTTAGTGGTCATGTATGCTAGTGGCTACTGTATTTGGCAGCACAGGTCATAGAAAATTTCCATCGTGACTGATGATGCAGATGATGTTACCTTGACAAGATTGGTCCAGAAGAGGAAGAGTAAAGTGAGACAGGCTAAAAGAGCCAAAAGAGAGTGGTTCATGTAATCCTCAAGAAAGAAATATCATAAGAAGGAGAAACTGTTCAAAAGAATATTTACCCGATCAACTGCTCACTCATTCTAACTTTTGAACCAGTTTTTTGGAATTCTTGTTTTCTACTTCATTTATGCTCAATCCTCAAATCTTTGCTATTCTCAGTAAAAAGCTCCACGTGGCTTTTTCCTCATTACTTTAGTCTACTTTTAACAGATGCAATATCCTGTATTTATTTTATATTTGCTTTTGAATTTAATATATTTTATTAGTCTTTCTTGCTAAAATTCTGTCCCTAATAAACACTCAATGAAAATTGATAACTTGCATTTAAACAAATAAAACAAAATACTGTAGCTACATTTAGAAAAAAAAACATTTTAAAATGTGAATATAGGGCACATGGAGTGTCTGAAGACGTTCTATCTATTATGTTATGGGGTAGATGGTAACTTTCGTCTGGCACCACAAATGCTCTATAGTATATGTAAAAATCTCTGAATATGAATGGTACGTCTAGTGAAACAAAAATGCCCTGATCTATGTGGTACCATGGAAATCAGAAAATGACCTAATTTTTCTTGTAAGCTTCCTCAAGAAATATCAGTTTATTTGTCCTTTCATTACTTTTCTTAAGTCCAGAAAAAAAAATCTTTATTTTTCAATGGTATAGGATATATAATATTGATATAGGGCTTTCAGAAATATTGCTCTTAAATGGATATACACTTCTTTCTGTTTTTGAAAGATGCACACAGGATCTTTGATTAAAAGTATTTTGGTGTTACAATATGACAAAGATAAAGTAGTAGGAATACTATGGTATCGATTCCCATTATACACGTGAAGAAAGTCTCACAGTGATATTAAATTTCACAATAGGGAAATATTTGTTTAAAGTCTGGAAATCAAGGTTAGTAATTTCTATATAGTTTAAATTCCAGCAATCGAGTTATATTTTCTTTTACATTATAGCCATAAATTTTGACTTAGTTTTGCAGTGGTGTGAATGAAGTTTAGTGGTGGTGTCATCAATGATTTCAAAATTTAAATAATTTTCATTGTTAATCATTTCTGTTAATATTAATTGCATTTGGCTGTCAATCCTTTAGGATCTATTAACCTTGGTAACTTTGATTAATAGATTTATATTTTCTAACATACTATTTTAAATACATGACTTTTGAAATATAAATCTGAATTATTTTAAAATGTCATGTTTAAAACATGTTTGTACCAGTTATAATATGCTTAAGATTCTTGGTGCATGATAACTGAAAACTTAAAATGATCTACTCATTTCATAACTATAGAATAAAGAGGCAGACTAAACTGTAGAGTAAATTCTCTTGAGATGCCATTCTAAGCTATAGCTTTTAAAACTGTATCTCAGTAGCTTTTTATAAAGTAAAAGGAAAAGAAAGATACCAAGTGTCTTTTTTTTTTTTTAGTTTCAAAAATGTTAATCAGGCTGAGAATTCCTGGTTCAGTTCTTTAAATGCTTAGAAAACCTGGCTATAATTTTTCACCTGAATGAACAAATCTGTCTTCAAGGTATCTCTAATGTTGATCAATTGTTTGAATAAAATGTGAAAATATTATATTCTAATCAAGAAAACAAGTTTAAGGATGCTCTTTAATCTGTATATTTGTAAATTTGAAGTAATTCTGAAGCTATGGATTTAGAGCTCTTTGTGAAAAATGCATTTTTCTGCTATATCAGATTATGGTTACTAGGTGCAAAATGTCTCCATAGAGACCTGTACTCTTAGTTTTCATGACATAAGCTCTAACAAAAGAAAAATGCAAATATATTTTTTCAATGCAAAGATTGTACTTTGTAATAAAGACTGTTGGTTGGAGCTACTGAAGGGAGATAATAGTGTATTAAAACGAACTCCTTACATTTTGAAGAGGAAATACTATAGGTTTGTGTATTTTCCTCATAAGTGTGTAAACTTGATATCTTCAATTACTAAAATTTGGGATTGTGCCGACTCTTGCCTAGAGAGGTTTGGTTTATTGTTTTTCATGATATTCAACAAATATAATTTGTAAAGACATGCCTTATACTATCAGTTTCTCTGTCTTTGTTTTTATTACTCAAAAGTCAATTATTACACAATATGTAATTGTCAAAATTTGACTCAATTTTTTTTTTTTTTTTTTTTTTGAGACGGAGTTTCGCTGCTGTTACCCAGGCTGGAGTGCAATGGCGCGATCTCAGCTCACCGCAACCTCCGCCTTCTGGGTTCAGGCAATTCTCCTGCCTCAGCCTCCTGAGTAGCTGGGATTACAGGCACACACCACCATGCCCAGCTAATTTTTGTATTTTTAGTAGAGATGGGGTTTCACCTTGTTGACCAGGATGGTCTCGATCTCTTGACATCGTGATTCACCCGCCTCGACCTCCCAAAGTGCTAAATACTTCAACAATTCACCAAAAACTACCATATATGAAGTGTTATGAGCACTTATTAAGATATGAAAAGAAGGCTGCTATTCTTTGAGCATACTTTTAAAAATCTTATAAATACATAACGACTGATTTTAACATGTTTTTGCAAAGAATCTAAATATATTACTTGTATAAATCAGAATGGAAAGTGTTTTTCATCACCTATAATTAGTGTGATAATCCTTTAAAGGCACAATAAAATTATTTTAATAAGTTTTTGTGTTTAATTCAGGAAGTGGTAGTCTCATTTCATAAAGTAACATTTTTGGTAATAGTTGAATTTTGTATGCTCTTAAATATAAGTGCTTATTATTTTAATAAGTTCAAAGTGAATTTTGATGTTAATTTCTGCATTTTTCCCTCACTTTGAAGAGGAGACTCTATCTGTCCATACCATTCTTGGTGCTGTAGAAGTACAGAGACAAAGGGCAGAATAGTGAGTGCATACCAGAATAACTCTAGATTGACAGATCAAATGTCCCTCCAAAAATGTGTTTAAACAAACCTCCTGTATAATAAAAAGATTTAAAAGCTCCAGGCAATATAACTTTAAAAAAATCTAATAAAACACCACATACAGAAGAATCTGGGAAGTTTTTGGAACCTGTTATGACAGAGTTTAATGTTCATATTTAAGAGTCCTGCAGAGAGTACTTACTGCCCCCAGGGGCAACTGTAATAAAACATTTCCCTACATGCACACACACACACACACACACACATACACACCCATATGATATGGACTAATTAATGGCACTGATTTTCAGTGCTAATCATGCTAATCAATATTAGTATTGATCCTCAGAAAATCCTAAACTCTGTGCATGTGTGTGTGTGTGTGTGTGTGTGTGTGTGTGTGTTTGCCCTTACGGTGGAACTCTGCACATTTGACCATATTCACCCTGGCATTTGCTCATCTTCAGTATATTACCCTAGACTACCAATACGAATTGATTGGATTTGACAGATGAGAAAAACACATTTGCCAGTCTGGATCTAAAATGCTCATCAGTTGTACTTTTTACCTTTAAAGAGGTAGGTTAGCTTTAGAAGCATCAAGGAATCAGCCTGGTGCAGTGGCTCATGCCTGAAATCCTAGAACTTTGGGAGTCCAAGGTGGGAGGATCACCTGATGTCAGGACTTTGAGACCAGCCTGGCAAATATGCTGAAACTCTGTCTCTACTAAAACTGCAAACATCAGCCAGGTGTGGTGTTGCGTGCATGTAATCCCAACTACATGGGAAGCTGGTAGGAGAATCACTTGAACCTGGGAAGCAGAGGTTGCACTGAGCCAACATCACACCACTGCACTCCAGCCTGGGTGACAGAGTGAGATTCCATCTCACCAAAATAAATAAATAAATAAATAAAAATAAAAGAGAAAGAAACTTCAAGGAATCACTGAGTTAAGAAATCCCACTGATGTGAGGAGCTCTGTAAACATGTGTACTAGTTAATACACAACTGATTTTTGGATGATAACTTACGTTCAAAATATGAGGCACGGTAAAAAACACACAATATTTTAAGACCAGTTTCTTCCCGTCCTTTAAGGGTTAGTATTCTTGTCAATGCCAGAAACATTTGAAGGCATGCCTCTGTGTATAGCAGGATATTTAAATCTTTAATTCAATTGATCACCCAGGAACTTCATGTTGAAAAGATTTTGTTTACTGAACAAGTGGTAATTAATTCATTGATACTTATCACTATTTCTCCATTTCAACATTGATCCAGCTTTTAACCAATCACCTATAATTGCCAATTTAATGAAATAAGCACACAGATATTGCGACCTTATGCTCTTTAAATATTCTTCAACTTTTCTGTCTGCATTTACTCATGCCCCAATTTGGTTTCTCATGTTCTAGTTTGAGATACGTTTGTCAATGGTTGGTTGACGGCACGACTATCAGTGATTAGTCTACCAAATAAAAGTCTCAAATTTTTATTTCAGCCATATTTAGAAGAGCCTAGCATTTCTCTTTCTCATACGTAGACAAAAGCAAAGATGTTGATATTTGATTTAATAGTTGTTATCGTTTGGTTTGTTTGACTTCTACAAACCCCATGTTGAAATTGACCCCCACTGTTGGAGGTGGGGCTTAATAGGAAGTGTTTGCATCATGGGGGCAGATCCCTCGTAAATGGCTTGGTGCCATTCTCAAAGAAATAAGTGATTTCCCGTAAGAATTGGTTGTTAACAATAGCCTGGCACCTCCCCAGCCTCCGCTGGTTCTCTGGCTTGCTCTCACCATGTGATCTCTGTACCTGCCATCTGCCCTTCGCCATTTTCCATGAGTGGAAGCAGCCTGAGGTTCTCACTAGAAGCAGATGCTGGTGCCAGGCTTCTTGTACATTCTGCAAAACCACAAGCAAAATAAATAATATAAATTTATATTGTTTATAAATTACCCAGACTCCAGTATTTTTTGTAGCAAAACAGACTGAGACAGTAATTAAATACACACTTTTGGTTAGTTGCTTGAAATGGTAGCAATAACGCATTTTATGGACTTTGGGATTGAAAGATCAGAGATGCATATTTAGAGGTCTATAGAGATATTACATTAGTTGCTTTATGTCTCAATTAGTAACATCAAATTTAATATGTAAAGAATGGAGGAAAGGATAAAAAAAAGTGTGACATTTGGAATAATTTTAAAAAGAGCAGTATGTACCAGATAATTTAAGAATATGTGACAAACATGAAAAAGGTTTGTAAAATACATGAATCAACAAAGCATTTGAACAATTAGTTTGTTATTATTACCTTGAATCATGAGAAATTATATCTGAATTAATTAGTAAACATTAATCACAACTGCCAATCAGTTTATATGCCATAGAGATATTTATTGGATCCACATAACTGACGGATTTCCACAGCAAAGGAAATAAATAGAGATTCTGTGATTCCTTTTCACCCATTTTCTTCTTTTTTTTGAGATGGAGTCTCACTATGTTGCCCAGACTGGAGTGCAGTGAAGTGATCTTGGCTCACTGCAATCTCCACCTCCTGGGTTCAAGCAATTCTCCTCTCTCAGCCTCCCAAGTATCTGGGACTACAGGCATATGCCACCATGCCTGGCTAATTTTGCATTGTTAGAACACAGGGGAGTTTCACCACATTGGTCAGGCTGGTCTTTTTAACTCCCAACCTTAGGTGATCCATCTGCCTTGGCCTCCCAGAGTCCTGGGATTACAGACATGAGCCACTGCGCCCGGCCCTTTTCACGTTTTCTTATACACTTACTTCTTCAGAGAAGATGCAGATAGAGGACTCAGATGCTCTTACTGAAATGGTACATCATTCAGTTTATTCATATCCTTCAGAGAGTCCTAGGGACAACCATGCTGCCATTTTTGGAAGTTTTCCTGTAGGTGAGTTCATTATGAAATCAACCTATTTGGTTCCAAGATTCATTCAGAAAATATGGTCACAGTGCCTAGACCTTGTGTCTTAAGTTTTAAGAGCTGGCACAAGATGACTGTATTTTGTCAATTGGCAACATGGGTTGCACAGGTATAGCTTCTTTTGGTACTAGTTATTAGGATCCAAATGCAGATTAAATCAAAATATTTCACTGTAAAATAAATCATGTAACTATTTTCAAGAGACCTAAGCAGATTGAAATATACGTCATTTGGAAAATCTGAACGAGTATAAGCCTCTATGCATATTTATCATTGTTATTTTCCTAGAGTCCATCAAAAACAAATCTTATAACTGAAAATAAGGATAAAATACTGACTCCACAATGTCCAACATTTAGGCAGCATCCCTTCTTGTCCATCTTTATATGTGCCACTCTGCCTAATAGTGACTTTCACTGATCGGTTGTATTAATGACTTGTGACATGTTTTACTAAATAAGTGGAATCTCTTTTCCTTTGAAAATCTCTTGATTGGCAGGTGCTCTCTCCCCATTTCAGCACCATCATAAAGCATCATATCTCCCCTAATGTTGCTGGAGTTGGGAGTCACAGTGAAGTACAGGAATTAAGCCCTGCAGGGCACTTCTTTAGTAAACAGTTGGACCCATTAACTAATTACTTCACTTGTTCATACTGGTGTGTCTCCCAAACTAGCTTCTGCTCACAGTAGTTTTTTTTCCAAAAGTATTATTCTTAAACGTAATCTATTTTTACATTTACAGAGAATAGTGAACACTTTTGTGATGGATACAATAAATTTTCTCCACACCTTTACTTACATTTTCATTTTTAAAAAATCACTTCTTGGATGTATGTAAAGTCCTCTCAGTTAAAATCTTGAATAGGAACATTTTCTAAGGTTTACAGTGGGTCTCTTACCTCCCCCCACTGAACTTGCTGGTTTGGAAGAATAAAACTAAAAAAGACCAAGAAATTATAGATCATCATATCTGCTTGTAGAGTTTAGTAATCTTAGCTAATTCTTACTCAGAGGAAGGAGGGTTTGAAGACAGTTGGATATGCCAGAATGGATACACTAAAAGACTGGGATCACCGGACCAAGTAGTTTGTGCATGAACTAGAGATTGATGAGAATCTTAGAAAACAGAGATACTTCAGAATAGAAAATTTTCAAATACGATTTGTATGTTGGATTGCTTAAATAAATAATAAAATTATTTTAAAACAAAGAAAGGTTGTTGCTATTTTGCAACAATGTGAACTTCATTAAGCCTTTCTAGATTATATATTTCTTCTTTCAGTTATAGGATTCATTCTTCATGTGAATTAACCATACATTTAATTAGCCCAACAGAGAACATTTAATATACTATTAATAAGAGAAAGGTGACAGGCCACAAATGATGTAGAAAAGTGATTTAACCATGAAAGATAATGCTTATCACTTATATTAATTTATCAGCACCCTTAATTGTGGAGAAGTGTCAATATTCAGTGGTGTTTTTTTCCTTTCATGTTAAAAATGCAAGTGAGGAGAAAAGAACTGATATTTATTGATGATATATATGCTCTCATTTTATCCTGATAATAATCCTGGGAAGAAAATATTTTTATTGTCCTTGTACAGAAAGGAAAACCGAGTTTCAAAGAAACTAAGTATCTTGGTGAGATATGCATAGATTACAAATGATTGATTCTAATTCCCAGGAAGCATCATTATTTTACTCCACAATGCCTTTTCTGTAAATATTTACAGTATATAGAAACCTCTCTTTATTCACAATAGCATTAACTGTCTTGCCCATTATTTATTTGAAGAATAATTTATTTTGTCACACAATCAATGTTTAATACACAGGAGTGTATATGCATACCATGTTCTAGTTAATGATAATGCAGTGCTTAACAAGAGATGTATACAGTATTGGATATAAAAAAATTTAAAATCTTATGGGAAATGCAGACAACCAGGAAAATTACAGTGTGGTTTAATTTGTGTCCCAATAAGCTTTGCAAAGGTTCTTAAGTAGGAACAGAGAGAGCCAATATGTAGATGTATCACTGAATTGTTCCTTTCAATAGGCAACTGCTTTCTCAATTCCCAGCAAATGACTGAGAAGTCCTATGAAAGTCAGGGTTAAAAAAACAGATGCATTTATCCAATGGCTCTGGTACCTCATTGCTCAAATGTTCAAATGTGACCCCTCTCTGACTTCATCTCCAATTTCTTGTTTCCTCTTACCTCATTACTAGCTTTCTCTAGAACATTCTTCCTTTTAATATGCATATGGCTCACTCCCAGGCTTCTGGCAGGTCTCCATTTAAATGTCACTTTGTCTCTCTTTCTTTTTTTTTAATTATACTTTAAGTTCTGGAGTACATGTGCAGATCTTGCAGAATTGTTACATAGGTATGTACATGCCATGGTGGATTGCTGCCTCCATCCCCCCATCACCTACATTAGGTATTTCTCCTAACGTTATCCCTCCCCAAACTCCCCACCCACTGCTATCGCTCCCCTAGCCTCCAACCCCCCAACAGGCACCAGTGTGTGATATTCCCCTCCCTGTGTCCATGTGTTCTCATTGTTCAACACCCACTTATGAGCGAGAACATGTGGTGTTTTATTTTCTGTTCTTAGTTTGCTGAGAAGGACGGTTTCCAGATTCATCCATGTCCCTGCAAAAGGACATGAACTCATCGTTTGTTATGGCTGCATAGTATTCCATGGCATATACATGTCACATGTTTTTTAAGCAGTCCATCATTGATGGGCATTTGAGTTGGTTCCAAGTCTTTGCTATTGTGAATAGTGCCGAAATGAACATAAGTGTGCATGTGTCTTTATAATAGAACAATTTATAATCCTTTGGGTATATACCCAGTAATGGGATTGCTGGATCAAATGGAATTTCTATTTCTAGATCCTTGAGGAATTTCTACACTGTCCTACACAATGGTTGAACTAATTTACACTTCCATCAACAGTGTAAAATCATTCTAATTTCTCCACATTCTCTCCAGCATCTGTTGTCTCCAGATTTTTTAATGATCGCCATTCCAACTGGCATGAGATGGTATCTCAATGTGGTTTTGATATGCATTTCTCTAATGACCAGTGATAATGAGCATTTTTTTTTCCGAGATGGAGTTTCACTTTTGTTTACCCAGGCTGGAGTGCAATGGCATGATCTCGTCTCACCGCAACCTCTGCCTTCTGGGTTCAAGCAATTCTCCTGCCTCAGCCTCTTGAATAGCTGGGACTACTGGCTCACCACCATGCCCAGCTAATTTTTGTATTTTTAGTAGAGAATGGGGTTTCACCATGTTGACCAGGATGGTCTCGATCTTTTGACCTCATGATCCACCTGCCTCAGCTTCCCAAAGTGCTGGGATTATAGGTGTGAGCCACTACATTTTTTCATACGTTTGTGGGGCACATGAATGTCTTTTGAAAAGTGTCTGGTCATATCCTTTTCACACTTTTTGATGGGGTTGTTTGCTTTTTTTTTGTAAATCTGTATTAGTTCTTTGTAGAGTCTGGATATTTGCCCTTTGTCAGATGGGTAGCTTGCAAAATTATTTTTCCATTCTGTTGGTTGCCAGCTCACTCTAATGGTTGTTTCTCTTGCTATGCAGGAGCTCTTAAGTTTGTTTAGATCCCATTTGTCTATTTTGGCTTTTGTTGCCAACGCTTTTCATGTTTTAGTCATGAAGTCCTTGCCTATGTCAATGCCTATGTCCTGAATGGTATTGCCTATGTTTTCTTCTAGGATTTTTATGGTTTTAGGACTTATGTTTAAATCTTTAATCTATCTGGAGTTAATTTTTGGATAAGGCAAAAGGAATGGTCCAGTTTCAGCATTCTGCACATAGTTAGCACATTTTCCAAATACCATTTATTAAACAGAGAATTCTTTCCTTATTGCTTGCTTTTGTTAGGTTTGTCAAAGATCAGATGGTTGTAGATGTGTGGCATTACTTCTGTGGCCTCTGTTCTGTTAGATTAGTCTATATCTCTGTTTTGGTACCAATATCATGCTGTTTTGGTTACGGTAGCCTTATAGTATAGTTTGAAGTCACGTAGTATGATGCCTCCAGCTTTGTTCTTTTTTCTTAGGATTGTGTTAGCTATGCAGGCTCTTTTTTGGTTCCATATGAAGTTTAAGGTGGGTTTTTCAATTCTGTGAAGAACGTCAATGGTAGCTTGATGGGGATAGCATTGAATCTATAAATTACTTTGGGCAGTATGGTCATTTTCATGATACTGATTCTTCCTAACCATGAGCATGGAATGTTTTTCCATCTGTTTGTGTCCTGTTTTATTTCCTTGAGCAGGAGTTTGTAGTTCTCCCACTGTCCAACCAGTCCCATTGAGATGAACCTGGTACCTTGGTTGGAAATGTGGAGATCACTCACCTTCTGCATCACTCTCACTGGGAACTGTGCTCTGAAGCTGTTTCTATTCAGCCATCTTGCTGGAAGTCTCCACTTTGTCTCTTAAACCTTTCCTGGAGATGCTATATAAAGTAGCACCCTCCCTCATCCATACCTTCTCATTCAACTTTTTCTTCCAAGGTCTTACTTCTTATAAATTGTAAAATTATTATTTATTTATTTTTCCTTTCTCCCTCTTCCCTCTTTCTTTTCTTTCCCTTTTTCCCTCCTTCAGATTAGTTTTTTTTTTTTTTTTTTGGTCTTGCTCCACTAGAATATATGTTCCTGGCAGGCAAGGACTAGGTCTGTTTGTTTCTAAGTGTTATCTTCAGAGGCTGGCTCATAGTTGCGGCTCAGTAATTATTTGTTGAACAAATGACTAAAAAGCAATTTACAGCATAGTATGGGAATAATTCAAAACAATGTGATTGCTTCCTCTCTATGCAAGTCTTCTTATCTTCTCCATCCATGATTTCTTGACCATTTCACATAAAAAGAAACATGAGGCAATATGTCATTTCCTCACCAGCTTCACATTTGTCTTCTCAGGGTATATGCATATACATTCTGATTCCATACCCAACATAGGTACTCTCTTCTAGGCTAAAATTTTCCTACTTATAACTATTTTGTAGATTATTAAAAATTATTAAGATGAAATAAATTAAAAGATGAAATTAAATAGCATTCCCATAACAAATCAAATTTAAGCATAAAAAGTATACTTGTTCTTTATGATTCAAATGACAGGTTACCAATGCATACCATGAAATACCATGTAACTCATACTATGTAGTTACCTATATACACCATTACAAATGAAACTATGTGCTATTTTTTTAAATTGTAAAATGCACCATATGTACAAAAGCAAAGTACACAACATGTACATCTTAGAGAATGATCATAAACTGAACTTCCATATGACCATAAGCCAGGTAAAGAAACGGAACAATACCAGTTCCTTAAAAGACCCCTTCATGGGTATCTCTTCTTAATCACCATCCCAATACTTTATAAAAGGGATAACCACGTGTTTAGTTTTCTGAGAGTCCTTTGTGTGCATTTTTAAATATTTTTGTCTCTTATATGCATCCTTAAACAATATATTATTTAGGTTTTCCCATTTTTTAGGGTTTCCCATTTTTCCCATCTTTCTAAAACAGAATTAGAGGGTATGCATGCTTTTGTGATTTGCTTTTTTCTCTATGAGATATGCTATTGTGTGCATAAAACTATAAGATTCAAGAATCTAAAATAATGCTTTTATTGATTACTCAAGATCTTCATGAAAAAAAAAAATAAAGGAAATTGACCACCAGGCAGAACCTGAAGATGGTAAAAGTCTCACAACTTAATACTTCTGTTTTACATATCTTCTTTTATACCAAAATAGGCCCAAGATATTCATCATCCAAATCCTTATAGAACTGTTTAGTGACGATAAGAGGAAAGCAGCCCTATTCCAAAGTACACAAATGTAAAATGGCCACTCGCCTATATTTGAAAGGTGATTCAAGTATATGTGTTTAAAGCAGGAGTGACAACATGGGACATCAAATATACTTCCTGAAACAAAGATGAGCACAGAAAACAAGATAGTGCACACCTATGAGGGGAAAGCTAGACACATATTTGAAAAGCAAAGGAGTCACAATATTCATTTAGAAGAACAGCAGTGTGCTTGACTTGAAAGAATAAGACTTAAAGATAATGCATAACCTGGATTTTGTGTTTTAGAGTAGTTGGAGAAAGTTTGATTGATAATGAAGAGGGGACTGATTTCGCTACTCATTCTCCATGTTGGTAGATGTAGCAGTAGTTTATTTTCACTGTGGTAAAGCATTTTGTTGCATAAATATACCAAAATGTATTTACCTATTGTTCTACTGTTGACGGGCATTTATTGTTTCCAACAATTAAGAGTGGGTTTTTTACATGTGTTTGGCACAAAAGTTTCTCTAGTATATTTAAGCTGGAATGGAATTACTGCTTCATAGGGAATAAATATCTTTAACTCTACTAGGTGATACCAGATTACTAGAATAGTTGACTGCCAAAGTCCACAAAGACTAGAATAGCCTGTTGATAAGGCAGAACTAACGGCACCTACTTCACAAAAGAAGAACATTATCCTGACTGAATTTAGTAATATAGTATCTCTATAGGTGCTATTCTGGATGTATATAGGATTTGGGTAACTGAGCTCAAGTTTTAAGATGGATGTTTTAAGTCAGAAATATGATTGGCAATGATAAAAATTCATTACAATCATTTAGAATTGATGGATACGGTGAAGGGAGGATTGTTTGATAAAAAAGTTTCTTGTCCAGGTGAGTAGAACAAACAATTTTTCTGGATATATTGATTAACAGAAATTCCTTGAAACAAACAGTGATGTTATTTATTAGCTTAAAGCGTTATCTTCACAACCAAGAGTCTCCTGGAATAGTTATGGACACAGGCAGTCTTAGTTTTTAGTGCTGATAGATAAGATAAGTAGATTCACATATTCTTAGTTCTTGAAATCACATGTGTGGAAATTTTCCTTGATATGATCCTCTACCAAACTTGATTTCATTTTATTTTGTTCCTTCATTTTTTCCAGTCTGATATGTGTAAGAGCTGCCTCATTGTGGTTTAAGATTTTATGTCTTTCTCCGGGTGCTAATGAAGTTGAGTGCCTTTACGTATGTGTATCGGTGGGTTTTCTGGATATTTGCATGTTTTCTAAGTGCTTGTTAAAAATCATTACCAATTATTGTGTCATAGCAGATATTCATATATTCTGGCTATAAATTTTTGGTCAATTGCATGCATTGAAAATATCTGCTCTCAGATTTTGACTTTTATTTTTGCTTTTTGAATTATATTTTTATGAATAGTTCTTCATTTCAGTGTAATCTAGTTTACCAATATTTATGTTTTTAGTTCTTTGAGGTTCTTAAATTTCTACCTTCTCTGAGTAAATATTCTTATATTATACATCTTTATAATTTTTTCATACTAATTTAATCCACCATGATGTTGATGATACTGAAGATAATTGTGATGATTTAGGTAGGGGCACAGCTTTTCATTTTTCAATCTAATTTATTGTGATTTCCATTCTTTCTCAATGATTGTGCAATAATGCTGTACTATATATCAAGTTGATGTAGATGTATAGGCTTGTTTCTGGGATCTCAATTCTATTCCTCAGTCTATTTGTTCATCTGTGTACAAACACAACACTGTTTTAGACACAGAACTTTAAGAAATTTGTATGATAGTTTGTGGTTCCTTATGTAAATCTTCTTTAAAAATATCTGGAGTATTCTTGTTCTTCGCATTTCCATATAAATGTAAAAATTAGCTTGTCAAATTCCACAGAAGCCTTGCTGAGCTATTTATTTGAATTAAAATCAATATGTAGTTGTCCAATAAATACTTGCTTGATCCAGTGCTGTTGATTTTTCACATTACTAGCATCAAATGAAGTTATTGCAATAGGAAGGTAAACAATTAAAAATCCTAGTTTTAATGCTGTTGAGTGCTAAAAATATCCTTGTAAGTCATTCTTTAAACAATTCATTTTATAGATAATTAACTGCAACCAACAGTATTGAAAACCAAGATTATAGAAGGTATGTAGCTGAAATAGGACTCAGGCAAAGCTGTTTTCTTTTCCCCAATACCGTTCATTCACATGTGAGGCTGTTTATTTTTTCCAATACCTTTCATTTGCAAAGAATTTTTACTCAGCACCTCTGTATGTCCTTGAAAGTAACAATGAACAAGATATGAATCTATATTTTATCAGCATCTCACTATATCATACTGCCTCATATCCCCAAACTCAAAAACTCCACAGAGCAAATTTTTACTAAACACATTTTAAGTGCTGGACACAGCATTAGTTGAAGAGAATGTGATAGTAAAGGAAAGAGGAGTGACTGTCTTCCTCATGGGGCTGATAGTCCATGGGAAACAGACATCACAAAAATGTAGGTATAAATATGAACTATGCTATGGCTTTGAAGGAAAGTTCAGAATAACACCGGGATATCACGGGAGTCCTACCTAGTCTGGGACATCTGGGAAATTTTTCCTGGGGAGCGTTTTTAATTGTTCTCTAAAGTGCATATAAGAATTATCCAGTTACAGAGAAAGAGTCAAGCAGAGTCAAGATGTCTGAATGACTGAGGTCTCCAAGGCAAGAGGCAGCACAGCCTATTCCAGGAAATAAAAGAAGGCCATGTCACTGGAAACCAGAGACCAAGGTAATGATGGTATAAGTCAGAAGGAGGTAGGACCTCATGATGCATCAGATAGTTTGAGATAAAAAAGAAGTTTCCAAGACAGTGTGAAAGAGTTCTAAAACCCAATAAACTGGGGGTTTCCAAAGTCAATATTCACATTCTATAAAGTAATAATGATGACTGAGACTATTGATTTTCACTTGGCAGTAAACAGCATCAGACAGTAGAGCTGACTCATCTAAGTAGTAATTGGTTCAGTGGTCTGACAATGATTAGATTAAAACACTAGGAGAAGCATGTGAAGATATCCAGTATAAAATAAGGAGTTTTGTCAATTCGTAAAATCTTAAACTAGAAATCTAGCTTAAAATTAATTCATATGTAATCATAAACAGAAATATAAAATATTTAAGTCTTCATCTTTTTTGTCTTTTTCAACTTTGTTTTAGTTACTTTCAAATTTTTATGTATAGCTTTTAAACTAATTTTTCTGTCACCAATTATGGAACTCAGATATTTTAACGACTTATTTTCAATATGCCAATATATGTAAAAGTGACATTTTACTTTTAAATATTAGAATTGATATTTAAACAATAAGAGCATGTTTCTACATATTCACAATAATGTTGTTACACCTAACAGAATTACTATTAATTCCTTAATATTATCTAATATCTAATTTGTATTAAAATCTTTCATATCACTTATGTGGATGGTTTATCCAAATTCAGATACGATTTGCGACAACACGTTGCATTTGGTTAAGCCTTTGCATGTAATCATTTTTTTCTTTTTTATGACACCAATCTGTTGAAGAGACTAGGCTAGTTGTCTTGTCATTAGTTTTACCTTTGAGATTTACGGTGTCAGCCCATTCCTCTATCCCTATGATGTTCTATTACTGGAAGTGAGAGTTAAAGATACAGTTACGGTAATATTAAGGGTTTTGGCTAGAATACAACATAGATGATGTATATGTCATATTGCCTGCCTTCCTTCGGAGGCATATCTTACCTGGTTGCTAGATCATCAGTGGATTTAAAGATTGACCATTTAATGCAGTGTGATAAAATTCTGATCTATTCTTCTTGTATAGTTTCCCCTTGTTATCAGAAAATCATAGATCTGGTGTATCGTTATCCAATCAAGTGTAAAATTCCTTCTTACAATAGTCAGGAAAGGATAGGTAATGCTGCAGTATCAAAGAGTTCAAAAATCTCAATAGCCTACAATGACAAAAAATTTTACTCATTCAAAATCTATAAATTTCCACTTTATGATGACTCACAACTATATATCTAAATGAACATGCTCTTTACCACATCCAAGGTAGAGAAAGAATAAAATCAACAAGTATGCAGTGGTTCTTAAATATTTCTGCCTATAAATAACACTTCTTGCTTCTATTCCTATGTCATTCACCAAAACAAGTCATATGGCCATATCTAACTTCAAAAGATAGAGAAATGCATCCTACTCTGCATTCCTAACAGAGGAGAGGCAGAAGTCACATCTGCTATCCATTTACCTAGCTAGTATTTATAATGCTAATTGACGATTTTTGCCAGAATTACTAGTTTGGGTTTTTTTTCTTTTTCCCAACTTTTATTTAAGATTCGATGGGTACATGTGCAAGTTTCTTACCTGGGTATGTTGTCTTTTTATTAAAAATAAAAACACAGAAATGTATGTTAATTTAAGTTGCCAGTTGAGAGTTTTCCTCATTAAAATACAGATGCACATAACTTTCTTTTAGACTATGATTATTGCATTCAGATTATTCTCTCGTATTCTTCTTGCTGGCAGTTAAGTCCAATTAGAACATATGATTACAGAATTTACTATGTTTTAATTTTCAAGAGTCTCTTAGAAAGAGGACTGGAAACTGCAACCGTGAATCGTTTGTGAGGATTGAGACCTAATGGGTAGTTTTGGTTGATGTATTGGCTACTTAAGCTTCCGCAGGAAGCACAATTTCCTGAGAAGCACAATGATTTCAGGTAATGTTTGTGAACCGCTTTACACCTGGAGCCCTGCATAAACGTAAGAACTATCTGAGTAAAAGGAGCCTTGGCAGCACTTAGGTTAGTGTCCACAGAGGACTTCTTTGACAGTTACTATGGCATTGTGGCAAAAAAGAAAGTCTCTAGCCAGCCGCTCTCATTTCTTTCACTTGTTAGTTCTCTGTATTTATTGTCTCTGGGTTTGCCTTAGAGCAATCAGAAGCAAAGCAATTACCTTACAAGGCTGATTTGGTCTAGATCTGGTGTACCCCCAGTAGAGCGTTGTAATAACATTCAGCACAACGTGGTGAGCAGTGAAGGCATGTTTTGTCTTTCCGTTCTGTCTCGTGCCAGCTTGTCATATCCCCGTGTACATGACTGGAGATTTAGCATATTTGCTTGAGGTACGGTTCTGAAAATAGTACAATTGAACCCTTGGGGTGAGGGAGCAAATAAACCTCAAACACTTATAACAGATTCCACTTTTTATTCACTTCACTTTCCCCGTTATTGAGAACACATGGCAGTTTCTTTTATTTCACTGTTTTCCCTTGGTTTTCCAACTGTAAGAAATGGGTGTAAAATGCAGACCTAACAGGATCTTTGAGGAGGATTTATTAAATAATTAAATTCAATAATATATTGTATGTAAAATTTATGGCATAAAAGCTACTTTTAAAAACTGGCTATAATTCATATTTAAAATACACAAGCTAAATGAGAATTTGGAACCATAGTACCCTTGTTGGCAATGAATCAAGTGAAGCATTCTGAAATTCAAATAATTTTCTTTTTTTTTTTTTTGCTTTCTTCCATATTTTAATCACTATTGAATTATAAAGGATACTTTACTTTTGAATATGTGCCAATGTCACATACATTTTGGATTTTTACACTTTTTTAGCAAATGCTTCCAGATCATTCGCTTCAACTGGCTCTTTTAATTTTACTCTTGGATATTTATTCCAATCCGTGTGTACTCCAGAGAACTTTCCTTAGATCAGATTTGTTCTGTTTTTAAGATGTTATTGCTAAACCTTATTGCATCTCATGAAAACAGTGTAGCTTAAAGAAGGTATTCTTTTCCTCTTTATACATCCCAACTCCAAAGATAATAAGGTTGAGCTTTGCTTTTTCTATAAGACGAATCAAATACTTTGCCTGGGGTCTTTTGTCTTCTCTCTTCATACCTTCAGCTGTCCTTTTTGTAAACTAGTTATAAGTATTTAGTTCAGCAATAAAAAATTAAGTGTTTTTAATGCTGGTGAATACATCCGTCCTGCCAAAGGAAGTTGCTATTGGCTACAAAGATAATTCTTTTGGCAGAAGCTTAATTTTTATTGTTTACATATAATTACTGACTTGGATGCCTGTGAGAACAAGATAATTTATTTTAAAAATCTACAGATGGACCACAACTGCAAATATGGCATCAGCAATTTATTTCATAATATTTTAACTCGGCGTATTCTGTTCTGCAGCCTTGTTATTATCAGCTCTTCAATCCAAGACTGCTCATCATTCTTTATAGTACAGTTTTATGAAAAATAGATAAAACATTTATATGTTTGTATAGTCTCACATTTCAGAGGAAGTTCTAGATTCCACTCCGCTGGCATTATCAGAGACCGTCAATAAAGAAAGAGTCTTTCTTGGCCTTCTGATACTTGCCAAGTTCTTAACTGTCTCATAAGTGTTTCTGAAAATATTGTTGTCATGTGTTTTATTCTGCTTGGGCTGCCGTAACAAAATACCACAGACCAGGTGGCTTAGGTAATATAAATTAATTTTCTCACAGTTCTGCAGTCTCGGAATTTCAAGGTGCCAGGAGAGGTGGTATCTGGTGAGAGTTTCTCCTTGGGTTGCAGATGGCTGCCTCCTCATTGAGTGTACACATGGCCTTCCCTCAGTGCATGTGGATAGAGACACAAAGAGAGTTCAAATTCTCTGATATCCTTTCTTATAAGTACAGTAATCTCATCAGATCTTGGCTCCACCCTTATTACCTTCTTACCTTTAATTACTTTCTTAGAGGTCCCATTTCTAAATATAGGCAAACTGGTGGTGAATTTTAGGGGAACAAAAACATTCAATTCATAACAGTGTGCTTGGCACCTAAATGTTAGATTTTCAAAATACATTTACGATTTACATCAACACATGAGTTTTATATTTTAACACCAAAATAAAAAAAAAAAAGTTCTCTTTATATACTATGGTACCATTTGGCAGTTTTTTAAAAAGTTAAACATAAGCTTCTCATATGACCCAACAATTCCACTCCTAGGAATCAACACAACTCACATGTTCATAGCAGCATTATTCAGAATAACCCAACACCAAAAAATTCAGATTTCTATCGACTTTGCAGATAGATAAATAAAATGTGGTATATCCGTGCAAATAATGAATAAAATACTGACACATGCTTCAACAGTATGAACTTCAAAAACATTATGCTAAGTGAACTAAACCCTATGCAAAAGGCTACGTATTGAATGATTTGATTGATAGGAAGTGTCCAGAAATGACAATTTTATACAGGCAGAAAGCAGAACTTCCCAAGATTACGTTTGGGAGACAGTGAGACTTTCACAGGATTGATTGCGAACGGAACTCGAAGGGATTTTTTAGAGGGTGGGAGAGGTTTGATGGAAATATTCTAGAGCTGGATTGTGGAGTTGGATGCACAACTCTTTAAATTTACTTAAAATCATAAAATAGTATATATGCAGTGATAAATTTTATGGTGCATAACTATACCTCAATAAAGCTTTTAAAATACTAACGCTTGCTTGTATAAAATATGTGTCTTTGCCTCGTTTCAGTACTATCAAGTGAAATTCTTCCAGGTTTCACTAAGATTCAGTCCTATTCGTCTCCTGAAATGATGATTGGTTTCTGTAACAAATCTCATTATTGTCGATAACTTCTGCTTTCAGGGAAGAAGTCTACCATCTATTAGTTTAGAGGATGTTTTCTCATTCATCCAGACTTCTATTTCTTAGTTTTTCTTTACATGAAACATTTTACTTTTCTTTTCTTTTCTTTCTTTTTTTGAGACAGAGTTTCGCAATTGTTACCCAGGCTGGAGTGCAATGGCGCGATCTCGGCTCACCGCAACCTCCGGCTCCTGGGTTCAGGCAATTCTCCTGCCTCAGCCTCCTGAGTAGCTGGGATTACAGGCACGCGCCACCATGCCCAGCTAATTTTTTGTATTTTTAGTAGAGATGGGGTTTCACCATGCTGACCAGGATGGTCTCGATTTCTTGACCTCGTGATCCACCCGCCTTGGCCTCCCAAAGTGCTGGGATTACAGGCGTGAGCCACTGCGCCCGGCTACTTTTCTATTAAAGATGTTTGACATCCAGATCATCTGTCAAATGTTCTAGGAAAGGAGAGATTCGGATACAAACTGTCTCACCATTCTTTGGAATTAGCAAATCTTGGATTCAAATCCTAGCTCTCCTTCATGCTGAATGATATTATCCATGTTGCATAACTTCTCTGAGCTTATCTCCTCATCTTTGAAATGTGGATGGCATCACGAGGATTGTTGGGACTACAAATGAAAATTAGTATAACTTGTTGCTACAATGTCTGCAGCATTGTTTATATAGGTCATGAGTATTAAAAGTGTTTTCTTCTTTAATTCCTGAAAAAAAACTTAGTATCATGTATAATTTGTGTATTTTTCTGATTCAAATTTACACTGCCTTTTGCTTAATGGGATTTCTCTGAATAATTGAAGAAAATTGTTAAATCAGTAACAAATTATAGTGATATAATGAACAAGAAAATTATTTTGAATATAATGAGCACATCAATATAACCTTTAAGGCTAATATAAGAAGGCAGCGCATGTCAAATTTTTGTGGTATGATCTAAGGCTTTTTGCTCTATGTTGAGCTTGAATGAACCTATAGTATTTATTTAATGATTAAACGATACAATCTACTAACATGAGCTTTGGTGAGAAGTGACTGGCTGGTTTCACTCTAATTCATTTTAGAGAGGTTCTTATCACAGCTAATCCAGAGAAAAAGAGAGTTCAGGACATTCCTATTATTTGAAGGTAGGACAGGTGCAGTCACTTGGAATTTATAGGAAAAACATAAGAGAAATCAGAATCCAGATACTGTTAAGAGTTTATATAAGTCCTTCACTACAAGCCACTAGGTTTTTTAAGCTGTGAAATTATTTTTATCCTGTCAGTAGCAAAGACTAAACTTGACAAAACATATATATTTGAAATGTTTCCAATCCATTTCTTAGCATTTTGCTAAGGCTTTGTAATTTGTGCAGGGTTTTGTTTATCACAACCTTAATTTGTATCAAATATTAAATATGAAGTGTCGTATAACTGCACAACCAATGTGTGTCAGTCATTTTCTGGCCATTTAAAATGCCTAGTACAAAGCAAAGCAGAAAAGCAAAAGAAAAAAAAAGAGAAGCTTGCTCTTGAGAAGCAAAATTTATTTCTGAATTTACTCGTGCTCAGAGCAATGTTTGCTCATAATATAAAAGCCCTATTTTTTTTTATTAAAGCGCATGGCATATGAGCAGACACGGTGAGAGGATTGTACATCAGATTGTACTGTACTTCAGATTTCTATGTGGTGCTAGCTTGTCCTTTGTAAAAAATCTATTCATTAATAAAATGAAGATAATTCTATAACTTCTCTTATACCTAAGAACATTTTGAAAGAGTTAACTATTTTCAGTGAGTTACCACTCCCATGACCAATAAAGCCTAGATTCTCTAATATCTCCTTTTCAGACATCAACATGGACTTTATTTATATGAGGGGGGCAGTGAAGGAAAGAGCAGATAGCAGGATGAATGAAATGATTGAGACATAGTTATTTTGCATATGAGTTTAAATGAAGGAAGGAGAATTTTAAAGATTTGTTGGCAACAACTCTCCCCTCACCCCACCAAGTAAAGATCCCATATGGGAGGCTTGAACTGTTAAAATGTGCCATAGTAATATTATATCATACTTAGGACTTTTTATCTTTCCAAAAGAAAATAAGAATCATCTGTAAACTATGACTTCATATTTGATTGTGAAGATACACTGGGCAGTTGATTCTTGAACAATACAGGGGTCGGGGGCACTGACTACCCATGAAGTTGAAAATCCACACAGAACTTTTGACTCCCCCAGAACTTAACTACTAATAGCCTGCTGTTAACCGGTGGCCTTACTGATAACATAAACAGGCAGTTAACACATATTTTGCATGTTATTTATATTATACACTGTATTCTTATAGTAAAGCAAGCTAGAGAAAAGAAAATGCCCTTTAGAAAACCATATAAGGAAGAAAAAATATATTTATTATTCATCGAATGGAAGTCAGTCATCATCTGTGTCATTTCCACACTGAGTAGGCTGAGGAAGAGGAGGAAGAGAAGAGGCTGGTCTATCTCAGGGGTGGCAGAGTTGGCCTAAGTTGAGGAGAGGAAAGAGGAAGAAGGAAGGCAGAAAAACTGTAACTTTTTTTTTTGAGACGGAGTCTTGCTCTGTCACCAGGCTGGAGTGCAGTGGCCCAATCTTGGCTCACTGCAATCTCGACCTCCTGGGTTCAAGCGATTCCTCCGCCTCAGCCTCTCAAGTCATGCCACCATGCCTGGCCAATTTTTTTGTCTTTTTAGTAGAGACAGGGTTTTACCATGTTGGCCAGGATGGTCTCGATCTCTTGACCTTGTGATCCGCCCACTCGGCCTCCCAAAGTGCTGGGATTACAGGCAACTCAGTGTAACGTTACAGAAATACACAGTAATTTTTGACTTTCTTGCTAATCTTTCTTCCACCATTGGCTTTAGTTTCAGCGCTCATATCATAGAAGGGTCTGTGTCCTAAAAGGGATCAAAAGCAGGCTCAAATAAGTGAAACCCTTCTGCCAGGTTTTCTAATGTTAATTTCTTTTCTGGAGCTGCCTCATCTATATCTTCTTCCTCTTCATCTGGCACTGGTTTGGAAGCACTCATTTCCATCAAGTCTTCTGTTCATTCTTTTGGTGTGGTGTCTATGAGGTTTCCCATTTCTCCAGGACCTGTATTTGGAAAACCTTCTCCCCGCCCAGCCCCCACCACGTTTTTGTTTGCCATATCTACAGTCTCTTTCATGACTTCCCTGATTGGCTCTATCATAAATTCCATGAAGTTGTGCACAACATCTAGACACACTGTTCCACAGGAATTTATTGCTTCAGGCTTGATGGCTTTCATGGCTTTTCCTATAACAGCAGTGGCACCACAAAGGTGTAATCTCGCCACACTTTCATGATGTCTCTCTTTGGGGTTTTCCTTTCCATAGAGTACTGTGTATAATGAGCCTTAAAATTTCTTAAGACTCCCCGATGTAAAGGCTGAGTGAGAGACATTGAGTTCAGGTCAGCAACTTCGGTGTTGGACTCATGGGGTTCTGTGTGACCAGAGCCAATGTAAAATAAGTCCCTGGTTGACAAGTTACTTCTCATTTCGAGGACAAAGCACTGAGGAAGCCAATTCAGTAAAAAGGTTTTTGTTGTTCATGGGCTGATTGCTGTACCATCGAAAGACTGACCTTTGGTTTTCATCTTTTCCTTTCAAGTCTAGGGGTGAGCAGCTTTATTAATAAGTGTAGTTCTGACCATAAACCTGACTTCAATTGAATAAAACTCTATGCTTAGCCTATCTTTTCTGTCTGTACATTCTGGTGTTCCTTCCGTTTCTTACTCATAATTGTTCTTTGTGGCTTTTTTCTTTTTCCGGAACGGGACGCTTTTGTCTGCGTTAAGAAAACTGTTCAGGTAGGTAGCTTTTCTTCTCAATGATTTTCTTGACGGCATCTAAGAACTCATCTGCTCCCTTTTGGTTGGCAGTAGCAGCTTTTCTTGTTATCTTGACATATTTTGAGCCAAACCTTCTTCTAAAACTATTAAACCATCCTTTGCTGGCATCAAATTCTCCAGGTTTAGATCCTTCAATTTCTTTTTGCTTTAAGTTGTCATACAATGATTTTTCTTTATCTGAAATCATATTAGTCTATAGGTATGCCTTTCTTATAGCAATCCTGCACCTATATAAATTGTATTTTCAGTACGAGATAAAAAGGTATTTCACAAAAATCACGATTGGCGTACCTATAAGTGCAGCTGCTGGCATAGCTGTAGCAATGGCTTCACACATTTTTTTCTTTTCTTTACAGTAGTTCTTATGCTGGTTTCATTTATTTTTAAATGGTAGGCAAATGAAGCCACAGACCTCATTTTGTAATACATATCAAGAAATTCAAGAACAAAATGTCACGATTTTTCTGTGTTTCTTGGGAGCACTTTCATCCTGGCATTACCGGGGGCCCTGTATATTGGCCCCTTGGTGTTATTTAAGGTTTGTGTTATTGCATTACACAGAATGAAAGTACACAAAAATGCAAAATATCTTTTTTTTTACTGTGATATGCAACTTACTGGAGAGATAAATTGCTCATGCGACGATGATGAGTGTCACACTGAGCGCATTCCAATAGCAAGAGGTGACTACAAAGTTATTAAAGTGGGATAGTGTGAATTATACTTAATTTTATGCAGTTATGATTTAATAATGTATCTTTACATTTGTTAACATGTATCTCAACTGCAAATGAGGCCATATGCTCTTCTTGTTTGTGTGAGTAAAGTTTTATAAAATTTTACTTTTTATTCTTAGAAAATTTGTATATTTGTGAGTATATGGTGATACTATATAATAAAATAGACTAGTATCTACATATATTTCATGAATTCTTGACATACATAATTTTTTATTAACTTTCCTGCTATTTCTAAGCTATGTAGTTGGTCTGCAATTTTTCAAATTATTGGAAATCTCTAAGAAAGTTTTCATATATATATATTCATATGTATATATATATATTTCTTTTTTAGCTGGAGTTTGCCAAAGGATGCAAAATTGTTACAATGTGTTTGTGTTTTTCTTCCTAAATAGTGAAGAACCCACATGCTTTAATAGTCGTGGATTGTATACTATGACTTTGTAATTGCTGAAAGAAAGTGCTTTTGAAAATCACTAGAAAGTCACTGTTGAAAATCGCAGAAACATTCATCAGCAAGACAGCATTCCTGTACTGCACCTGTACTTTCAAAGTATCAGATCAGGTTGCCATATTGCTTTAGACTACCATTACTTTCCCCTTTTCTATTCTCACAGTATGGCAGGTGCATGCTGTAGATGCTGGAATTTACATTTGGTTCCCTGTGGAAGGAAAATTAATATGAAAAGGAAAAAATATGTAGTTTTTGCATCTTAAATGGCTTGCTGCTAGCATTTTTATGTCTATTGGAAGGGACTTTAGAAATTGCCCATTTAACTCCCTAGTTTTCCATATAAGGTGGCTGAGATATGGAGTTTTTAAGTGGCTTAGCTAAAGTCCTTTGGCTAAAGTCTCAAAGCCAGTTAATACTCTAGCTGAGTTGCAACTTTCAAAATGCCAAACTTTAGTCTTGTATACTATTAATTAACTATTCCGTATGCTATGCCTCTCTCAGCCTAACTATTGGATAACAAAGTTTACTTTAGTGGTAATAAACCATTTCAGGGTTTGAGAGAGACAGGCATAGTCCAACTGTTCAAATGCATATAAGTTGAAATTTAGAGACATTTGTCTCAGAATTATTTATGATTAAAAAGAAACTGCATTGTTGTCTAGTATTTAATTCTATATAAAATTATCTTTCAGTTTACATGAAAGACCTTTGCCCTGGTAAAATAGAACTTTCAATTTAACTAATATTTATTTATTTATTTTACTATTGCACTGCTTTATTTTAACTGGAAAACTCAAATAATAAGAAAATACTTTGTTTTAAAGTCAGTGATTATATGGCTTCTTTCTATGGAAGCATGGATTATCACACTGCAAATCCTGAACACCAATTCCCAAAAATAATTTGTCAATTTTCCTGAAGATGCCTCATACTAGATGTTTACCTGTAAAGAGATTAAGTAAACAGCATTCTCCTTAAAAAGTTAACAATGTAAACCACAGAGTCCTTATTTTAAGTTCCAGAAATTTGAAGACTTGGGAAATTGTTCTTTGGGAAAGGATTATTTAGAAAAAGTTCTACCTACTTTCTCTCCTATGACTTCAGCTACCACCCAGATGCCCATGCTATCCAAAGCACCAGCATAGAGGAGTCCCTAAGTTCCTGCCCAGTGTTTCTGAAAGTTGGTTGAACATGTTTTGGATATGCTACCAGTGCCATAAACTCAACATGTTCAAACCTGAATTTAATCAGAATAATCTCTTCATTTTCCTGTGCTCCCTATGTATATTAACATAGTTGTTCATCTTCATCTATCTTTTTAAAAATTTATTTATTATTCTTTAAGTTCTGGGGTACATGGGAATAGCAGGGGGTGGGGGGATTGGGAAAGGATAGCATTAGGGGAAATACCTAATGCAGATGACGGGTTTATGGATGCAGCAAACCACCACCAAGGCACTTGTATACCTATGTAACAAACCTGCACAATTAGCACATTTACCCAATATATAATTATTTATGCTTTAAATCTTCTGAGGATGAACAGTCCAGAAAACAGTCATATGCCTCTTGAGAATTCACTGTCTAGAATTTTTCTAGTCTCTCAATTAAAGAGAAATGTTTAGATAAATCTTCATCAGCCCAAAATATATAGTCTGATATTCAGTTTTTACCAAACATATAACATTATATCTAGAAAGTAACTTTTTAAAAAGATAACATCTCTCTAGGGAACTACTAAGTGAAATATGCCTGGATGGAAATTCAAACTCTTTCCTCAAAACTTTCCAGAGGAAGAAAGGAAGCTAAAAACCTCGTAGTCTGGGGTGTGTGTGTGTTGCGGGTGGGTGGAGGTAGCGGGTAGGGAGTATAACCAAATTCATTAACTATCACTCTTAAATTAATCAAAATCGTTCTAATAACAAATGTTTTGCTGGGACAGAGATATTACCTGGCTTTGTGTCAGATAACTAGAATTAACAGCTTAAAGGAATACATCTTCTTGCCACCATAATGGCCATTATTTTGAGCACCTATGATGTGCCATATATTGGACCAGGAAACTTCATGTTTCACTTTTAACTTTCCCAATAACCTTAAAAAATTAGTGTTAATTGAGTTTTCTTATATGTAAGAAAACATACATACTTACATTAGTGTTAATTTAGTAAGAAAACCAAAGGATCCATCTGATTAAGTAATTTTGTTTAGGTTGCCCAAACTAGCATTTAAAGATGACTTCTGTAAATTAGTATTAAAATGGCAGAAATTTTCCCCTCCAAGAGTCAGGCTGCCTCATGTTTCATCATTCTAAGTTACTAAAATTTCAGAATTCTAAGTACTTGTTAAGAACATTGCTTATATGAATACGTTATTAATATAACTATTTAAGTGAATAAATAAAAATGGAGTCTTAAAAACTAATTCAAATATTTAATCTCCATAATTGTGTCCTACAATCCACTATAGATTTTCAAATACAAGATAAGTATTAGGGACATTAAATGTGAAAACAACCTTTTATTTTTATAAAAATAACAATTGTTAAAATTTTTTATTGCTTATTATGTTTACTTATTTTTTAGAATGAAGATATTAAAATGTCAGGACTTCATCTAAACAGAATAAAATTTCTACTTGTTTGCTAATTGAGGCTTGGATAAAATGAGAAACTAACAAGCATGTTGGAAAGAAATACTCATTTTACTGGCTTTAATCAGCCCTATAGAATTTTCTTTTTTAACAGTGTTGCCAGGTTACAATCTCTGTCAATGAACTTAATCTAATATGTATGTGAGATGGTAAAAAGAATATATATATATTTGTTATATATACAAATATATACATACACATATTTTTAAACTTACTTTTTAAAGATAAAATTTATGATTATGTGGAAGAAAATTATCATAAACATTTAATTATTCTAGATTCTGAAATTATTCTCTGCCATTGGATTGCAGATTGAACAACATTTACATTATATCATGTCACTATAACCACAGGGATATTTTTCATGTATGCATTTCACACATGCGGCGGTTGCTATGGATTGTGTAATCCACATGCAATTGTTGCTATGGGTTATGGAACCCAAATAACAGGGCCCAAAATACAGTCTTTTCAGATTTTCAGAAGACTCCCTCAAATGTAGCTAATCCCTCTACAGAAAATAATCTCTAGCTTAATGGAATATTATCTGATAAATTTATTTACTGGTTATTATGATTGATATATTTTTTAGATTCAAACTCTGATATTGCCTTGAAAAGCTTTTTTTTTTTTTTTTTTGACAGAGTTTTGCTCTTGTTACCCAGGTTGGAGTGCAATGGCGCGATCTTGGCTCACCGCAACCTCCGCCTCCTGGGTTCAGACAATTCTCCTGCCTCAGCCTCCTGAGGAGCTGGGATTACAGGCACGCGCCACCATGCCCAGCTAACTTTTTGTATAAAAATACTTGGTTGTTGAATGGGTAAAATATGCAACAAGGTAGAAATTGAATATGATAGTTTTGCTGCTTCTTTGCAAAAACAAGGAACAACAACCAGAAGTTCTCAGAACTCAGAAAGGCTTCATATGGTTTCATAATCGAGTCATATATATATTGTTCTGCATATGCAGAAATATATGTATATGTATATGTATATGTATATGTATATGTATATGTAGCCACTAGAAAATGTATGAGTATATCCAAACAATCTTAATTTGGAAGGTTCATTGTAATTTGAATTGAACAGAATATTATTATCAAATGTGGGTGAAGGGGAGGAAGGCAGCAAAACACACTGCCACGTGTGTACCTATGCAACTATCTTGCATGTTCTGCACATGTACCCCAAAACCTAAAATGCAATAAAAAAGAAAAAAAAAGTTGGACATCTGTCTTCATTTAGTTTCAAAATTATCAAAACAATGTTTCCCAGAGTATCCTGCAAATAATTATTCTTAGTAAGTCTCATAATTTGTATTATTCTACTTGTCAAAAGATACTAGGTATACACACATGCACACACACACACACACACACACACACACACACACCAGAGTTGTATTTGCTATATTCTGCATTTACATCCTAAGGCTACAGAGTGTGAATTTTAATGCTCTGGACCACAAAAGTGGTCTTGAATGCTAGGTCCTTTGTTTATTAACCATGTTACTACAGGAAATATAGTTAAACTCCCAAAATATTTGCTGCTTCATCTGTAAACTGGTGATAATAGTATCTATCAAATAGGATTGTTGTGAAGATCGTATGCCTCACATATAGCAAACATTCAATACATGTTAGTATTATGTATTTATTGATATTTATTACCAAAGCCTTTAATATTGTTCTGCCTTTATTTGAATTCCATTTGAATACAAAGAGCAAAATGGGAATATTGCTTTTTGTGGTAGCATAATTTTTCTGAATGAGCAGTCAGATTTATCACAACATTTTAAGGAAAATTCAAAATTTTGTTAGATTTAAAAACTGCAGTCTTTTCATCCCAGAATAGTATTGCAGTACACTCTATAAAGTGTTCATTATTTCTCACCAACTAGCAGCAGCATCGCCGTCTATTTTATATTTTCTTAAATTTCTATGAGTTATTATTGCTTGCAGTTTTAGTTATTGGAATGTTGTATCACCATAGAGCAAATAGAATGAACAAAAGTAGGTCTTGATAATAAATTCAATGTTTTGCTATTTTAAAAAGAAAAGATTCGACTTTATACAGTTGAATTGACTAAATTCAGTATTGGGTTTAAAGCATTCAGTTAGTAAAGAAGGTCTTAGAATCTTTAGTTTTAATCTTAAAAATAAATTAGATGAATTTATCATTTTGTAAAATTCAGTTTGATCTTGAGATTTCTGTATCACACCCAGCTACCTAGTTCAAAAGGAGCTACACTTCTATACATATCATTTGGGTTCTTTGTTTTTTAATACTTTGTTAGGCAGCATGTTTCCAAGGAAACCAAATTCAGTTTTCAACTGAGTACTGCCCGTCTTAGTCTGTTTAGGCTGCTATAAGAAAATCGCTTAGACCTGGTAATTTATAAACAGGAATTAATTGCTCACAGTTCTTAAGCTGGGAAGTCCAATATTAAGGCATCAGTAAATTTGATTTCAAATGCGGGATAAATGTTTGATCACCCTGGGCTTCAAAAATGCTGTTTTCCTGGTTCCTACTCGTGTCATGAAAGAAACCAACAAGCTCCCTAGGCCTCTTTTTTAAGGGAACTAATCCTATTCATGGGCTCCACCCTCAATCCTCATGGGCCCAGTCACTTCCTAAAGTCCCTACCTCTTAATACTATTAAATCAGAGATTAGGTTTCAACATGTACATTTTGGAGCGATACAAACATTCAGACTGTAGCACCATTTAAGATAAACTTGGAAATGCCAGATATAGGTGACAGGGGGATGGAGGCAGCAAACCACGTTGCCATGTATGTACCTATGCAACAATTCTGCATGATCTGCACATGTACCCCAGAATCTAAAATACAATTATATATATATATATATATATATATATATATATATATATATGATAAACTTGAACTAGTCAGTCTTCCTGGATCAAGACAACACACAATATTAATCTTGTAATAACTGAAAAAATTTACAGTGATGCTATATCAGACTCTTTTTTCATTGATATATCACAATAATACATATTTGGAAATACACCTGATGTTTTGATACATGTACACGTGTGCAATGATCAAATCAGGGTGATTGGGATATCCATCACCTCAAATATTTATCCTTTCTTTATGTTTGGAACATTACATTTCTTCCCTGCTAGCTATTTTGAAATGTATAATAAATTATTGTTAACTATAATTTCTCTACTATACTATTGAATACTAGAACATGTTCCTTCCGTCTAACTGTACTTTTGTACCTGTTAACCAACTTCTCTTCATTCCCACCCCTTTCCCTTCCCAGCCTCTGGTAACCACCATCCTATGCTCTACCTCCATGAGACTCACCTTTATAGCTCTCACCTATGAGTGAGAACATGTGATATTTATCCTTCTGTGCCTGGCTTATTTCATTTAACATAATGACCTCCAGATCCATCCATGTCGCTGCAAATGACAGGATTTCACTTTATGGCTAAATAACATTTCGCTGTGTATATATACCACATTTTCTTTATCTATTCATCTGTTAATGGACACTTGATTCCATATCTTGTCTATTGTGAATAGTGCTGTAATAACCATGACTGTGCAGATATCCCTTGGTACACTGATTTTCTTTGGTATATACACCCAGCAGTGTGACTGATGAACTGGAAGGTAGCTCTAGTTTAGATGTTTTTGGAGAACCCCCATACTCTATTCCATAATGACTACTGTTTAACGTCCCTGGTGTACAGATGTTCCCCTTTCTCCACATCCTCAGCAGCACTCGTTGTCTTTTTGATAATAGCTGTTCTAACTAGAGGGAGCTGACATCTCATTGTGATTTTGATTTGCATTTTCCTGTTGATTAAGGTTGTTGAGCTTTAATTTTCAGATTCCTGTTGATCATTTGTATTTTTCACTTGTTTGTTTGCTTGTTTTTAGAAATGTCTTTTTAGGTGTTTTTCCCATTTTTTAAATCAGTCTTTTTTCCTGTTGAGTCATTTAAGTTGTTTATATATTCTAGTTATTCATTCCTGGTTGAATGGATAGATGGCTTGCAGATATTTTCTCCCATTCCGTAAGTTGTTGTTTCACTTTAATTGTTTTCTTTGCTGTACTGAAGCTTTTTAGCTTGTTGTAACCCTAATGGTTTATTTTTGCTTTTGTTGCCTGTGCTTTCGAGTTCTTTCTAAAAGAACTATTTTTCCAGACCGAGGTCCTGTAGCATTTTCTCTTTTTCTTCAAGCATTTTCAGAGTATCAGATCTTACATTCAAGTCTTTAATTCATTTTGAGCTGACATTTGTGTGTATGGTGAAAGAGGAGTCTAGTTTCATTCTTCTGCATGTGTTTATCCAGTTTTCCCAGCACTATTTATTGAAAATACTGTGCTTTCCCTATTGTATGTTTTTGGTGCCATTGTCAAAGATGAGTTGGCTGCAAAGCATGAGTTTATATCTGGGTTCTCTATTCTGTTCTGTTGGTCTGTGAGTCTGTTTTTATGCCAGCACCAAATTGATTTAGTTACTGTCTTGCTTAGTAGTAATCTTTGAAGTCAGGAAGTGTGATGCCTTCAACTTTGTTCTTTCTGCTCAGGGTTGCTTTGGCTATTTGGTGTCTTTTGTGGTTCCATACACATTTTATAATTGCTTTCTCTAGTTCTGTGAACATCATCATCGGTGTTTGATAGAGGTTGCATTGAATCTGTAAATTGCTTTGGGTAGGATAGACATTTTAATTCTTCAGTTTCCCACGAACATATCTTTTCATTTCTTTTCTCTTCAATTTCTGTCTTTTACAATTTTCCTTGAAGTGATCTTTTATTCCTTAGATATTGTAGCTATTATAAATGAAATTATGTTATTGATTTCCTTTTCAGATTAATAATCATTAGAACATAGAAAAGCTACTGATTTTTGTATGTTGATATTTAACCTGTAAATTTACTAAATTTATCAGTTCTAAGACATTTTTAGTGGAGTCCTCAAGTTTTTCTAAACATAAGATCACAGCATTTTTAAACAAGGATAATTTGACTTTTTCCTTTCTAATTTGAGTGCCTTTTATTTCTTTTTCTTAACTAATGGCCCTGGCTGGTACTTCCAATACTAAGTTGAGTAAAAGTGGTGAAAGTGAACAGCCTTGTCGTGTTCCAGATTTCGATGAAAAGGCTTCCATTTTTTTTCCGCATTCAATATTATATTAGCTGTGGGCTTGTCACATAAGGCCTTTACCATTTGAGTTATGTTCCTTCTATACCCAATTTATTGAGGGTTTTTATTGTGACATGATGTTGAATTCTATCAGATGCTTTTAAGCATCTGTTGAAATGATCATATGTATTTTGTCATTGATTTTGTTGATGCATTCTATCACATGTATTGATTTATATATGTTGAATCATCTAGTGTCCCTGGGATGGTTTTCACTTGATTATGTGAATAATTTTTAATGTGTTATTGAATTCTATTTGCTAGCATTTTTGAAGATTGCAGCATTTACATTCATCAGGGATATTGGCCCATAGTTTTCTTTTTGGGTTGCATCTTTGTCTGATTTTGGTATCAGGATAATGCTGGCCTTGCAGACTGAATTTGGAAATATTTCCTCCTCTTCAATTGTTGAGATACTTTGGGTAGAATTGGTATTCGTTATTCTTTAAATGTTTAGTAAAATTCAGCAGTGTATCAACTCCTGGGCTTTTTGTGGGGGTGGGATCAGACATTTTACTACTGCTTGAATCTTGTTACTCCTTATGATCTGTTCGAGTTTCCCATTTCTTTATGGTTGAATCTTGGTTGATGTGTCAAGGAATTTACTCATTTTTCTAGGCTTTCCAATTTGTTGTCATATAATAGTCCAATTTGTTCACAATGGTCTCTGATGAGACTTTCTATTTCCTTGACATCAGTTGCAGTGTTTCCTTTTTCCTCTCTGATTTTATTTGAATATTCTCATTTTATTTCTTAGTTGTCCTAAATGAGAGTTTGTTGATTTGATTTTGTCTTTTTCAAAAAGACAACTTTATGTTTTGGTAATCTTTTCTATTATTTTTTTAGTCTGAATTTCATTTATTTGTACTCTGATCTTTAATTTCTACTCATTTTGGGTTTGTTTTGTATCATGAAAAAAATATAGGATTAAAATAAAATATGCCTTTATAAAATTAATTTGAGAGTTTCATGAAGAATCCAATGCATTGAAAACTTGGCATAATTAAGATGAGGTCTAACTCTTTTTTTTAATTAAAATTGGCAAAAGATTTAAAATGTTTAATTTGTATTTACTGTGATAAATTTTAAAATTTGGATTGGTGGTGTTTGGAATATTTAAAAATACATAATTTCTAGAAAATATATTAAAATATTTTAATTTTTGACCTGGATATTGGGTTTAAAGAATGTATGTAGACAAAGTAATATTTGTGTGATGTATTTTTGTGCAGCAGTGAGTAATCCTCTTGAGACTAGATTCTTCACCAGTGTTTAGGAATAAAGTCTATTTGGTAAAAACAAGGATGTGGAGGTATATAATTCACTGGGAAATAACAATGGGGATAGAAGGAGCCATTATTGGAATATTTAGAATATTTTTTCACTTCTAAGACTGTTACAGCATTTTATGACAGCTTCTAATTCCTTCTCCTAAACACTCATGCTCATAATTATCTTTGTGCATCTACATTGGTGTGCTAGATTTAAACAGCCTAGTCTAATAGAGGCATAGAACTACCCTTTTAGGCCTCAGGGAGAATAAGAATATTATTGTTAAGAGTTAGTTTGGAAAAACAAACTTATTGGGAACCATCCAGCTTTCCCCTGAAATGAGTTATTTCCTTGAATATAGATGTCTTTGTGTGCTGCATGCCTACTACTGTATCTATTTCAGTCAACATTAGCTCATAATTTTATTAATGAGCAGAAACATGTAAGAACTATTTAATAAAAGCAAGCAAGTTGACTAGTTTTAACTTTATTAATCTTCAGTATATGTAGTGCCTAGAATAGTGCCTGACTTTTGACCACACAGATTGAACATCTGCTGAAAGGATTCTGAATAAAATATTCATATATTCTAAAGATCTTATCCATGGAACAATATTTATATTTTTGATTTTTTGTATTAAAGCAAAATAATTAAACAGTAATTTGAATGAATGGTGAAAATATATTGAATTGAAATTATTATAAGACTTTTTACCTGTTCCTTCCCAGGTAAAAACTCTAAATTATTGTCATGTTCACTTTGACTTATATTAAGTACAATGAATTTTAGATGAACGGGAAAAAGTATAATTACTTATATTTGACTAAATGGTTTAATTTTTTTTTCTATCAAATCCTATCAGTGGTTTTACTTATCATATTTCCAGCCTTCAGTGAAGGTCCTTTTACTAATTTCTTATGACACAGGAAATTTCTCCCTCTTCATTTTGATGGTCCCTTAACTTGTATTTTCATCACCTGGGTAATGCAACTGACAAGTGTGTATATGAACACTGACACATCTCATCGATATATATTGTAGTCAAGGAGAGTAATTTGCCCAAAGATCATAGCCTGCCCAGCAATTTATCTCACACCTGCCTAGACAGACACACCAGTCTAGCTCATCCATCAAAGTTCATGATGTAAGCTCAGTGGAATTTGAAACTTACAATAAGAAAATGAGATTGGTGTAAGCAAGATGATATGCAAGGTGACAGAGAGCAAACAGTTTCAAGGCTGTATTTTAAAACAATTATTTTTCGACATCTAAACATTCAAGTTAGCCTGAAAATAGGTGTCTTTTTAAATATTTTTTTTTCAGGTTATGTTTTCAGACCAACTTTTAGGGATTTCAAATATAAAAATTTCCAAACACAAAAAAAATGAATTCAATTAGAGAGCAACACTTGAAATGTTCTTACTTGAGCGAACCACAGACTAGGTGTTTTAAATTCCTAAATGTATAGAAAGGTAAATAGCAAATATAAATCTCTGTATTATTTCTGCATTATCATCCATTTTCATAGGCTCAAAAATTTTAAATGCTAGAATCAAATGTGTCACTATTCGACCCTAGAACAATAAACATTAATACCTCTCCAGTTCAATCTGGGAGCATCTTAACATTTAAAAAGTTTTAGCATATTGTTCTGTTTTCAAAATTTTGTTTTCTAGAACGAGCACTGGAAGGAAACAGATAATGCTATCCCGGTTTTATAGATGAGAAAACTGAAATTTTGAGAGATTAAGAAACTTGTTCAAAGTCACAAAACTGGCTCATGAAAATTCTAATAACAGAATCTAGATCTCCTGAATCCAAAATTTTATCTTTCAAAATGCAAGGCTACCTTCTGTGGTACTTCTGTGTTTCAGAAATTATTGGTGTATGTCATTAAATAGGGCATCAGAATTTCAGAGCTGAAGCAAATCTTGGAGACCATTTAATATAACTTCCCTGATTTTATAGAGAAGAGAATGAAGTTTAGAGAAAGGGGGTAGAACCGAGATGAGAACTCAGGCTCCTAGATTCATCAATCAAATACCCTTTATAGAATGCCAAGCTTTGCCTCAGATACTCATTCTAATATTTGCATGTTATAGCATGTGAATTTATTGTCTGTATTTTATCACTCACAGTATAGAGACAATGTTTTTGAAAAGAACTGGTCCACTAAGCAGGATACTATAGATGTTTTATTTAAAAGTACCTATTATCAAATTGTGTGCATATCCAGGCACCAATCTAATGTGAAAAGATTCTGGTTTGAAACTTAAATTAAAAATATCATTATTATGCACAGGAGCCACCAAAAAAGTTCAAATTTGTTATATTCGTTATATTAGCTTTGTGGTTAGAAGAATCAGTCCCTGAAGCATAACTGCACCATCTTTGGAATATTACATTAGGGTAATACACATTTCTTAAATATTGGTTTCAGTTTGTATTTGGATGTTTTAGCACTTTGGTAGTGTAGATTACATTTTAATACAAATGAGTGGTTAGATTAAAAAAAAAACAAAAATCCTGTTGTTAGGTGGCTTAGAAAGTTAAAGATCAGGTACTACTACTAATAAGAAATTATATTGGTGCTTAATTCAAGTAATAGAACACAAATTAATTAATCTGCTTCTTCTTAGCATAGACCTCTGTAGATTTCAGACATACATACTTAGTACAGGACACATTTTTGACAATAAGTATGGCATGGTGTGGTAAATATCCTAAGTTCCAGTTTTTCAAATTATCCCTTTTATGTAAAAAAAATGGTGCAACTTAAATATGTGCTGTCAAGAAAGAAAGAAGGGGTGGGGATCTGAAGGTATTAAATTGACTAATTTATCTGGGTTAGATGTTTCAAACCTCAAAACTGACCTCAGCTCAAATATTTCAGAGGATGAAATATGAGCAAAGATCCAAATTGTCACATGTTTAAAAATCTCAACAGATCTCCTTGTTTATTGAAAGCTTTTATTGTCTTTCTGGGTTTAAGATTAGGAGGTGGAGAGGGTGGCTGAAACTCCGTGGTGTGGTTGTATTCTAGTGCTGTGATATCATGCTCTTGTTTCTGCAAGTACCGTTTTTATTGATGCTGGCCAAGAGAGAAGAGACCACAAAGATCAAATATCCTAACTTGTGTGTAGATTGTATCAGATTTACAACCAGAAGAACAATAAACTGGAAGTTGGAAAATGTACACCTCGCTTTTCACTTATCCGTGAAATTCTCTGCTATCCTGAGATACTCATAATTTCTGATATCTGCTGTGTGTGTGTGTGTGTGTGTGTGCGTGCACACGCATGCATGTGTTTTGATAACAAGAGGATGAAGTTAGACCCAAGGATGTGTTTTACCTTCTACCTCTGAGTTTATCTTGAGAGGACACTCTGAATGTCTGTTTGAATTGTTGTGTTTAGTGGTTTTAATACCCTTAAAGTCTACCCTATTCAAAGATGTTTCTATTCAAAAATGTTTTGCACTAAAACAGTTCCTTTTTCCTTTGAAAAATTCACTGGGCATTCACTGCATAAGGGACTGTTCAGCCTGCAATGTGAAAAGTGTGTGCCCGTCATCACACAGCACTGATAGGCTGCAGTAATTACATTGGTTAAATACGACTTTCTCCTTCAACTGGCAAGAGTTACTGCAGGTTCTTCTTCAGAGGAACTCTTTCATTAGGCAATATGTGACCTCTTGTTGGAGTTTATTATTCTAATAATTATTCAGAGAGATGGAGAAAACAGATTACCTTGGTCTTTTTAGCACCTTTGTTCTTTACAATGAATTTTTGTTGCTGCTAGAGTTACCAAAATGCCATAATATCCCTTAAGTTTGGCCACTGTACCTATCAGGAGGAGGACCATTGTGGCATTTGATAAGTTTTATGTCATAGCCACAGATTTTTTTTAATGATCTATTGTTTGCTCTATTATGATACCCTTAAGAATAGCATTGTAATTTAACTTTAGTATTGTGGATGACTTTTACTGCATTTTCAGATATTTTTGCTTTTCAAGTACAAAAATGAGACTGTCTAACAACCGCAGCTATACTACATATGAATATGTTTGGTCTCATGTAGATGACCACAGAATAAATAATGGAAATTATACAGCACAAGAAAACATTAATGAGAGGAAAGAAAACTATACTTAAAGCCATTCTTGTACAACATTCAGTTTGTTTCTGTGTCCAAATCTTAATGATTTATATTTCTTTCTCATGATTTCTGTCCCCATGCAAAATTAATTTCTCCTCAATAGCTTTGCCTTCATAGAAATATCAGTAGTATATTTACATAAAGATATTTTTTCCTTTGACAAAACTACTAAATTGTCTGTTTTCCATATGATATAATGAATAGCTAAAGACCAAGAATGACTTGAATATAGCAAGGAAACAGTCTTACATGTTTGTGTATTTGTTTTTCACATGCAAATTTTGTGACTTAAAAATGGACATTAATTAATAGCAGTTACTATTTATTAAGCACTTGCTATATGCAAGGCACTGTATCATGTTTTCTATTTATTGTTTTTAGTGGGCGTTTTCTCCATTTAACCAAAGAAAAAGAGAGGTTTAAAAGTCCTATTTTAAGATAGTTTAGCAATGTTTTAAAGAACAGATTATTCTATTACAGGTCATTGATAGACATTAGTACCAAAGCATTACTATTGCTACATAGTCCCATATGCTATTGTAACTTCCTAAAGCAATTAAAAGGAAAAAGGGTAGCCTCAACAAAATAAGAGTGATTTCAGTTTTTAATTAATACTTATGATTTTCATGTGAGTTAAAGATACTGATGACTTTTGAGTTTGAAGTCATGTGACAATATATTTTAACCAAAATACTGTGATATACAAGATCCAGACACGTGTTTAGCCTCAGAGGTCATTACAACATACGTTGTAGGACAATGCAGAAACTTTTTAGCATCTCATGTTGGAATCACCTCCAGAGCTATCCTCACATTTTATAATTTCCCAGTGAAGTGCATCTTTATTCGTTGAGGAAAACATATATTTTCAAACTGTTAAAATTAATCAAATGAGATGCTAACCACAAAATTCTTATACCCTCTGTATAAAATATTCAGTAAATTTAAGTTTTATTCTTATAGTTGTTTAATATTAGTAAATTAAAGCCACATCATACATTGAATGACTAAATTGAAAAACGCCATTTGCAGCACTGGGCATAATGAGATCAATTTCCTTATTTGGCTTTGGAATGACTCTAAAGGCAGTTTCAAGGGAGAAAAATCCAAAATTTCTTAAATTAGTGGCCATATGAGATAAGTGAATAGTTTCCCAAATGAAAGACAATGGAAAACACTATTCCTTTAAATAGTGTCTTTTTCCATAGTATACTATTTACTTACTATATGATTTCATGATTGGTAACTTCACTATTAGAAATAATGAATAGAAATTAGAAATAATGATAGGCACTTCATTTGTGTGACTAGACATTGTCTATTATTTAGAACACCCTTTTCAATGCTTGATCATCTTTTCAAAATCAGTAATATAAAAATGTAATAATAATAAACACACATGTAGAGCTTACTGTATATCAGGCAGTATTCACTTTATATCAATTTAGTTATTCACAATAACTTTATGATGTGAGATCTATTATTATTAATTCATTTTACAGATGAAGAAGGAAATGCATATACCTGAAAGGTAACTTGCCCAGGATAATAGAGCCAGAAAGTAGCAAAGCTAGGATTTGAACCCAGGCAATCTGGCTCCAGTGTCTACGTGCATAGCTAATCCTGAAACAATCAGCAAAAATTACTTTAAAGTATTAATAAGAACTACATTGACTAACCGTATAAAGATTTGTAAAAGGAAGTTTAAGAATCGTTAAACTTAATTAAATTGACTTTAACATTATTTTTGTATTTAATCAAAATTATAACACATTTAATTATGTTAAATTTATATATTTTCCCCATCAATTGGAATTTTCAGTCCTCTGAGATATGTGAGTTTTGTTTAAATGAAATAACACAGGATCATCTGGTTGTTTCGACCCATGGTATTTCAGTATATTACCCCACAAAATTATCCAACGTTTTGGCAGAGTCTGCTTTTTAATAAGCTTTATTATTTTAAAGTACGTTATACATAAAGAATGTTATAAGTCAAATGATATTTGTCTCATTTTCTAAAAATTCAACATAAAAAAAATGTTTAGCTCTCCCGTAGTTTAATTCAATCGAGAACAATTTTGAATGTTTCTCATACATATGGAAATTACCTTATCTTGATGATGTTCTGAGCAACAAGTGCTCAAGTTGTTAAAAAAAAAATAACAAAAATAAAAATTTGAAACCCTAAACAACAGGGAGATACTTTAAATTAGAAGCTTAGCCCTGTTTGATATTGCCTTAGAAATTAATACAACATAATTTTATAAAACACATTTTTGCATTAGAACACTTTTGGAACATAGTAATGAATTAGAAAATCTTAAACTCATACAATCACTAATATATTTAATGATTCATTCTGGAAAATGTAAAAAAATATATTTTTAAATAGTAATATTTTTTCCATTATGGGTAAGAATTTAAAGTAGTTAAAATTTTGGTGACATAGTCTTCTCTTTAAATATTTTAAAAATAATAATTTAGTGTACATAATGTGACTTTTTCAACAAGAGGTTCTCTTTTTTCCTAATTCCTAGAAATTTAGCTACTTACTCTAGCAAGTGGTCAATCTTGTAGAGTCTTCTCTGAAATGATTGGGAAAATTGAGAAACAAATCATCAGAGAACAGGCTCACTTACGATTTTTAGTGATTAACTGTTTGGGGCAAACAAGAAACCAAGCTGAAACAGCTAAAGACTTATTCATAATGGAATCCAAATATGTAAGTGAAATTCCCTTCATTTTCTCAACATGTAACATCAGATATCACCTGTTAGCATTACTTTAATGACAAATCTTAGGATATCTGAAACTATCATTAAGAGGGAGGATAGCAGTTGCTAGCAATTTAAAGAGAAAGGCACTTTGTTGTTTATACAAATACATACCATTGCTGCAGCAACCATAAATGTTTTTCTTCCCAAAATGTAAACAGTTATTTATGTATTCAAATTTCAGATGTATCCAACAAAATAGTTCAGAGATTATTTTAATTTCAAAAAAGTGGAGTTAACATTTTGCAGGAACTTATAGAATACATACCATAAGGAAAAAAAGTGTCTCTCAAGTGATATATTATTTTACTTCTGTTTTAAATAAACTAATCAGTTTGTAAGCTTCACCCATGACTTAAGACTTGTGAATTTGAACATTTTACCAAAGGAAGTTAAAAAAAAAATAACTTGAACTTTTTTTCTTACATTATTCCTCAGAATTACTTAGGAAAAAAGAGAATCTCTTGTTGAAAAAGTCACATTATGTAAACTAAATTACTATTTTAAAAATTTAGATAGAACTATGTCACCAAAATTTTAACTACTTTAAATTCTCACCCATACTGGGAATAATGTTACTATTTTTAAAAAAATGTATTTTCTTACATTTTCCAGAATGAATAGTTAAAAATATCAGTAATTGTATAATGAGTTTAAGATATTCTAATTCATTACTATGTTCTAAAAGTGTTGTAATGCAAAAATGTGTCCTAATAAAATTATGTTGTATTAATTTCTAAGGCAATATCAAAGAGTGCTAAGTTTCTAATCCATGATTTCTTTTTATTAAAGTGTTACCCAAAAGATCATTTTTTCACCTTTGGAACACTGCTATTTTAGGATTTAAACATAACTTTAATTACTGAAGCCTAGTGAAGCAGGAGTTGCTGAGGGAGGGAAATGTTGCTGAATTAGAACTTGAACTGGAGTCAAGAGTTAATCATTTTTAGAAATTGTGCTGGCTTTTTAATGGTACTTGGTTGAAACTACCAGAAACACATTTCCATCTTAACCCCATCTGGGAACATTGGTTTATGACTAAATCGTAAGTGCCAGATAATGAGCAGTGAGCATAAATACCGATTCTGCCTCTACTTTGCTATTTTTTCTGCAGAGCTATCTTTCTAATAAAGGGAAGTTGATCTCTTATCCTGTGGATGCTGTGGAGAAAACTCAGCTGTTAGTGCTGTTATGTGAAAATGCCGCTGATCAAGACTGCTTATACTTGGCAGCTGGGCAAAGGGAATAGGATATTTGTTTTGTTTGGTTTTGTTTTGTTATTTTAGCTTTAGAAAAAGACAGGGAAAGGAAATAGCATAACTCATTACAAAATCTGAACTTCATAAAACTGATCTAGCAATAGAAGAAAGAGCAAGTTAGGAGTCATAAATTGGAAGTTTGAACTAAAACAAAAAGAGTAGTATTTATAAACTCAAATCAAAATGGCAAGGGACATAATACTGATTTATAAATCTGTCATGTTTTATCCTTAAGGTGCAAGAAAGATTTCTAAATAAAAAATATTTTCAGTTTAGACTGTATTGGCATTGTTAGTACTCTCAGGTTTTATAAATCTGATAATCTTGTAAATATAGTACAATGTTGGAAAATGTCTAACAATGATTTTGTGTATTTATAAGGCTGTTCTGAGGAATGTAAGCTTTTTTGTTTATAGATTGCTTTTGTAAAATTATCAGGTTCAAACGGAAGATTTATCACCTTAGATGTCATCAATTACATGTTATATTGGCCAAGCCAAGGTTATTTTATGAAGAATATTAATGAGTTTTGTAAGAATAGATGTAATCTTTTATATTGAGCCTAAATCTGATCTTACAAGGTTATTTCCCTTTTAATATGTATTTCCCTCTTTAATTGTCTGCTCTATGTTCAGCTGACTTAATTTTGTCATCTTTATCTTACCTATAGAGTATCTTTTTTAACAGGCAGAGTAATTTATATAGTCTCTTGTAAGATTAAGACTTTTGTACAAGTCTAGACAGTTTATAGCATCTTCAGATTGCAAAAGCATCTTATTTTGAACTGGACATTGCTTTGCCTGCCAAATTAAGGGGAAGTCAGAGCATTGTCTTCAAACTAAATGGAGATCAATAGCTATATAGTTTTATTCACGTAAAAACAGTCTTTCTACCCTTTTTTAAGTTACAAGAATTTATTTTTAAGTTAGTTTTGTTGAGGATTTTATGTTGTTAGATCCACATATCATTGCAAGCATAGTCTTTAGAGTAGAACTGGGCCCTACATTTCAACTGGCTTTAAATAGTAAAAACTTTTTTTGATATGCTTTTTTGTGTAAATTCCACAAAATCGCTAATATGATTTTAACTTAATTTGATTTTTTCAGTTGTAAGATATTCAGAAGATTCAAAATTCTAGTTTCCAACAGGAAAACTGTGAAAAATTTCCTCATCTTCATGTTCCCTAAAAACACAGTTCCTCTCCTTATGGAAACCAATATTCCCAATACCTTCTGATAGATTCTCATTATAAAAATTTCAATCAACATAAAGGAATATAAAGACTAAAATTTTTAAAAGTTAAATGAATCCCAACTTCCCTGAAACTATTATTAATATTTATGAATATTATTTTAATAATCTTTCCATGCATATATGGAGGTGAAAAATAGAGAATATACAGATATTTTAATAAAATAAGTATTTACATATTATACTAAGAAAAGAGTTTTATTTATTTTTGCTTCATTGTAAAATACATTGGTTTTCAAAAATCCCTATTACGTTATGAAAATTTAGAAATTCTGGAAAAAACCAGAGATCCTAGATCCATTATGCTGTTTTGCTGTGTTCCAATTTGAAAGCATTCATTAAATCCCCGCCTTGTAAGGTATTAAAAATAGCACACTTACTACATCTACCTTTGAGTCCCAAACCCTAATGCCTAGTATTTATTTTTGTATTTATATTATGAAGGATTTAAATTATTACATTTTGATTTATAAAAGTGATTTCCAACTCATAGTTTCTTGTTTAAATTGAACTGGAGTCTATATTACCACCAGTTTTATTACTGCATTTTCATTTTAATTCACTTCTTATTGGATTGGATCACTTTGTAATCACTTTAATTTTTATGTTTAAAAATGAAGATCATTTAAGTTTTACATGACATCATTCTGTAAAATAAAGTGACAGTCCCATTTAATTTGGTCTTTTGATTATTTTTCGTTGGAAGAGTAGGCATTCCATTAAGTTGTACTTCAAAATACCATATATATACTTTTGTAAAAACACTACTGTATTTTCTAGTACAAAAAAAAAAACAAAGATTAAAAATTACTTTTTAAATTTTGAGAAATATCAAACTATAGCAAAAAAGCAAAGTATAATACTGCTACATGGCATTATTTTGCTTTTATGATGATTTCTAAGTAACTATTTTGTGTGATAAACCCAAATGTAAAGGATAATTATTAAAAACAGATACCCACATATAGTATAATACTAACACTTTATTGAGAATATCTGATGGGCAGTAGATACCAATCACAGTTGGAGCCACAGTTAGCAGGATGGTATATGCCTGTTGGTTCAAACCATGTGCATATATAAAAACCTTAATTCCTATTGTTAAATGCTAACAGTACCATTCTGGTAAGTCCTAACACTGGTCTCTATATCAATAGATACAAAGCGACTTTTAAAGTACTCATTGTGTAATTTGCAACATCATATAACGATTCTGAGTTTTTGCCCCCAAATCTCTCTTAAGACTTACAAGAACCTGTTTTAGTGTGAATAGTGGTACAAATGGTCATTCTTCATGCCTCAACCACCTCTGGAGGGACCTGAACCTCTCTCTTTGACCAACTGGTGCAAGTTGAGATTCGTTGCTAGATTGGCTTCAGGAAACAGAGATAAGATCATCATTCACTTGCTTTGTGTTATTAGAAGTAAATAAAGTGTATGCTGTGGCTATATTTTAGAACTGTGAGTAAATCCTCCAATTAGATGAATATAATGCATTGAGGAGTTAGGTGGTAATAATCATGACAAACTTTGCATTTTCGTTACCAGCCCTCTGAAAGCTATATCTGTAGCAATCTGAACAGGAACTTTCCCATGTTAGAATTAGTTTTGAACTCAGGCATATTCCTGATGACTCTTGTCACCATGGATACTCATGACAGGTCACCTATCTCTTCTCATTTTGCAGATAATCATCACATCTTTGTTTGGTTCCAATAAAAAATGGTTTTATTTCCTCACCTCAGATCTTTTTTGTTAGACAAATAGGTGTTTCAGCCTTTCTTGTCATTATATGCGTACACAATCTCAAGAATATTGTGTTTTCATTAGTTGTAGTGTATGAATTATTTATATGGTATATTGAATATAGTTTTTCAGGAAATCTTCGTCAAGCTTAGGTATTTGAGCCAAGTTACACTTTAGGGCATGCCCACCAATGTCTTAAATGATACATAATCTTATGCCCATTAAAATCCCTTATCAAGGATTCCATATGCTTCATCAGGGACAAAGTAAGGTGTTTTTCTCAGATTGATCTTCTCACATGCTAAATCAGTCTCCCAGGTGTTGCAATACATGTTTCCATATTACCCTCCAAATAACATTTGTGGTCTCTTGAAAGCACTGCTATAGATGCAAGTAGATGGCAAGCAATATGCTTTATAGTATTCAGCAGCTGCTTGCTTTACCTGTTGACCAGTTCCTGAGTTGGCACCAGCATCTTACTTACTGTCTGCCATCACCCATGTCAATCATCAGCATACTCCCTCTCTAAGAAGGCTGATGATTGACATGGGTGATGGCAGACAGAAAGTAAGATGTTCTCCCAGATGCAGTCTGATCTACTCTAATCATAGCTCATCCACTTGGAGCAACTGGCTACCCTTGAGCTTGAATGGCAGTGGGCTCAGGAAAATTGTTTTGCAATTGCATCCATGATATTTATAGAGTAGTTTTCTTCATGTAGAATCATAGCTGGCTTCAGACAGTTATGTCCTCTAACTGTAATTTTCTTGCTTCTGTGTGCTTCTACCTCTTGTGCTGTGTCTAGTCAAATGAGTGTGCTCTTGATAAAAAAAAAAAAAAATCTTCTCAAATTTGACATTTCATCAAGATTCCACTTCTTTTTAATTAGTTTCTCCCCAGAGTTTCCAAACGTGTTTTCAGATAGAAACCCTTCCTGACTTCTTTTTAATCAAGGTACATCAAAACCTATATCCTGGCCAAAATCTGTTATTCAAGTAAGCAAACGTGACACCAGTGGTGTGGGTGTTATGGAAAAGCTGGAGAATTAAATGTGATGAGTCCTTGGAAGTGCTTCAGTAACGGTGAAGCATTGAGGGGGTGGTGACCGATGAAGAACAGCAAGGACCGGAACCAGAACTGCGTGTTTAGAAACGAGGAGATATAAATAAGGTTTATTTTTATTCTTTTAAAAAGAGTTTATATTTACTTTTGTCTTTAAACTCATGCATACTCGAAGGAGCCTGTCTGCTGCCTTAAAAAATAAAGGACTGGCCAGGCGTGGTGGCTCACGCCTGTAATCTCAGGACTTTGAGAGGCCAAGGTGGGAGGATCACGAGGTCAGGAGATGGAGACCATCTTGGCCAACATGGTGAAACCCCTTCTCTACTAAAAAATACAAAAATTAGCCGGGCCTGGTGGCAAGTGTCTGTAGTAGTCCCAGCTACTCAGGAGGCTGAGGCAGGAGAATGGCTTGAACCTGGGAGGCAGAGGTTGCAGTGAGCCGAGATCACGCCACTGCACTTCAGCCTAATGGCGGAGTGAGACTCCGACTCAAAAAAAAAGGATAAAGGACTGTTTGCCTATTTTTTACCAATATTCTGATTATTCAATTAAAATTTGAACCTGTATTTTTGTTGGCTAATAAATAGTATAATGGTGTGTGTACGTGTGTGTGTGTGTGACTCATTTATAGTGGGGTCAACGTTGATATAAATATAGATCTTAGAGAACAAAAAGTAGCTCATGGATAGTATATCCTTCATTACCCCATCTTCTCAACCCCCTTCAGTGACTCCTTCATCTAATTCTCCGGGAAATGTAGGTAATTAAACCTGTGAATTTGTTTTACAAGTAATCAATAGAGTTTTTTGTAAACACAAATATTTGAGATGCCTTGTGTATATATTTTTAATAGCAACAAGGCTGTTCTTCATAGGCAAAGTGAAGTGAAGGAGCCAGTTAATGAATTTAATTATTATCGATGGCCAATCTGAATAGTTCAAGCAAACAAATCCCTTCCTCAGTAGAAAATTTTTCTGCTTGAATTACTCTGATAATTGCCTCAGGCCTCCACTTTACCTGAGTAGGCGGTCTTCAGCTGTCTCTATATATTCATAGTTAAATTAGACTTGACTGAAAGACTCAGCCTCTCAGGAATTTTATGGGAAATTTGGAAGATTCAAAGGGTTAGGCAGAGCCTGTGGGCCACTTAAGAACAAAGTGACAGCATTTTTGTAGTTTCAATTAAGGTATATGTTCCCATGATGGAGGCTGTGTTTGTTTTTTTATTCTGTCTCTTAAAAATGTATATTTTGTAATTGAAAATGTAAACAAGAATATTTTTTAGCAGGGAACACGATATTCTGCCTATTCAATATTCAGATATTTTGATATCTGACAAAATAATGAGTTTGAGTAAAAAATAGTGGCTTGTTGCCCTCTCCTGTCCCCTGAACCAAATAGCATTGTACTATGTACTGTGTATCATCTGACAATGAGAAACACAACAGCAACTGTAGAAAGAACCCTTCAGAGTCAGCGCTAGAGAGTGTTGTGTTGCATGTCTGTTACCATCAGTTTTAGTTATTGTTTTTGGAGGAATGCATTTGATGAAACTTAACTGTCTTTAGAAAAAGTAGTGATATTTGAAATACAGGCTAATGGCTGCCAAATGAATGATTCTAAAGTAAGAAAGAAAATTACAGCAGTAAAATGTAATTTTTTTTATCATTTAAACTCTATTTTTGCCCTTCTCTATAGTTTTCTTGAGAGTGAACTTGAATCATTGTCTGTAGTGTGGAATTACTTGTGGATTGGAGCAGAATATGGTTGAGCGTATGCCATTGCATATCTGCTTATTTTTACTTAGGGTTTAATTCTATAGTTCTTTTCAGCAATCTCAATTAGAATACCATAGTCCCGAGTCAAACCATTCAATATGAAATCTATTTTACCCTTGATAAACAAATGACTAGCTGGTATTAATGTCAGCAGCTGCTGTGCCTGAGAAGTGAAAGAAGGCTATATTTGCTAGCGATTTTCTTACCATGAAAATTGCTTATGTCATGCATTTCAGAGACTCAATCTGAGCAAAAATTTCTCAGTGAATTTAGAACTTGAGCTCAGAAAACTCAGGATGGCACAGTGTAGAATCAACTTGATAAGGAAAAGGGGAGAAGAAAGGATGCCTTCACATATTTTCACCTGCCTGAAAAAGGAAAAAAATGGTGAGGAAAAAAGATTCTCCTTACCTTAGGATGAAATTTTTATTAGTGTCACCCAATCTTTAAGAGCTTTGAATAACTCAGAGTGCCCTGATGTTGACAGCAACTCCTTAAAATGTTACAGGTTCGGATGTCCTTTAACCTTAACGTCCCATTTCTGTAAAGCCTCGCTCTTTCGGCTGTTCAGTATCTTTAAGATACCTTTCATTGTTACACATAAAAATATTCCATGGTGATTTTGACTACGTAAGGAAATGTCTAATATTTCAGTGAATAGATTTTGTTCCCTATTTGGGAGCTCTCAAAAATAAATGATGTGTATGTGCTTTCTATTGTTATTTACTTGTTCTAGCACCATGCTAGGCACTGAAGGATCAAAAATGTTATTTCCTTGAAGAATCGAGGTCTAACATCAGTGATAGATGGGTATATACAATACTGGAAGTCAAACATGTAAATGATAGTAGAGATTTAGACTATGTTAAAGGAGGGCAAATTGTTTATAAGTTGGCTTCTTTTTCTTTTTTGTTTTTCAAGGCCACTGTTTTTAATATTATTATTATTATTACTATTATTAGACTTGAAGTACTGAGATACATGTGCAGAACATGCAGGGTTGATACATAGGTATGCACTTACCATGGTGGTTTGCTGCAGCCATCAATCTATTATCTACACTAGATATTTCTCCTAATGCTATCCCTCCCCTAACCCCTCAACCCCCACAGGTCCAGGTGTGTGATATTCCCCTTTCTGTGTTCATGTGTTCTCATTGTTCAACTCCCACTTCTGCTTCATTTTTAGAAATAGTGTTTTTCAGCCTTAACCTAGCTTCAGGCAGTGTAACATGCTGTACATCCTTGATCCCACTGAGTCCTCATAATACTCTTATGAGATATATATCATCGATATCCTCATAGTACAGATAAGCAAACTGAAGTTTAAAATGTCTGCATTTCTGAGCCAAGGCCAAGCATCCAGTGACTGTCCAAATCTGGATTCCCCTCCAGACCTGTTGCACTCTTCATAACAAGCTTAAATTTCTTCCATATGCAAGAATCATATTATATGACATACAAATATCAGTCAATGTTCAATTAAAAACACCCTTGATAATTCTTCTCTAACTTTACTTTTCATTCTCCATATATCATCTACTTTACATTTTAGTAATATTCTATCACACAATAGAATTGAGAAGTGCTTATTGACAAGGTGTTAAAAATAAATACCAAATATTTACAAAATAAGTACAGTACAATGCACTCTGGGTATTTAAAGTCAAGTTCTTATAATCTGAATGTTTGCATACCCAATGGCTCAGTAATCTCTTTTATTACATTCTTCATGATATTTCTAATTGAAGCTAAATAACTAGTTCACTTCAATTCACTATTGTACTTTCTAAATTTAAGTGTGATTATTTTAAAACCACATAAGCTAACAAGTGATTTATGGTAACAGATTTTCTTATCTAAAACACCAAAGCACCCAGAATGATGTTTGACCAAATACTGGGAACTCTGTGACCCAGTCAATTTGACGCAGCAAACTGACCATCGCAATGAATAAACAAATAATTGTCCTAACTGCCATTTCTGTATTTGTTGGATTTAGCTGCTTTTCCTTCATAAAATTCTGCTCTATTGTTCTTACATGGCTAGTGGTTCCTCATCCATGCACTGTATTAAAAACTGATTTAAAAATACTGCAGCTGCTGTTATTCTGTAGTAAAATAAGCAGTTGTGGAGATTAGATGATGTATAACTACTACAAAAGTAACAATGAATGAAATCAATAATTAAGATTATGTACATTCTTCAATTGTGAAGTGTATCAGCAAGTTAGTTTGAAGAACAAATGTTTTTCATTTTCAACCGGACACTGAATTTTCAAACATTTAAAAGCAAGCAACTAAATCTAACAATAAGCAAGTAAAGAGATTTTTAATTAATGTATGTTTTATTGAAATTTTTCTTATGTGAATATTAGTGGATATTTACATACATATTAATACTCTTTAAGTAATGTATTAATAGTTCAACTTTGATTAAGTAATACAATTATAGTCTTAGCTTTATATTATTTTCTTCATGAAGATTTATATAACAAATGGTTTAAAACAGCTGCCCTGGTAATGTTTGCTCCATGAAAGGATTAAATATCATTCTTTCCATGATTATTTGCAAAATATATTGCTTAAACATATCGTAATTTGAAGGAAGCCCAAGGTCAGAGAGAGGTCATGAATAAACAAAAGTTGTAAAAATTGCTACAATTCAATTGCTTGGTGTTTACTATGAGCAAGTTCTCTTTATGTTTTTCATACCTACCCTCTTATTTAATATCACTCTATGGCATTTACACAATTATTCCCATTTTCAGATGAGCGGACAAATATCAGATGTCAAGTAGCTTGTTTAAGGTACAAAGTTATGAGTTGGCAGAGCCAGAATTTCTATATTATTCTTGATAAATGACTTGCTCTATGCCAGAGAAAAACTCCCTTTTATAAAGCTATTATAAACTCCTAAATAGTGGCTTAAATGGCAAATTTAACTTTGAACTCAGTAATAAGTAATCTGAAATAAATTTGTATAAATAAATCAGGTAGTAAAGTTGAGTTTTGCAAATTAAGTATTTAGAAATGAGACGTGATTATAAATTAATAAAAATAACTTTCTTATATATAAATTATGAAGACATTTTCAAAGTAGTTTGTTCGAAAAGTATTTTGATCAATATCAGTATTTTCAGTGTAGGCCTTATGCCACTGTGGCCTAGAATAATCAATGTACTATTGCTGATATCCACTAAACATGTTATTGTTTATGCATAGCTTTATGAGTAGAAGAAATTTATGTAACAGCCCCATTTAATCTTCCTAACAGTCTTTTGTTGTAGAAGAGTTAGTGGTGACGACTGGTCCTGAGTTATGTGAGTCGCAAACAGAAGATTCAGAATATTAGATCCAGAGCCTGTACCCTTACCAGGCAGTAGTACATTGCCTTGGTATTTGTTATACAGTTGATGAAGTTTCAGTGTTTGTCCCCCTCAATATCATGTTGAAATGTAATTCCCAGTGTTGGAGGTAGAGCTGGTGAGAGGTGTTTAAATTGTGGGGGTGGATTGCTCATGGTTGGTGCCATTCTTGTGATAGTGAGCTCGTTCTTGCTGTGAATTCACAGAAAACCTAGCAGTTTAAAAGAGTGTAGCACCTCCCCACCTTTCTCTTGTTTCTGCTTGCTATGTGATGCACCTGCTCCCCCTTCCGTCCGCCATGATTGTGAGCTTCCTGAGGCCTTACCAGAAACAGTTGCTGGTACCACACCTCTTGTACACTCTGCAGAACTGCAAGCCAATTAAACCTCTTTTCTTTGTAAATTACCAGGTTTTCAGGTTTTATAGCAACATACAAACAACCTAACACAATCATTCTGAGGAGTAACCAAGAGTCTCAAAGTTTGAATTAATATTCTACTTGTTTAAGAATCCTAAAGTTAAGATGCTAAAGTTAACTTCTCGCATGTAAATTCTGGGAAGTAGAATGAAATGACATCATTACAAAGACTCCGTGGGTTACTTAGGATGAGAAATTGATGAACAACCTCTTGCTGGTGCTCAAGTGACCCAAATAATATTTTATTTTAAATTTTTTTCTCAATATTTATTATATTTTCTATGAGGAATTAGACAAAATTTTATACAGTTAACTGTCTTTTGTCTTGAAAAAGAACAAGATTATTGATTAATATCATGGAATCTTATGACCACATATTGGCAGGAGCTCAGCTGAGCGGGAAGAGAAAGAGCTGGGGTGGCAGGTGGCAGAGTAGCCAATTACAGCCACAAGCCACAAGCCAAAAGGGAAGATTTAGCCTTTAATCATTTACTGTGATAAAGTGCAAAAGAGTACAAAAGAGAAGAAAATGTCAATTCCTTGCTGTTCTTTTTTTCCCTCATGGAATGGTGCACAATCCAGGGGCAGCTAGATAAGCACAGGCACAGCGGTCATCCCTCTGTTAAGGGAGTTCTCAACAAAAGGCCCAGGCCGTTTATGGACAGTGAGATGGAGAGGAGGGTGAAGGGGAAGGGCTACGAGTGGAAACGTACAGGGTGCTGAGTCAGACCTGAGAAAAGTGTCTTCAAAGCTTCTCCCTTGTTCCTTACTTTTATAAGGCACCGAAAGAGGAGCTCTGCCCAAGGCCTCAAAGAGCCCTAGAAAGGGAGGCACCTGGCCTGACAAGGCTAATTTGTAAAGAACAAGACCAGCCAGGTGGGCCTTAGTACGTGACTGCAGTTTCCTTCAGAATCTGCAAGACGTTGTCTGTGCACCAAATCTGATGCAAGGCGGGCAGTTATCTCCCCAACGCCTGCTCAGTAAAACTTTTGTGATTGCTTGTGGTTAGACCTAAAGCATCACACATAATTTTTTTTGTGTTTTGTGTTTGTTTTTTTTAGATGAAGTTAATCTTATGAAAATATCTGACAAAGGCTTTAATATAAGCCTACGTGAGGTAATTAAAGAAAAGTGAGAATGGCTTTTATTAGAAGACAAAATAATAAATCAGCACGGGTGAATATAAAAAATTAATAGAAGTGTTAGATATAAAGGAGATCATTGTAGAAAAATTAAAATCCTCAAGATAGAAAAGTGTCTTCTCAGGAATCATTTTAAAATGATGAGATCATTTGAAAGATAGAACTGAGAAACATACAAAATGTATCATGGGAAGAGAGAGATTTTTTTAAATACGAAAGTAGAGTTAAGATATATGCTGGATAAGTTAAGATGCTTCAACTAAATATAATTGGGATTTTAGAATAACAGGAAAAAGGGAAGGCAAAAATTTGCTAAAAATTCCTATAATTGATGAAAGATAATATATATTGATTTTTAACCAGGAGCTTGAATTCTCACTTATGATTTCAGTTATAAAGTTGGTCAAACCATACCTCTCACATGGTTATCTGGTAAATGTTCCTCCTCAGTCACTACAAACATTCCCAGCAAAACTTGCTGTACCTTACATAATGTAATTTATAGGATAAGTTGACTTAAATATTTCTTCTTGGTGAGGAGAGTTGCACTGGTCTCTGATATTTACAGAATTATCATTCTAACATTCTTATTCTTTACTCTGGACTTTTTCAAAATGTCTACCAGCTTTAGGCTAGAAGAACTTGCAAATGCAAAATGCTCTTTTACCCAATGGGCATTATTAGCTCCATTCCAATGTATTCTTGAATAAGAATAAGTACCACTCTTCTTATCACCTTTAACTTCCTTTTCTCTTTTCAACACTAAATTCCAACTTTGGAATTATTACTAACTGAATCTTATTAAGTAAATGTATTGAAATGCCCTTCAGGAAACCATGGAGCTTTCATAATACGCCTGCACTGAGAATTATGCTTAGGAAAAAAATTAGTATGTACACAAAAAATATAGGATATAGATATATCGAGTATATAAATATATATAGAAAGCCTAATTCTGCAATCTTTCCTGGCACCTGGGAGAATTTTTATTCCCAATTTCCTTCTATGACTTGTGAGTCATTCATATTGGGCCAAATTTAAAATGTAGGTGTGATTATAAAAGGTGAAACACATACAAAGCATGTGCCTTTAGAGAAATAAACGCGCTGGAGAAAAAAATATCCAGGGCCTCTGTATTGTAGTCTCACATCTATTAGGAGAGGAGGGAAATGAAACACATTGTAAGATGCTCAGACACATGATGATACTATCATAAGGAAAACATGAGAAAAATCTGTTGGTGTGCAAAGCACGTTAATTTAAGATCACTACAAATTGTTATTGTTTCTGGTTTTGTATTTTGTTTCATCTCAATCATTCAGATTACTTTGTTTTCTGGATTACGATAGGGTCTAAGAGACAGATTCTAGTATCTCTGAGTCATAAAAGCAAAAAGGCCATGAACAATTAGATCGAGATTTAAATTCCGGCCATGGGACAGGGGTGTTGGGGGCAGTGTCTTATTACACACATTTTCTGAATCTTCAGAAAATGAATGTTTAGGAACCTCTTAGGATTTAAAGTGAGGAGATTAACCAAATTATCTAGCAATTGAAGGATGGTACATGATAAATGAGAATTAATTACATTAATAATTTAAGGTGTATAAAGGTTCATTCAATAGCATTGTAATTAACAAGCTGTCTTTATTGCTTTAGTGTAAAATAAGTGATAATATTTTTTATGGATTTGTTCATTACACAGTTCTCAAGCTCTCTTTTCTCCATAAAATGTTAAATACCTCTACTGTCAGTTCTTCTGTGTTGGTGATTTTTCAAGATCCTAACCCTCATATTTTGAAGAGCTCTATCACTGATCCACAAATTGCCTATGAAATATACCTCTATACTTGTAGTTGAATCACTTTGTAATAATAAAGTTTTCACATGGAGAACCCGATATCAATTGAAAAAATATTACAAACAGAATTTCAGTAAACTTTAGGTACCAAGTTAATAGTTTCATAAGAAATATATATATATATAATCTCTTTCTGTGTATATATGTGTGCATGTATATGTGTGTGTACACAGATAAAGCAATTACTATATATATATAAACAGATGAATAAAGCAATTACTATAAAAGCGCATTTCTTATTAATTTTCTCTGTAGGTATGTTCTCTTTGCTTTTATAGTCCTAGCTTTTGTTATAATTTCTGATTCACAGTTTTGTGTGTTTGTGTGTTTACATATGTATACACACACAAAATTTCTGTCTCTGCAGAATTTTGTGTCTTATGAAACTATTAATTTGGTACCTAAAGATATTACTGAAATTCTCACTGTAATACTTTTTCAATTAACATTGGGTTTTCCAGGTTTAAATCTTTTATCATCTATTTTCTCTTTCTTGTTAATTTTTGTATCACTAATTTGTATCTCTTTCCTAACTGTGTAAACTAATGGCTATAGGAAATCTAAAAAAATGCTGATACTCAGTATTTGACCAATCAGATTTCAATGTGAATGGCTTTACTACATCCACATTAAACGTGGAGCTCCTGGCTAATATGTTAGGATTTTTGTGATAACATTTGTGAATTACAGTGATTTGCATTTTTATAATTTGATCTTTTTAAGGTGTAAGATCAATATTAAACTTGTGTCATGAAAATGATTTAAAAGTTTTTCTTGTATGTGCTCTGAAACAGTTTATCAACATTTAAATTTTCTGCTTTTTAAAGGATATGGCTTCTGCATTTTAAGGTAAATCTTTCATCTTCATGAATTATATTTTGCTACTACTTTCTTAAACATGATGCTGCTTTTAAAGTCTTTGACTACTTTTCCTGACTCTCTTCTCATTTTCTTTTGTGTAACTTATGCCTGATCTCAAGTTTTGTATCTCTTATACAAATCTGAGATTTTATTAACTTCCAGAATTCTTCCAAAAATGATGTTTGTAGATTGCTTGTTTTTCTTCTTATTACATTTGTATGGTTTCTGGGACTTCTGTGTTCATATGACATTTTTCTTGTTTTCAGTATTTTGGCCAATTTTCTCAAAACTATAAATCATCCTTAATTAATTTATGATCATTCATAATTAGTTCTTAATGGCATCTTGAGGATGATACAGAGCTTGGATATGGAAGTGGTAATTTACTAGAATAAATACTGATTACCTGTATGTAAAAAGGAAATTTTGATAAACACTGGGTTTCTATAGTAGACACTGTGGTGACGTCTCCATTATTCATCCTACCCCTCGCCCATTGTGTGGCAGTCCTAGAGTTTCCATAGCTTGATCTTACAGTTATTTTTAGCCACAGATCTAGTTGGCTGAAACAAGTTAGGACTTGGCATTACCCTAGCCATAGTGATTCTCCCAAGAAAAGTATGTGACCTAAATGGGTACAGTCAAATTTTTATTTCTGTTTGGAAATCTGTGGTGGAAAATATTGTGGAATTGTTCTGTGAAGTTTTCAGCCACTTCACAGCCACAAAGAAAAGTCAAGTTTAGGATGAAGCTAAAAACTTGAAGATAAAGTAGAAAAATGAAAAGAAAATAAGTTTATTGTGCCCTCATTGAATGTGGAAACAAAACTATGATGTTTCCTTCTGATTTTTACCATCAATTTTAGCTGATAACTCATGTTGAAGTCAGTTTATTTTGGAGAGGGATATAAATCAGGGTGCTGTCTACAAGACCCATAATTACTCTGATACCAATTATAAGTCTAGGAGTCCTAAAACCAATCTCATATTCCATAATTTGTTACAACTCAAAGAACTCATTAGTAACTGTAAAGCTCAGAGTTTTGGTTTATTACACTAAGAGGATACAGGTTAAAGTCAGTCAAAGGAATAGATGGATGAAACAGAGTCCAGGAAATTTAGAAGCATGAGTCTTTGATTTTCTCACTCATTGGAATCATGTACAGTGCTATTTTCCCCCAACAATGATGTGTGAGAATACACTTGGAGTGTTGACAGGGAAATTCATCCAAGGTTTAGTGTCCAGAGATTTTATGGGGGCCCCATCACACAGGCACAGTTGACTGCTATTGTGGTTGAATTCAGTACCTCCAGAGGTTCATCTTTACAATAGACCTAAATTCCCCTACACTGAATTGTGTTATCAAATTATTTGATATGGCTTAATGCTACCCCAAATCACATTGATACACAAGCTGGGGTAACCCAATGCATTCAGACAAACAAAGACGTGACATTCCAACAGCTTAGACATTACTGACTGGGATCCAAGGACAAAAGGCAGACATCTCTTGGGCAAAGTTTAATTCTGTACTACATGTTGGACAGTGCTGTGGTTCTAGTGCTTCAAAATAAGAAGCTAGGGACGAGACTGATAAGATATTTTTGTCTAATTTGACTCTTATTGTAGGTGGTTTCATTTAGAATAGAAACACTGAGTTCTGAAATTAAAAAAAAATTCTCAGAAAAGAGGCAGATTTAGTTTGATTTTTCTAAATTACCAGAATAATTTCTGAATGTATATTTCTCACAGGTTTTAAAAATATCTACACATCCCTATATATTTCTTCATAGCAGAGTAATGTTTTGGTACTATATTAATTTGTTTTTATGACACTGCCTATTTTCTCTAAAACTCCAGAATATGATTAGTATATTGGTTGGTACAATGCAGACATTATATAGTTGATATTATTAAAGCCTCCTAAAATAGGTAAAATTACCAAAAACTTATACATAACAAACACAACCCAATACAAAGGTATAAGTTAATCCACTGCCACAGTTTACTTAATTACTTATTTTTAAAATAGTAGTTTCCTTTAAAATAGGAAAATTATTTTATTTCTAGCAATGAAATCATGTCTAGGAAGTGAAAAACTAAATCACACTGAGTGTATAAACATACGTTCTAGAAAGTAGTAGTGAATCCTTGACGTGAAGATACTGAGGCAAGAGTGGTGAAAGAACGCAGTTGCAGATGTTGGTTGTTCATTCTTGTTATTTTCTTGGAAAAATTAACTTTGGGGCATTCATATGCAATGAATATCCAGGAATTCCAGTGCTATATACTTGGACTCAATGTGCTATTTTGAATGCTGTAATGGGTTCCTGGAGATAAGGGAGGAACCAGCGCTGAAGAGTGAGAGAAAATAACATTTCAGGCACCTCTGTGAGATGTCCATATGAAAAATTGAAAAAAGTAAAATTCTGGCTTTAAGGATGTTCTTTTGCTATATCTCTGACTCCTTTGTCCTTTATCCATATTTAATAAAAATAATCCTCTTCAGTCTTCCTGTTCAGCTATCAGAGTTTTAAGGATATGGAAACAGAAATTCAGGTAAATAAGTTATTTAATCCCATGACAGTCCTTTCCCAGCAGTGTAGCAGTGAAGGTTTAGGGGGCTTTCAACAATGTAATTGGTAAACACAATTAGATTCAGTATTCAGTTGTTAACGAGCAGTCTCAACTTCACTGCTGTTACACTTTCTGTGCCTTGCGTGTTTGTATTGCCTGATTTGATGTACTGGTGGTGCCTGAAAAAATCCAGTCCCTGAGATAATTGGGCATTTTTAATAAAATGCACAATGCAATTTTATGTAGAGTGATATTTAAATTATACATACACCATGGTTTCCAACAAGATCCTTTCAGACATAGAGTAGGGACTTTTCTGTTTTCCTACTCCTTCTATCAGAATATTCTTAATTTGTAGATGCCACATCACAATTCTGTTGCTAAAGTTTATTTTCCCAGTGTCTGTTGTAGTAATTTTCATAGTGAAGTTTAAAAGAATACTTGTTGAAAAAATGTACAGCCTTCTTTGCCCAATGACATATGCTGAGCTTTTGTAGACATACTTACCACTCCCTTTATCTGTATAAGTCCATTTAGTACTGTTTGTTCTTTTAGTATCAAAGCTACTCTAATGAGCAAAAAGCATCCTTTTCAGATAACTGCACTAAAAAAGTAGTTCAAATAAGTTAAAAAAGTATTTCCTTAAAATGGAATAACGTTTCCAAACACATATTTCAAAGTTCAGGAGATATTTAGGGAATATTCTTTAAGGAATAAACAACTGTATGTCTCAAATTTGTAACCATAAAACTTAATACTATCTAGTACTCAAAACTCTATAGATGGTGATACACTTTATTAGTAATAATTAGCCTGGCTGTGCTTATTGAAATTAAAATGCCAATACAATGTCCTGCTTAAAAAAAATGTAAAAAGGATGAAGCTAATAGATCATCATCTCACTGGGTTTGCAAAATAGAAAACAAATAGCATTATGACACTTTTTTTATTCCTTTACCTTGATTTTTGTAAGTCTGTCTCTGAAAGACGAAGGCAGTGAAATATTTTCTAGTTTGGCCATTAATTTTTATAGCAAGAGTGACAAATATTCAGATTAATCCCAATGCCCTCAGAAAATTAATTTGATTTGTGGTGTTCATAGAAAATATTCATTATTCAAAAATATTTATTGAATATGTATTAGTGAGCATCTAGCACATACAGAGTATTTTGCTTGATGCTTTGAAGATAAAAATAAACCAGACATAGGCCTTCCCTTGAGCTGGTTAGTAGCCATGAAGAAAGATAAAGCATACACAGCAAACTATAATATAGTGAGAAGTAAAGTAGTATTATGAAAGAAATCTAAATAAATAAAACTTCAGGAGAGAAAGACTTTTTTTCCTTCCAGCTTGGGGTATCTTTCAGAAGTCCTTTTAGCCAGGGCTTGAGAGAAAAGATGTAGGGAACAACTGAGGTAATTGACACTCCGCATAGAGGAAATAAAGTGAATAGAAGTCCAGAGACGTAAAACTTTTTTTCACGGCCCTTTATCATAGGCATAGAGTTGCAAAGACATGGGATGTGTTTGTAAGACATAAAAGACTTTTTCCCTGGACTGTAAGGGACATCAAGGAGAAAAATTGGAGATAATATTGAAAACATTTTTAGTTCAAGATACTCTTTTAAGATGATGACTTTCTGATGACTTCCTGTCTTAGTTTTCTGCTGCTATGATAGAATACCACAGACCAGGTAATTTATAAAGAAAAGAAGTTTATTTGGCTCACAGTTCTGGCAGCCGGGAAGTCCAAGAACATGGCACCAACATCTGGAAAGGGTCATCCACGGCAGAAGGCATCACGTGGTGAGCCATCGCAAGAGACAGAGAGATGGTAGGGGCAACATTTATTCTCTTATTAGGAGCTCGCTCCTTACTACACCACTCCTGCCATAGTGGCATTAATTCATTTATGAGGGTGAAGCCTTTATGACCTAATGACTTTTCAAAAGCCCTACCTCTTAATACTATTACAACAACAATTAAATTTCAACAGGAGTTTGGAGAAGGCATTCAAACGTTAGCACTCACTATGGAATTTTAACCCGTCTAGGAGCATTCTGGATGTGTCAATCAATCTGAAGCCAACATTGGCCAAGAAAGCCTCAGGATTTAGATTTTATGGCGGAATTTAGACTGGTCTCTAGAGGTAGCTTGTAACTTTTCCTGCAGCTGGAATGAATATAGGAGCAGTAGAATGCTACTAGATGTGATTCCCCTCATGCCTTAGGGAAGACTACAGAGAATCCTATTTTCACACAATGTATCTTTCATGTGTAGTGCTTACTAGACCTTTTCTGTTCAGCATCTGCTTATAATATACTGGTGCTGAATCTGCACACACACACACACACACACACACAACTACTTATGAGGGTATATTGTTACTTTTGTTTTTAGATGTAGAAGTTGATTTAGAGTTATGGGATAACTCTGAAATTGAAAGTAAGATTTGATGCCAAAGCTAACCTGTCCACTATTTAATCTCATGATCTCATAAATTATAATTGTTCCAAGGTTAAGTGCTCAACTGACTTTTTTTTTAAAAAAGCTGTGTATATAATCTCCAAGCAAATTCCTATGTACATAGAGTGCAGGAAGATTGATTTTAATTTTTATGACTGGTGCCTGGAAAGAATAAGACTGTTATATTATTAAAGAGTTAAATACAGCCCACCTTTTTGATATTGCACATTAAGAATAGACAAATTTAGTAAAATACATAGAATTTGGAAGTATTTGTGTCACGTGCCACAAGTTACAGTTATTTAAGATACAGACATTATAACATTTATCCACATTAATACAATTATCTCCCACTTTATAATCTTTGTAAGTATAGAGAATTCAGTCAAGTGATATTTCATCTCAAAGACCATAAGGCACTCAGATCCCATTTATTTGAATATTATTTCAAATGCATACTATCCTGCAGCCTGATAAATATCCAGATGCTAAGAGGAGTGCTAAGCACACATAAAACTATCTGGCCCTAGTTCAGTAATATACAGTGACACCCTATGCTCAAATGTTGAGTAGTTAGGCTGTAAAGTTTCTGGTTCTGTAAACCGATACTGTCATACAGATTCACTCCAAAGTTTGCTCCAAAGTACATTTTTCCTTTACATATTTATTTTTTAAAATAATATATTTCTAACTATGTAATTAAAAGTAGGTTTTACAAAGGAAGGAATTCTGTCACAGTGTCCAAGCTCCAGCTTGAAAGTTTTTAATGGCAATATCTTAATTGAATCCATTAGCTTACAAGCTCAGGAAAAGTGGAAGAGCCACACGAATAATGTTGAGGACCATAAATCTTACTACAAAGCACTACATATATATAATTATCATAATTAATTGAGTCTTGTTTATTTTCCTCTTATGCATTTAGATGACAGGCAACAAGAGATTAAGAATAAAGAACTATGCTGTTTTCTTGAGTAACCCTGTCTTAAGTTTGCTGACATACATGAAACATGCACTAGATCTTAACTGGATTTTTCTCAAGGAGGATATAGGATATTAACTCTACATTCAAGAACCTGTCTGGAGTCTCCCATTGATATTCCGGGAGCTGCTTCTACCACACTAGCCCTAGCCTTTCATTACTTGAGAGGTGAGAAATTCACTTCAATTTTTTCTAAACTTTGGTCTATCACAAATAAGTTATATTGAACAAGTATTAAACACCCACTGTTTGCTCTTTATGAAATAGAAAAATTAAGTACAGAGTTAGAACACACACATAAATCAGTTTATTTATTGAGTTCCACTGAGTGAAAATTAGAAAGATATTTTCATATACTATAGTGCTTATCACAGGACTTTTTCCTCAGTCTAGTCATTATTGTAATAGGTCCTCTTAAATAATTGATAAATGTCAAATCCTTTAATACTTAGTTTCAAGACATTTTAAACAATATTATACTTGTAACTTCAGAGGACAGGAGATTGAAAGACTTGGCAGAATGTCTAACGGCAGTTTCTATAGTCCAGTTAGAATACCAGAGATGGTAAACTTTTATGACTTCCAAGCTGTATTTTAGGGATTTGTTTTTAAAGGTAGTTTGTCATACTAATTTTCTGCATCCAGAAGTATTTACTTCCCTTATATTTGCAATCAACTGTGTACTACAGTGCTCTTTTGAGAGCAGACATTAAAGTATCTGTGAAGGCCTTGTTTGATTATAAATATTATACATTGGATTATGTTTATGCAAACTTAGCTGTGTGTAAAAATAACACTGGCTTTTGAAAAATGCTAAGTGCTAAGTTTTCCCTCAGCTTCAGTTGAGGCAGTTGATTGAAATAAATTGAGAAGGATCAATATTGTCATGTGCCTGATAGGATATGAGTTTTTCAAAAGCTCAGGAAACTTTTGTCCATGAAAGAGACATGAGATGAAACCTTTTATGTCCAGAACAAAAGAGTTACTGCAGCAAATTTAATTAAAAGACAGAATTTTCTGTTAGAAAGAGAGTTACCAAAGCCTGTTCTGAAATGGAAGAATCTGATGATACGTATTGAAGATCTTGTTGCTCTTTGCAATGAATATGTTATTTACAATGCATATGACATTTTTTAAAGTAAGAGCTTTTACTACCTAAAGTTGCTTACAGGAGGGTATATGAAAATGTGAAAATGAAGTATGGGATCTTAGGTGTTTAGAGCAACTTAAAAAAATCTCTCAACTCTCCTGACTTCCTAATTGAGGAAATTGTTGCAAATGAAGTAAAGTCTGTTTTTTTCTTAATTGTCCTTTCTAAACTCACCCTGGTTTATATTTTTATATTAAGTTAAATTATAATTGATTAATATTCTTTTATTTTTCACATGAAATGTTATCCTGGAAAAAAGAACCCCATCAGGCTAAAGTAGTAATATTTCACTTGGCAAGGGAAAGGCAAAAGGCAACATTAGAGAGGAACCATTAATAAAATTTTAGGATGCTCTAGGCTGAGGAATGTTGGTAATGAAAGGTTACTACTGTGGATATAAACGAAGACCACCAATATGACAACAAGCCAGATCTACTTACTCAGAGCTTGCTAGAACTAGGGAGATGCTCACCATCACTTGCATTTGGGAGAAAATCAAAGGCAGGCAGGAGAGTGCATTAGGTTTATAGTGCAGAAAGAGAAGGGTTCAGGTCTGTGCATATTGGAGGCTCTCAGGTTGGGGAAGCTGGAGGTGGGCTAACAAGAAGTTAGGCACCCTGTGTAGGTTAGGGGAGCATATTTGGCTTTTCCTGGTTGGTCTCATGTAGAAAGTGGAGCTGAAAATTAGAGAAGCTATCAGTTATTGATCAAGTCTGGCTGTTTTCAGTTGATTGCCTAAAGTTTTGGTTTAGCTTTTTGAACTGATCATTGCAGATTTAAATTAGATTTTTACTTTTGTAGGGGATCTGGCCATTGTCAGTTTGTATATTCAGTGTTTCTGATATGCCTATGTGTGCATGCATTAATAGTTAGATTTCATACATGTATTTACCCAGAAATGGCATGTTTTCCATTAATAATTGCACTTGCAGGCACAGGAGGAAAAACTGCACACCAACAGGCTAGTTGGCTGTGATTTTACCACGTTAGATGTATCGGGCAGAATGAAACAGCAACAGAAGCCAACACCAGTGCAACTCTATAAGTAATCGCAATATTAATGTCATGACTGTACTTATTTGTAAAAAACAAAAATGACTTCTAAAGCCCAATTTTATTGTAGGTAGTATCTTCATTTGTATTTCATCTTTCAAAAAATGTATTCAACATGATGGCATTATTGTAATTGGAGTACCCACTCAATTGAGGTCATATTAACACTGCATTCATTTTTTCTGTCTTTTTGTTGTGAATTATATATTTTTCAATTGCATTATATGCTTCTATTTTTAGAAACTAGATGATAACCACACTAACTTATCCAAATTTTAATTTCCTCAATAATGAACTTTAGCTCCTCTTAGAGCTAATTTTTCAGCTAAATTTATCAGACTCTTCAAGCTCCAATATTTATTTACAGTTTCCTCTGTTTTTTTCCCTTGAGAAAATAAATTATGAATATGTCAAATATGCTAGTGCTAACATTCAACAAGTAACACATGGCTTTATAAAGTGGCACTGGAAAAAAGAAATATAAACTTAATCTTTTCATTCTGTTTCAACAGTAGTTTATAGAGGTCTGGAGCCAAAGATTTACTGTTCTCTGTCTGCAGGCCACAAAGCACTAAGAATGCTTTTTTTTTCGAAAATGGAAATCTCTCTGTATATTTACAAAAGCAATTTTCACTGGTGAATCTGAAATATAAAGTTAATGTTAACAGGCTTTCCTTCAAAAGTAAGTTCTAAAAATGTTAATTTTACTTTCTTTACCAAGTCACTTAATCAAAACATCTTAAAAGAGAACTTACTGTGGGATACTTACTAGGCTTTATGGAAGACAGGAAAAAACCTAAAAAGACGGAATCACTGCCTACAACGTTACTGAATAACAAAGTACAATTGAATAAAATGAAAAATTGCACTATATTAAAAATATCCAATAAGTCAACCTTTGCTTCTCAGTTATAGTTCATTGTAAGACACAAGACATAATTTGTTTTTTGGCCCACACCAGATTCTGGTATACGTTATCAAAATGTCCCTAACTTTAGAATCCAACTGCTGCTAAGAATAAAACTTTTCTTCCAATGGATCTAAATAAGGAAAAGGAACATTTTCACTTCTGTCTGTTTCATATGCTCTAAGAACCCCCTCTACTTGGGAAACATATATTAGTGTGTTAAATTGTCAACAAAAAATATTTGGAAGAAAATAGTGATATAGGACAAAAGAGTACATCCTTAGATCATCTATTTAAATCAGAAAAGAAACACACTTGAAGAAAAGAATATAGAAGAAGAGTAGAGTGAGATGTTTCTCATAACTAGATAAGGATGGGAATTCTACTGATGCGCTACAAAAATCCCATGTAATTTTCTTACTGTGTTTTACCTGCTGTATAACTTGCTTTAATTAAATGTAGTCCCATCATTGACACATCTCCTGAAAGCTTAGAAAAACATTCTATTGGAGAGCTAATCTAAGGTTAGAATAACAATCGAAATGTACTAGCACTCACAAAATTTCTCTCATAAATAACCCTAAGTATCAGGCATTCTTGATTTTCCCAGCTTTGAAACAGATATTTTCTTTTTTAAGTAGAGAGAAATTTCTGTTGCAAGTGATTCATTAAACCTTGGAAACAAGCAGAGTGTTTTTAAAATACCTCAGGAGATCTATCAAACTGTCTAGGGATTCCCCAAGGTGCTATAAGTCTGGCAGATTTGGTATTTTTTACTAGTCTGAAGAGAGACTGGACAGTCTCCTATACACGTACTATAATTAATGTTTTCATTATGTACCTTTCTTTCTTTAAAAGTTAACCTTAGTTGGCTAGGTGGGGTGGCTCATGCCTGTAATCCCAGCATTTTGGGAGGCCAAGGCGGGCAGATCACCTGAGGTCAGGAGTTCAAGACCAGCCTGGTCAACATGGTGAAACCCCATCTCTACTAAAAATACAAAAATTAGCTGGTGGTGGGCACCTGATCCCAGCTACTCAGGAGGCTGAGGCAGGAGAATCACTTACACCTGGGAGGCGAAGGTTGCAGTGAGCCTAGATTGTGCCACTGTACTCCAGCCTGGGTGACAGAATGAGACTTTGTCTCAAAAAACAAACAAACAAAAAACCTTAACCTAAGTTGTTAACTGTGAGCTAAATCAATCAACCTGCATACATTTTCCTTTTCCATCTCTTTGACATGATGAATACATTTTGGTTTTATAAGAGTTTTCTAAAAATATATTCATTCATATTGACTATTATGACAGGACTTGATCTATTTGACTCCCGAGTCTCCTTTGGAAGTTCCACTTCAGCCCTTAATGAGATTATAATCCTGTTGCAACTGAAAAATCAAAGTAAATGGGTATGGATTCTTGGCTTAAGAAAAAATAATTCGGATGACTACTGGCTCTGTAAGGAAAAACTTTCTTTCTTCCTTTTCCAGTCTTCTCTCTAAGACTGAAATTCTTCTGGTCTGTTAAAAAATCAATTTGAGTGTGAAAATAGCTAACATATGTAAAAACCTTAGTATTGTGCTTGCAATACACTACTACATAGAATTACCTATTATTAATAGAAAGCGGGGCTGTCTGCTGCAGAAAAGAGGCTCCCTTTTTTCTCTGTCATCAGGACAAACATGTGAAAAGCGCAGGAAGATACAATCTGTAAAGTTTCTTCCTGGCTTATGAGTTTCAGTAACAGCCACTTCAAGGCTATTACATATAATACTTCTGAACAAACCCCTTTTCTTAGAGCCACTTTACTTATCTTTATGACAAAAAATAGATATGAAATAAATTTTTTGACAGATAGTCCTTTGCTAACACAATAAAAATATGAACCAGGAAGCTGAGTAAAATTTTGTTTTGTTTTCTCTTTACCCTCTAGATTCCTTTATTTGGTCCTGCCTCTTTGGTTCATCTAAATCCCAGGTGTGCCCTCGCTACCCACAGACTCTCAATACAGAATCTTTCTATATACAACCACATGCTCTTCCTTGAGCTATACTGTACACCTTTATTTCTATGAATCTTTAAAATTGAATATTTTGGTGACTTTAAAGATTCTCAAGCATGTTCATATTTTCCCATATCTTATTTGCACAGTTGGTTGTGTGCTAATGGTTCACTCAATATCACATTATCAAAGCTGAGTCTGCACTAGAATCTGTTCTTGAAGTCCAAAGTCAGTGAGGAACTAAAAGCTTCATGTAAGTATGATGAGACATGTGAAAGCATCATACACATATTACTATGGTAACAAAGAAAGGATGAACAATTCTACCTCAGAAAGTTAGTGCGGAAACAATCATTCAGATGAGGGACATTTGTCCCTACATATGAAAAATGAATCAGAGTCTTGCATGGAAAGACATTCCAGATGGAGAACACAACATTTTCAGAGACATTTGCTCAGGAACCACACTAGTGGAGAACTGTGGCATTGCTAGAGAGAGAAAGAGTGGGAGAGAGGCTGGAAAGAAGAAAGGTGAGGGAATAATGAGAGGACCTCACATCAACCTTCCAGCCTGCAAGGTTTATTTTATCCTCATTTTACAGAAGAGGAAAATGAGGTCCACTGAGTAAAAAACAACATAGGTTTGTAGTTCTCCTTGAAGAGGTCCTTCATGTCCCTTATTAGTTGTATTCCTAGGTATTGTATTCTCTTTGTAGCAATGGTGAATGGGAGTTCATGCTTTGGCTTTCTGTCTGTTTTTTGTGTGTATAGGAATGCTTGTGATTTTTGCACATTTATTTTGTATCCTGAGACTTTGCTGAAGTTGCTTATCAGCTTAAGGAGATTTTGGGCTGAGAGGATGGGGTCTTCTAAATATACAATTATGTCATCTGCAAATAGAAACAATTTGACTTCCTCTTTTCCTAATTGAATACTTTTATTTATTTTCTTGCCTGATAGCTTTGGCCAGAACTTCCAATAGTGTGTTGAATAGGAGTGGTGAGAGAAGGCACCCTTGTCGTATGCCAGTTTTCAAGGTGAATGCTTCCAGTTTTTGCCCATTCAGTATGATATTGGATGTGGGTTTGTCACAAATAATGTTTATTATTTTGGAATACATTCCATCAATACCTAGCTTATTGAAAAGTTTTTAGCGTGAAGCACTGTTGAATTTTGTCAAAGGCCTTCTCTGCATCTATTGAGATAATCATGTGGTTTTTGCAAACCACTTCTAAGAAAATAAGAAAGGACACAAACAGATGGAAAAACATTCCATGCTCATGGTTAGAAAGAATCAATATCATAAAAATAGCCATACTGCCCAAAGTAATTTATAGATTTAGTGCCATTCCCATCAAGCTACCATTGAACTTCTTCACAGAACTGGGAAAAAAAATTTTAACCTTCATATGGAACCAAAACAGAGCACATATAGCCAAGACAATCCTAAGCAAAAAATAAAAGGAAAAAGCTGAAAACATCATGCTACCTGACTTCAAACTATACAACAAGGCTACAGTAATCAAAACAGCATGGTACTGGTACCAAAACAGAGATATAGACCAATGGAACAGAACAGAGACCTTCGAAGTAATGCCACACTCCTATAACCATCTGATCTTTGACAAACCTAACAAAAACAAGCAATGAGGAATGGATTCCCTGTTTAATAAATGATGTTGGGAAAACTGGCTAGCCATATGCAGAAAGCTGAAACTGGACCTCTTCCTTACACCTTATACAAAAATTAACTCCAGATGGTTTAAAGATTTAACCATAAGACCTAACACCATAAAAACACTAGAAGAAAACCTAGGGAATACCATTCAGTACATAGGCATAGGCAAGGACTTTATGACTAAAACGCCAAAAGCAATGGCAACAAAGGCCAAAAATAGACAAATGGAATCTATTTAAACTAAAGAGCTTCTGTACAGCAAAATAAACTATCATTAGAGTCAACTGGCAACTAACGGAATGGGAAAAAAATTTGCAATCTACTTATCTGACAAAGGGCTAATAACCAGAATCTGCAAAGAACTTAAACAAATTTACAAGAAAAAAACAAGCCCATTCAAAAGTGGGTGAAGGATATGAACAGACACTTTACAAAAGAAGACATATATGAGGCCAACAAACATGAAAAAATGCTCATCGTCACTGGTCATTAGAGAAATGCAAATCAAAACCACACTGAGATACCATCTCATGCCAGTTAAAATGGCGATCATTTAAAAATCTGGAGACAACAGATGTTGGAGAGGATGTGGAGAAAAAGGAACACTTTTACACTGTTGGTGAAGTGTATATTAGTTAGGCCATTGTGAAAGACAGTGTGGCTATTCCTCAAGGATCTAGAAATAGAAATACCATTTGACCCAACAATCCCGTTATTGGGTATATACCCAAAGGATTGTAAATCATTCTACTATAAAGCCACATAGACACATATGTTTATTGTGGCATTGTTTACAATAGCAAAGACTTGGAACCAACCCAAATGCCCATCAAAGAACAACTGGATAAAGAAAATGTGGCACATATACACCATGGAAAACTATGCAGCCATAAAAAAGGATGAATTTGTATCCTTGCAGGGACATGGATAAAGCTGGAAACCATCATTCTCAGCAAACTGACACAAGAACAGAAAAACAGACATGCCATGTTCTCACTCATAAGTGGGTGTTGAACAATTATAATGCATGAACACAGGGAGGGGAACATTACACACCAAGGCCCTTTGGGGAGTAGGAGGGGTTTGGGGAAGGATAGCAAGGGGTGGGTGGATTGGGGAGGGATACCATTAGGAGAAATAACTAATGTAGATGACGGAGAGATGGATTCAGTAAACCACCATGGCATGTGTATACCTATGTAACAATCCTGCATGATCTGCATATGTACCCCAGAACTTAAAATATAATAGTTATTAAAAAGGCAAGGGAAATAAACAACAGAGCTCAAATTCAAGACCAGGTCTTCTCCTAAAACCTATTTTGCATGCTTTCTACTGCAATATATGAATGGTTGAATTTTTTTTTCTACTCAAAGTAAAATCCCTAATTTAGATACAAGACTTTAGACTTTAGGATGGTGTATGCTGAAGGGATTTTTTAGACAGAGCTCCTTTCACAGGTGTCCCAATTATCTCATAAGCAAGTATTTTTCTGAATGTATCTTGTTGCTTTTCTCATCCTAAGGAAGTTGGAGGTGAGAAAAAAGGAAAAAAGATTAAAAAAAATAAAAACGTTAACGCTGACTGGGTGTCTACTCTGAGCCACAGATTATTTTATATGTTATATATTTTTAGACAGAGTTTTGTTCTTGTTACCCACGCTGGAGTGCAATGGCCTGATCTCGGCTCACCGCAACCTCCGCCTCTTGAGTTCAAGCAATTCTCCTGCCTCAGCCTCCTGAGTAGCTGGGACTAAAGGCGCATGCCACCATGCCCAGCTAAGTTTTGTATTTTTAGTAGAGATGGGGTTTCACCATGTTGACCAGGATGGTCTCAATCTCTTGACCTCGTGATCCACCCACCTCGGCCTCCCAAAGTGCTGAGATTATAGGCGTGAGCCACCATGCCCGGCCCTATGTTTTATTTTATAGGTATTTTGTATATTATATTATTGAATGCTCACAACCATTTTGTGATCAAAATATTATTACTATTTTTAAAGATGAGGACCTGAAATTCTGATGTAAAACATTTGCCCAACTAACTTGTCCAGTCATACAGTTAGTTAATGGTCAACCTCGAGTTAGAATAGGAGTTTGCTTGACCCAGAACCAGATCATCTCACTCTGATATTTATCTAACGGTGCTCCTTGTGAATGGGTTCAACATTTCACTCAAAACAAGGCCAATCAGTAAACTAAGACATTGATGAAGGAAATGTTTTAGAACAATGTGTCTAAGAAAGGGCATACCTTGGCAAAGGAAGCAACGTGGCACTTGCAGCTTAGTCACATAATAACCTTGTGTTTTAAATAACATGTGGACTTCAAATTTGGACTCCAAACAAAAAGAATGATGAGATCAGAGATTTGTATGAATGACAAAATAGACCACGAAGCAGCATGAGGAAGAAACAGTGAGTGAATGGGAAGAGATACACTACATAAAAGTGGGATATAGAGTCTCTTGTTCTCAAGGGCTTTACTTGCCCACCCAAATCATATCTGCCTTATAGGCGTGCCCAAAATCTGTGACTTCATGCATAAGTCCCTCCTTATTGATATCTTCCACGACCCCTAGTGAATGCCAGAAACCATGAATAGTACCAAACTCTAAATATAATGTTTCTCCTATGCATATTTAGTTATGACAAAGGTCAATTTGTAAATTAGACACAAGAGATTAACAACAATAATACTTAAATACAGCAATTCTAACAATATACTGTAACAAAAAGTTGTGTGAATGTAATCTCTCTCTCAAAATATCCTATTGTACTGTTCTCACCTATTTTTCGACCACAGTTAACTATAGGTAACAGAAAATAAAAGTATAGTTACTACTGTATTTACCAAAAGATCATTGTCTCATATATTCACATTGTCTCCCAGAATTCTAAATAGCTAAACATTTACAAACTATGGTTGTTGACTAACCTAAATTCTAGAACACATTGATCCTTTAGCAGGGTAGGGTAATTAAGTCAAGCTCCTGGCCTAGAAAACGTCAATGTTCGAGAGACTGCTCCCCAGCAAGAGAGGGCTTCAAAACCGGTTGGAGCCTTGTCTAGTCATCTTCACAGATCTTGGACACTCAAGTTAACTTCTTCAGTGTTTAGCTGCTTTTCTCCAGGGCACTCATAATAACGATCATATGGAATCATCTGTATTTGTACTCTAAGTAGTATGTCTTGCTGAAAATAGAAACATGTAACTACTTGACTATACATATATCATGAATTACTTAGAATAAAAACAAACAAGTTTGGCATTATAACTTTTGTCGGCCAGAAATGTTGCTGGTGGTTGAGCTATGTATCACTTAGACTAAGAAATCCTTGTGATCATTTTTATTAGTAGTAGTGTAAATTATAAGCTTAGTTTATTAAACATGTACAAATGTTGTTCTGTACATGTTTGACAAAACAGGGCAAGACAGTAAAAATTTTGGTTTTGTGGGCCATATGCTATCTGTTGCAAGTACTCAACTCTCCTGGCACAAAAGCTATCAGACAGCATGACAGTGAATGGACATAGGTGTATTCCAATAAGTATTTATGAATGTGAAATTTAGATTTCATATCATCTTCACATTATCATGAAATGTTGTTTAAAATTTTTTTAACTGTTTAGAAATGTAAAAACTGTTCTTTTGTTGTTGTTGTTTTGAGATGGAGTTTCACTCTTGTTACCCAGGCTGGAGTGCAATGGTGCAATCTTGGCTTACTGCAACCTCCGCCTCCTGGGTTCAAGAAATTCTCCTGCCTCAGCCTCTCAAGTAGCTGGGACTACAGGCATGCGCCACCATGCCCAGCTAATTTTTGTATTTTTAGTAGAGACAGGGTTTCACCAGGTTGACCAGGATGGTTACGATCTCTTGGCCTTGTGATCTACCTGCCTTGGCCTCCCGTAAAACCTATTCTTAACCCATGGGCCATACAACAAGGAGTGGGCTAGATTTGCATGTGGGCTTTTGCTTCACAGTGCTTGTTCTAGACAGTTCCCTTTCTCATCGAAAACTTTGTCATCTATTTCAAGACTTCTCATTCCTATTGCATAGATAATGAAACCAAGTATGGGAATATCAAACTGTCTTAAACATTACATAGCAAGTGATTGCAAAGCTTTGGCATTTTTTTTGAAGCCCCTGAATCTCAATTTCTGTATATGTATACTGGAGAGAGATACGTTTATAAAGATATATGGGAATTTAGTGAAATATTTATTTACTCAATTAAGTTCTTTCTAGTTGAAGAGTCTTCCCTGAAATACTAAACTTCAGAAAATATGCAGTGTAAAAGGTAGATCTTGACCCTGCCCACATGAGGCTTAGAATTAAGATTGTAAGATATACAGTAAGTATGAAGTTACAATTAATACGATAGAAGTTATTATTACTATGATAGAGGTTTTTCCCCCATGGAAAAGAAAATAAACTGGGCCAAAGGGAGAATATAGCACAGAAGTGCATACTCTTAAGTTCAGGAAAAGCCTCCTGGAAATAGTGAGGTCAAACAGGGCTGTGAAATGATTCACTGAACTGAAGACATGAGGGGAAAACACTTCAGGCAAAGTCAATGCTGTGGATAAATTCCAGAGCTGAGAAAGAGTTGGCCCATTAAGAAGCTGAAAGAAGTTCACATGACTAGGACATAAACGTCAAGACATAAACATAAAACAGGATTCAGGAGACAACACTAGGAAAGTAAGAAGCCATATAAACACAAGTTCGTAAGTCTAGAAGTGATCTGAGGAGCAAAGGAGGTTCCTGAAAAGTTGTGAGCAATGAGGGCATATTACTAGACTTGCATTTTGAAAAGGTAATTCTACTGCCATTTGAAGACTGGATTAGAGAGAGAATGAGTCCAGGGAGGACAGTTCAAAGGTAGATGCTATGATCTAGATGAATAATGATAGTGGCTCAGATTAGAGTAGGGCAGAAGAAACTGAAAGAAGCAGTTGGATTCAAGAAATATGACGTTATTTGATTCATTTAAAAATATTTATTGCATCCATTGTCCTGGGAATACAATAATAAACAGGCCACACTGTCCTGTTGTCAGTATGATAGACAAAGTAGAGTCAGATATTATTCCCAGGTTTTTGCTTTTAACATTTGGATGGATGGTGGCAACATGAACTAGGATGAGAAAAAAACAAAAAGAGAAACAATTTGGTGTGGTTTGATTAAAAACCTTGACTGAATTTTCTCATAGTTATTTCTTATAGTATTTTAGGGGGTACATTTCCCCCGTAAAGACATTTAGAGCCAGAAACAAAAATAAAAAGAGACAGTAAGTTTATGGCTCTCTAAAACAGCTTTACTATTCTTTCAGCTTTCTTTTACCTTTTATACCCAGAGAATAAAAAAAAAAAGGAAGAGAATAAATATATGACTGGAGTTACAGAACAAGTGCAGATATCACTGATAGAAACAGATATGAAAAGAAAACTACTCACACACAGTGCCTCCCCTAAAGCTGATAATTGATATTTTCTTCAAGGTAGAAGATGCTGCACTTTACCATAGCTTACCTGGAGCTTTTATTTACCAATTGAATATGTTATTGAGAGTTGGGTTCTCAGGGTGACACTCTTCATTCAAGGGGATTTCTATCAGTATATCAAGATCTCCACCAGTTCTACGGGGGCCATTTTACCTCATTTTTCTATATCCTGGGACCCTATAAAATGGTGAATACCACAGATATTTTCCTCAGAATTATATTATGCTCATCAATATAATTCAAATTTGGAATACTTTAACTAGTGCATTCAGTTTAGATGGTTTCCATAGGTAAACATATCATCCCGCATGTGTTTGTAGTTGGACTCACAATTCCAATTTTATACTCTTTCCAGACAGCAAAACATTCACAAATGATATTTCTAGAATACTCCAAAGCCAAAGGTGAAGTCATTGCAAAGTATCCTAGTTAGGTGAACGGAGACACGTAGCAAATGGAGATCTTTGCTTTAAAAATACAAAGAATAAAACAGTAAGTTTAATTCTTGACTCATTCCATTGGTAGCATCTGTGAAGCCCTCAGCCCCCAGTGGACATGTCCACCAGTTGCAAAGGCGTATATGAACCTAAAAAAGGAGATGATGTTGGAAATAATAGGCTTGGCAGTCATTCTCTTTGTATATGATATTTGAAACTATGGCAGTTGATCAGGTGATGGAAGTACTTAGTGAAATTGTCTGGAGAAGTAACAGCATTTGACGGACCTCAACAATTGAAACTGAAGAAGAGCAGCTCAGAAGCAGAAGATAAGAGCTGGCATTCACAAAACCCCCAAACAACCTGATTCAAGAAGGTATATTGTGCCAAAGGCTCTATAAGGGGCCACTGAGTTCAGCAAAACTGTCAGTGGTGCTCTTGACGAAAATGATGGCCCTAGTGAGGTTGGAGGTTTGAGGCGGTGAGTGCAGGTCTAAGGGTGATGTGAGGAAATTAAATTAATCTGAATATAAGAACTCTTTTGGGAAAATGAGTCCATAGAAAATAGTAAAAAGACAAAATAATTTCTGGCTGGTTTTCCTTTATTTATTTATTTTTTTTTGAGATAGAAGATACCTGAACATGTTCTAGTAGTGATAGAAAAGAATCAGCAGGAAGAGATATTGAAGACTCGGGGGGAAATAGATAACTGGTAAACCAGAAAGGGAAGAAATCTAGGAAAGAAGCAGGTCTGTTTTTGAAATGGTACTATCTGCTGTTTGCTTACATGGAAAAAGCAGGGAAGCAGGAAAGTATGAAGGTATGGTTTACACCTGTAGGCTGGACGTCAGGCAGTTGAGACATCTCCCTCTGAAGATTTTTATTGTGAAGTAGCTGAAAGTGAGGGGAAAGGAATAAGATGCTTGATGTATATACTCATTTTGAAGAATGGGATACTGAACACATAAAAGGACAGATAGACATTGATGATTATGAATTAATAGCTGCAATTAACCTACTTCTTTCTAAGATAATGAAGTTTTTACAAGTTTCTAGGAACGATTTTGTTCTCTGTAAATATTTCTACAGGATGAGTAAGTAGTTTCTATTATATATAAATGTTTATATATGTATATGTGGAAATATGTATGCAGATATAGATACACACATATAGGCACATATATATATATAGATACTTTAAATGCACAGTGAGAGTACGGAAGAATATATGTCTATATTTTAGGATGTGTTTATATGTGTATTATGTATCTACATAGAAAGACATATGTACATATAAATTTACACATGTACAGGTATGTGAAAAACTGAAATATATTCATATACATTCTTTTGTACTCTCACCATTCTTTTGAAATATATTATTTATTGCACACTTTGTATAGTTGTACTCTCGCTAAAAAAATATTTAATCTACATATAGTTGATCAGGGAAAATTATCCCATGATTTTGTTATTTTGTTGTTCAAGAATAAATATAGGGCAGATTATTATTGATGTTGCTGTGAATTCTAGGAACCTTCATATCATTCCATCCAGATGTTGAATTTTAACATTTATCTCCAACATATGAAGATATTAAGTGATTACTGGTGTAGCTATTAATGAATTATTTCAAATTTACCTTTGCTCAGTGCTAAAAAGAAAATATTTCCTATGCATGAGAAATGATAGAAGAACCAGAGCCACTTCAGTATAATCACTAGGGGAGAAAGGCATTGAAGATTATATATATTATTTTAATTAAGGATACTTGAAAATGTATATGGCTTTTTTTGAATAATAAGCATCTACAGATGAGGTATGATTAGAAAATGCAATCTCTTTTACAGGTTCAATTAAATCAAATTCATTTCAATAATGGCGAATGATTAGAGAAATTTTTATCAGAATCGTACTTTGAGTCATCATTCAAAGAATCAATTTTGTTGTTTTTTAAAATTCTGCAATGTGGTTTACTAGATAATGACGACAGGACTTAAAATTAATGGAAGAAGTTTCAGAGTGATTAAATTATATGTCTTAATCAGTCTATGATTTAATATGACTAGCGGATTTAAAGAATTTCCATTTATTCACAAAAGACAACCGTCTCAGCCTGTCAACCTTATAATTAGTGAGAAATAATCCGCAGTAGTTAGTGCGTATCTCATATGTGAAGAAGAATTTACCCAAATAATATATACCTATTGACCTTGAATTTTTCCTTTTTTGTAAAATTTATTTTTATTGTAAGGCATTAAACCGTGTAATATTTGAATATTATTCTTGTTGCTGTTTTATGTTCCGGGATAATTAGTTATGAGGAGATATGAAGAATTGTAAGATAACAAGTTAGATACTTATTTCTCATCAAAACCCAAAGCTTTGAATTTAAAAACAAATTGAGATTAGCATTTATTTTTAAATCTATATCAGATATAATTTTAATATGCATTTATCTATTGGCAACTATAATACAGTATTCCACTTTATCCAAGTGTCTTTCATTATAGAGAAATGTACATTCACAAAAGGTTTACTTCTTCAAAAGTTGCACTATTTATATATTTTTAAGGAGAAGTGTATGATGTGATCTGTTTGTCATAATGATAAGTTATGTAAGATACTTAGATATGATTTAAATTTATAGAGAAAGGCTGGTAATTTTTGCTAGAATAAATATTAAAATGTTTTATGCCTATATAAGAAGTTATAGTAAAGAAATAAAAACAACGATGCTATTAAATCATTATATCATAAATACATAAAAACTAGTTAAAAGGTTTGATTTAAATTGTGTCCTTTCTTCCCTATTGACATTTCAATGAGATTAATAAGTTACATTTATATCATCAATCGGCATGGCAATATTAAAATACACTTTCAATCTTTCATGTAATCCATGTAAAAGGGATACATAAAACATTAAACTGTAGTCCTTGCTGAGGTGAAGTCAAGGTTTTTAAGCAGGATAGCTTGGAATGAGACAAGAAGGTAAAGTTTAAAAAGAGCAGGTGAAGAGAGGACCCCTTTTGTACATACAACTGGCTCTATAGTCAGAGAGGTTTGAACTGCCTGAAATCCTAGTAACTGCAATAAAGGAAAAAGTGCTATTGCTCTCAGCAGGAAAGAGTTAACTAAAGATGGTAATTATTTCTCTAACACAGTTTTATATATGTGCTAGTGCCTACTATACTTTCATTATGATAGATGCATCTAGAAGGTTCTGACTGTGGGAAACAGGAACATACCAGACAATGAATCCATCAACACCTTGATTTTGGACTTCTCAGCCTCCAAAACTGTTAGATGTAGGTGTCTGTTCATAAGCCACACAGTTTATGGTATGTGTGTTATAAGCAACCTGAGCAGGCTAAGACATGTACTCTGAAATATTCTGGAGCCCCAAATGACTATGTGGGTTAGAGAATCAGAAGACCAGTATTGTATGAAGCTATTGAGATTTGGGGGGTTACTTTGCTTTGGCAGCATAATGAAGTCCATAACTCTAGCTCATGATCCAATTATAGTAAATTCTCAAAATCTGTGCTCTTAATGTAAATGTTGTAATAGTAGCTATGAGTTAATAGAAAAACAATCTAGACACAATTTAGTAATGATTTCATTTCTCCTTCAGCCTGAAATTGGAAGTCACACATTGATTTCATTTTCATATATCAACTCTGAATTGGTAAATTTTCCTGCAAGGTGGTAATAAAAGGGTTAATGTTCATAGACAAATGTTATGGTGAATGGATAAATTCTTAATAGTTAAAGAATACAACAATTTAAAGTGAGCTGGCTTAGCCAGTTTTTCCTTGCCAACCCAACAGTTATTTTTGATCAACAGTTCTGAACTCGATTCTTTTAAGCATACATATTGTTTTTCTTTAGGAAAAAGAATAAAATATTCATGACAATCTGTGGTGATTCATACATTTCTGTAACTTAGAAACAGCTAACTTCATTAATTCTTCAGAATGTCTTCTACTGCCCTGGAACACAAATAGTATGACAGTGTGCGTGGGGAATTGGCTGCTGAAATGTATTTAAAACAATTCTATGCCATCTAATATACAGTGTTTTGAGGAAGAGTTTAAAATTTTAAAATATCATGTACCAATGATGTCATTTAATAATTGATAAAAGGCAGTTCCTAACAACATTGACATTCTATTCAGGTCAGATTGTGAAAAATCAGTATTTTCTCTGTTCTTTTCTTTTTGTTTCATCACCACCCCACCCAAATGGAAAGCCTCCCTCCCTTCCTTCCTTCTTCCCTCCCTCCCTCCCTCCCTCCCTCCCTCCCTTCCTTCCTTCCTTCCTTCCCTCCATTCCCTCCTTCCTTTCTTTCTTCCTTCCCTCCTTCCCTTCTTCCTTCCTTCCTTCCTTCCTTCCCTTTTTCTTTCTTTTCTTTCTTTTTTTCTTATCATACTTTAACTTCTGGGATACATGTGTAGAATATGCAGTTTTGTTACATAGGTATACATGTGACATGGTGGTTTGCTGCACCCATTAACCCTTCATCACATTAGGTATTTCTCCTAATGCTATACCTCCCCTACCCCCCTAACCCCCTACAGTCCCCAGTATGTGGTGGTTCCCTCCCTGCGTCCATGTGTTCCTATTTTTCGACATGCACTTGTCGGTGAGAACATGAGATGTTTGGATTTATGTTCCTGTGTTAGTTTGCTGAGAATGATGGTTTCCAGCTTCATCCATGTCACTGCAAAGGACATGAACTCTTCCTTTTTATCGCTGTGTAGTATTCCATGGGTCTATGTGCCACATTTTCTTCACCCAGTCTATCATTGATGCATATTTGGATTGGTTGCAAGTCTTTGCTATTGTGAATAGGGCTGCAATAAACATACGTGTGCATGTATCTTTATAATAGAATGATTTATTATCCTTTGGTTATACACCCAGTAATGGGATTGCTGGGTCAAATGGAATTTCTATTCCTAGATCCTCAAGGAATCACCACACTGTCTTCCACAATGGTTGAACTAATTTACACTCCCACCAACAGTGTAAAAGTGTTCCTATTTCTCCACATCCTCTCCAGCATCTGTTGTTTCCTAACATTTTAATAATCGCCATTCTAACTGGCATGAGATGGTATCTCAATGTGGTTTTGATTTACATTTCTCTAAATGACCAGTGATGACAAGCTTTTTTTCATGTTTGTTGGCAACATAAATGTCTTCTTTTGAGAAGTGCCTGTTCATATCCCTTCCCCACTTTTTGATGGGGTTGTTTTTTTCTTGTAAATTTGAAAATTACTTGTAGATTCAAGAGTTGTAAGATAGATTGCAAAAATTTTCTCCCATTCTGTAAGTCGTCTGTTCGCTCTGATGATAGTTTCTTTTGCTGTGCCAAAGCTCTATAGTTTTCTTAGATCCTGTTTGTCAATTTTGGTTTTGTTGCCATTGCTTTTGGTGTCTTAGTCTGTTTAATAAATGGATTTTGGGAAAACTGATTAATTATATGCATAAAACTGAAACTGGACATTTTCCTTACACCTTATACAAAAATTAACTCAAGATGAATTAAAGACTTAAGCATAAGACCTAAAGGCATAAAAACCCTAAAAGAAAACCTAGGCATTACCACACAGGGATAGGCAAAGACTTCATGACTATTTTCCCTTTTCCAAATTATCTATTCTCATTTAAAACAAGTAATAATGTTTAAGAAAGATCAGATTTTCCCTAATATTTTTTACATTACTATTAACAACAATAATGTATTAATTATATGTGGAATGTTTCTTTGGTGTTACTCTTAACATCATCTCTTATAGAGTAAAATAACAGAAGCCTGAAGAAGTTGTTTGGTGTCCAAAGCCACAAGGACAGGGACAGAACCAGGGTTAAGATCCAGATTCACTGGCTGCCACACCATTCATTGTTCACTCTGCTCTATTCTAGTAGAAGAGTTTATTCTACTCTTTTCAATTGTTTATGGACTGTCTTTAGGAGACGTTTAAAATGCTTAAAACAATAGTCATGTCTTTAAAATCTCATATCTTTCTTTAGTCTATCTCCAAGTGATACATAAATGCATAGTAAGTACCAAAATTACCAACATGAATACTTTTTGCATAGACTTTGTAAATGTTATTATTAGATGTCTTTATTATTTTTCCATAGTCCTTGTAACTTGATGATAATTGATCAAAGAATGTTAGGAGGTCAAAAACTTCAACAAACTACTGTAAGATAGGCTGGGCTCAGTGTCTCATGCCTGTAATCCAGCACTTTGGGAGGCCCAGGCAGGCAGATTGCCTGAGCTCAGGAGTTTGAGACCAGCCTGGGCAACATGGTAAAACCCTGTCTCTACTAAAATACAAAATATAGCCGAGTGTGGCAGTGTGCACCTGCAGTCCCAGCTACTTGGGAGGATGAGGCAGAAGAATTGCTTGAACCAGGGAGGCAGAGGTTGTAGTGAACTGAGATTGTGCCACTGCACTCCAGCCTGGGTGACAGAGAGACTTCATCTAAAAAAAAAAAAAATGACAGTAAGATGGACACTCAAGTCTGGACACAGTGGCTCACACCTCTAACTCCAGCACTTTGGGGGGCTGAGGAGGGTGGACTACCTGAGGTCAGGTGTTTGAGACCAGCCTGGACAACATAGTGAAACCCAGTCGCTACTAAAAATACAAAAATTAGCCAGGTGTAGTGGTGCACGCCTGTGATCCCAGCTATTTGGAAGGCTGAGGCACAAGAATCACTTGAACCTAGGAGGCAGAGGTTGTAGTGAGCCAAATTTGTCCCAGTGCACTCCAGCCTGGGTGGCAGAGGGATACTCTGTCTCAAAAGAAAAAAAAGGACACTCAAATATTTGATGATATAGAAATTACTATCTTAAATTCTTTATTCATTCATTCAGTAGTTGTTTATTTAAACCTGCTGTAAGGAATGAGCTGTGGTTAGGTGCTGTGCATATAGTCATAAACAAATAGGCAAGACAGATACACACAAATAACTTATATTTAATAGGCAGGGACAAAAAATCCAAACCAGTAAATACACACACACACACACACACACACACACACTAAATACAAACACTAACAGAAAGTCCATGAAAGTAAAATGTCAACTGCTCTAAGAGATAAAAATGCTGGGGGAGCTCGGGAGAAATTCTGTTTTCTATTTCCCTGTGGTTGATATGGGAGCTTGACTAAGAAGCTCAAAATTAAGCTGAGGGGTAAAGGATGAGAAGGAGTCACCTCTACAAAGAATTGAACGCAGAGCACTTCTGTTAACGGGAAAAGCACATGCAAATCTGTAATGGCACAAAAAGCCTTAGAATGTCTGGAATATAAAAGTGATTGAGAAGGAAAGTGGCTCAGAGTGAGACTGAAGACCAGATCGTGAGAGGCCTGAGGATGCCAGCTGGTATCAGAGGGCAATGAGAAGCTACGTTTTAAGAGCCAAGTTATATTATCTAATCTAAGTTGCAAAAACAGGTAAGTCATCCTGGCTCTATATAGAGTGTTTCGGAGGAATCTAATTTCTGTAACATTGAGGACTGATTTAATACAGACTTACCTTCTGGTACATAGTTATGGAATGCTGGATACATTTAAACTAAACAAACAAATAAGGAAGTGACTGGAAAAAGAAAGGTATTCCCTGATGTCAGGAAGAATAAACAATATGAAACCAGAGCTACAATTTATTAATCTGATGCTACAGTTGTCCAGAATATTAGGTTTGGCTTTAGGCTCTAAGTTTGGGCCCTAGAGTTTGCATACCCACTTAGGGATAAAATGACATGACCTTTGAATTGCATAATGAAACTTGCATAGAGAACAACCTCAGAAAGACTGGTATCTTGGCCTCAAGGAATCCTCCTGTCTTAGTCTCCCAAAACACTTGGGAATACAGGTGTGAGGCATGGCACCCAGCCACATTATCCTTTTGATGCAGGGCTACAAGCACTGATTCCTACATCTCCCATGACCTGGGTGCAAGATTTTGAATCCTTCACTAAATTACTCTCTCAGTTTCCTCTAAGAACAATTCAGCTTTAGAATAAGACACAAGGTTTTTTAGTTTTTTAAATTAATAAATTAATATTCTATGCCTCATGTGATGGCTCACACCTGTAATCCCAGCACACTGGGAAGCCAAGGTGGGAGGATTGCTTGAGCCCAGGAGTTTGAGACCAGCCTGGCCAACATGACAAAACCCTGTCTCTACAAAAAAAAAAAAAAAAAATTGTCCAGGCATTGTAGCACAGGCCTGTGGTCCCAGCTACTTGGGGGGTTTAGGGGGAGCATTGCTTGATCTCAGGAGGTGGAGACCACAGTAAGCCAAGATCACACCATTGCACTCCAGCCTGGATGATAAAGTGAGACCCTGTCTCAAAAAAAAAAAAAAAAAAAAAGAGAGAGAAAAGAAAAGAACAAATTAATATACTAACAGCTACTTTGAAGGAGATGATTGAAGTTTAGTCTGATTTTAACAGTGACTTCAAGAGAGCAGATTATTTTTTTCTTGAGGGGGAGTCTTGCTCTTGTCACCCAGGCTGGAGTGCAGTGGAGTGATCTCAGCCCACCATAACCTCCACCTCCCAGGCTCAAGTCTGGAGGCTGGGAAGTTCGGGATCAAGGCATTGGTAGATTCTGTGTCTTGTGAGGACTGTTTCCTGATTCACAGAAGGTGCCTTTGCACAGTGTCCTGACATGGTAGAAGGAACAAGCTAACTCTCTGTGATCTCTTTTCTAAGGACAGGAATCCCAATCATGAGAGGTCGGCCTTCCTATTCTAGTCACCTCTCAAAGACCTTACTTTCTAATATCATAAAGTTGGAGGTTCGAATTTCAACATATAAAGTTTGGGAGTACACATTCAGGCCATAGCATCCTATCGGTCATTTTTATTTCTTAGAAACATACATAGACATATATGCACACAAACATTCACAATAAAAATTATAAATAATGGTAGAAATTGATCCACTGTGATAAGTATACAAAACAATCAATCTGAACACAACAATCAGTGCTGAAATAAACTATAAGAGTTTTAATTTAAAAAAAATTAGAAACCATAATGAAAGAGTTAATCATGAGACAGAAAATAATTTTAAAAAGAATTACTCTAGAAATAATATAATCAGTGACATTAAAAATACAATGGATGATTTTAAAAGGAGTATGTATAAATGTTGAGAGCTATTTGTTGAAGCGAATGATAAATGTAAAGAAGTAACCCAGAAAACATCAAAAGAAGGAAAATAAAATGAAAAATGAGAAAGTCATGTTTTTTACTTTCTCATTCTAAATTCCAGAACAAGAGATTGGAGCAGATGCAGTATTTGAAGGCATAATGGCTGATAATTTTCCAAGATTCCTTAATGACATCAATTTTTATTTTGAAGATTCAGTCACAAGTAGGATATCTTAAACATAAATCCACATCTAAAAAAACTGTGATGAAGCATCTCTTAGGGATAAAAGAGAGGTTGCTTAAGTAAGAATAACAGCTAGACTGCAACCAAGGACCCCTTCATAGCAACAAAATAAACCAGAAATAACTTCAAAATGTTAAAGAAAAACAACTCTCGACCTAGAATTCTGTACTAATCTAAAGTATTATTCAAAAGTGAGAAAGAAATGAAGATATTTTTAGAAAAAGGCAGAGACAAGCTTGCCACTTACAGGCTTTCACTGAAATAACTACTGAAGAATACATTTTAGTAAGAAGGAAATTGAATCCTGTTACGGTAATGCTAGGATAAAAGAACTAATGGTGTGCCCAAAAAATGGTGAAGATGCGGATCAGTGTAACTAATTGTTGACTATAAAGAAGACCACACTAATAAGAATGACTAAAAATATCAGACAGTATAAGAGAGAAAAAAGAAGGACTTCAATGAGTTATAAACATCTTTCATAGTTCATAGTTGAGAGGTAGGTACAGATATTAATTACCTGTAGACTTTGTTAGTCAACTGAGTCTGTCTAAGATTTAATGTGCTTAACCAGTTAAATAAAAAATAAAAATTGAATATACAATTAAATCTATAGAAAAGTAAAAGACAGAACAGGAAAAAAGGAAACTCAGTCAAGCGAATATACTTCAAGAAGGAGGAAACGAAGTAAAGGCTCATTGTCTAGAAAATACAAAATAATAAATGCAAATGTATCTGTAATTCTAATAACTATGAGCAGGTACATTAGTTTAAAAAATTCTCAGACTGGATTTTTTTACTTTTAAGAAAGGCAGTTACATATTAATTTCAAGTCATACAAAGAAAGTTTATCAAAGAAAGCTGATGTAACAATATCAACATCAGAGTAGACTTTCAGGCAAAGCTCAAACTTAGAGGTTTACCTGATTAGAGGATGAGCTCATATGGTTTATAAAATTAATAATTAGGAAGATATAGCAATTCTGGATACATAGGCACCAACTAACATGTATACAAAATACAAACTGATCAAATTATTGGAAGAAATCAAGATATCTACTATCACAATGTAAAATCATTAATACATTTTTCTCTAGCAGAACAGAGAAATAGAGAATAAATTGGTATAAGAGCTGGGATGGGAAATGGGGTGACTACATAAGATAATCTACCTAGACATGGTGAGTGTCTTAGCGTGGGCCTGTGAGCTACTCCTGGAGAAGTTAGAACATAATGAAATCAGGAGACTGTTTTTCAGTGCATTATAATAAAGTATAATAAATGCAATGGCCAAATTTTATAGCTCACTACCATTTGTATATTTTTGGGATATGGTGTGTTTACCACATTTTTCATTCATATTTTGTATTTTCATCATGCACACATGTGCACATACACACACACACAATCGATTTGGATTCTATTTCTTGCATTTTGTTGTCTGCAAAAGTAATGTATTGAGCACTTTAAGACCTTAATCCCGGATCTTGTTTTGCCTCTAAATAGCTATACGATGTTTGGCAAATCAAATCATTTCCATTTTCTACCCCTATATTCTTATCTGCAAATTGAGGTGACAGAATCAGACAGAGAAGATTTATTTCATCAGTTGTTACTCCATAAATTTACGTAAAATGTTTGGCCCTTTGGGAATTCGTTTTGTTACTTATAAATGTATATTTAAATTATATATTTCACAATATTATATTACATAGCAATTAATTTTTCCATTAAAATGAAGTTATTTATTCCATGAATGACAAATAAATTATTTATTCCATGAATGACACAATACATATCTGAGATAATAAAACTCAGGCACCTCTTAATCTGCCTGAGTAAATGAGACAGTTCACTAGTGCATGAACCCAGGATATGCCCCCAGTTTTTTAAATAAGTTGAATAAATGGGCACTGAATTGTTGCCACCTTTACAAAGACATTGTTAGCAATTTACTAAACATAGCCTCCTTTGGTGCTGTTTTCTGCTAAATAAATTACATTTTAAGTGAAATAAGCTCTTTATTATAGACTATGAGACCCTTCATAGCCTGGCTTCAATCTGTATCATTACCAGTATTGCATAATATAATCAGGCAGGTTCATTGATATGATTGAATTAAATCATCCCATTCACAGTTACCATGAAAGGTCTGATAAGTAGTAGAGTTTTAGTTAAGACTTTCTGTTCCTTTCTTTTGTCTGTCTTTAGAGTATACAAAGAACACAGATGTATTACAAACCTCTTTACCAGTCCAGAGTGCTAATTTCTTTGCAAAGAGTAAACAGCCATACAATACAATGATGCATAATGTAGTGTTTCTAATTTTTTTGAGGATCCAAACATACGAAGCTCACACACAAAGGAAAGAGGTTTTCTGAAGTTTGTGGGCAGGGGTCCTACCTCTTCTTCTTAACCCGCTCCTAGGGGCAGGCTCTACTGAGCCCCAGCCTTTAGTCAACCTTCCCCAGATTTAGAAGAGACTGCTCAGTTCACAGCATCTATATAAGCAAGTTGCATAAGAAACGTGAGGTTTGTCACAGCTCTGGCAGTTGGTTAAAATCCACTTCAGCTTCCAGAAAATAGTCGCAATAATAAGCCCCTCAGATAACCCTTGAATTCTGTTATTAAATTGAGTCCTTCAGTACTCTCCATACTTCTCAATAACCAACCACATGCTAAAACTTATCTAAGAGACATTGTGACTGTGTTTTAGAGAGTAAAACCGTAAAGACAAGGAAACAGAGATGCATAGAAGTTCAAGTATGAAACTGCCGCATTCTAAATTGAAGGCCAGTGTTTTCAACAATATATATGTAGATGTTATACTTTTTGGTGATAGTGGTAAGATGGAAATATGAGTATCAATTGCTAGATGAAATTAATACATGAAAACATTTTTATCTTCACTTTTCCAGATCCAGCTTTACTTTGGCCTATTATGTGGAATGACTTAAGCCTTTTTCCAGGTTAATTTGTTAGTTATCACATAGATGCTCTAAAAAAATTCTAATTATTCAAGACATTCCATGTAAAAGGAATATCTTTCTCCTTTACAAGGAGCTTGTTGACAAGGAAGAAAGGGATCCCTTGCAATATAGTCATCTTCTCCACTTTATTTTCATTCTCTCCTTTAAAAAAAAATCCTTCCATGGAGACTGACTGACTTAGTGTCTTAGGGATCAGAATTTTCACTTACCTCCTCCTCTTACTAAGTGCTGCCCTCAATTCTCTCCAGCTCTCTAAATTGTATTTTTTCTTTAAGATCCAGCAAAATCAAACTATCCTCCAAGAACTGTGCGTGGTCTATTGCTGTTCATAGTAAGCAGTGTTCTCCTATTTCTTTGACCTTGGAGATGTGACATTTTATATGTTCTTTTTGTTTTCCTTTGTTAATAGCATGCAAACTGTGAGGCCCTTTATTACAGGAACTATGTCACAGTTTGACCATTTAACTGAAGACTAAGAATTATATGTAGGTACTTTATAGGCACCTCAGCAAGATAAATATCTCTAAGATACAGTGTACTAATAAAAGTATGGGGCCATATCACATGGTTTGACTGGTCGACTATAAAGATACTTAAATTCTTGAATTGTTGGGCTGTGTTATATGGGGCATCCTGGGATATTTGAAAAGCAAGGAACTATTAATATAAGAGTCATGTTTATCTTTAAGCAGCATGTGAAGGAAAAAGAAAAATCTTGGAATTTCTAGGACTTGAGAGTATGCTCTATTTGTGCAGTTTCTTATTTACCTACCTATATGTTTTTATTCAATTGAACAATAGCATCTAGTTCAAAGAAAGTTACTGTAAGAACCTTGTCATGAATATAATCACACATCAAAGGATCTAAAGCCCTTGTGGTATTTTTTCCTATTTTTAAATGTCAAGTCTCACATTGTAGGATGCAATCTGCAATAACATTTATTGTATTTATAGCCAAGAAAGAAATTGCATTAACAATGTAATTGCATACAGTAAGGGTCACATATATTTTGACCGTCATTTAAAATCTCACTGGGTAGAAGCAGCAAGTTCAAAAGAACAATCTGTTTATTTTATTTTTTTTTATTCCTAGGTCTCTACCTCTCTCTAGTGCCTTCATTGTATCCATAAGATAGAAACATGATGTCATTATTTTTAATGTTAATATTTCTTTTAAAAAATGAAACAATATTTCAAGATATTATTTTTTAAAACGTAGAATTATGCCACATGTCAAAATCTATAGTAAAACAGAGGTTTATTTTTTGTTGGTTTGTCAACCGATACATATAAAAAGAAATAATTATATTAATAATTTATATCAAAATGATAGTACTGATCTGTTAACAAAATAATTAGCTCTGTATGTGATTACATTCATTTATTACCAAAGCGTTCTTTGTTTATTGGTTGGGTGTTACGAGGAAATACTTCTTTGCCCTTCCATAAAGCACTGTTTTATTAAATTCCTAAAGAGAAACCTAAAACCACATTATTTCACATGTACAGATGCTCAGCATTATGCTCTGAAAATACTAATTTTCTAAGAGAATTAGTATTATAAAATTAGTATTAGTAAGAGAATTAGAAAATACTAAAATTTTCTAAGAGAATTAGTATTAGAAAATTAGTATTAGTAAGAGAATTAGAAAATACTAAAATGTCTAAGAGAATTTTCTCCTTATAGCTCTTTATGAAAGGCTTCTTCTGTCCTGGTGCCTTATGTATGCCTGTTATATGTCTCTTGAGCATTATTACAAACTCTGCAAAATCAATTCTCTAATCTCTCTAAGATTAATTGATTTGGATAATTGACAAAGTACATGATTTAATAAACATAAAATTCCTCTTTTAAAAATACACAGCCACTACCCTCTTTGTTGCACCACAGCTATGGTAGTATTTGCAACTAGAGAAAACTTGGTTTCTGCTGGTGGCAGTTATGTGGGGCGGGTGGGGCATGTGTTGCAGTGGGCGACAGGAGAGTTCTGTCTACTCAAAGATATGTCTTTCTTTAGAAGGAACTTCCAAGAAATATATGTTAAACAATAAAATACCTTTTGACTTTAAAATTCTGTTGTCGTGTGAAGATATATAAAATTCAACTAAGCAACCTTGTGTAAACAGATGTAAGAGGGTGGATATTTTTGCACCAAATCTCTCTCAAATTGATGCTCTCAAATGTGTCACCAACCACAGCACACAGTAGCACCCTGTAGGATTTTTTTTTTTTAATTTTTGAAATTTTTAGTTTTTTATATTTAATGGCAAAAGCTGCAATTACTTTTGCACCAACCTAATAACTGTAGTCAGTACCTATCCTCTCTCATGAGGCTTTACTTTCTGCTGGTGGTAGTTATCTGGGGAAGGTAGGGCATGTGTTGCAGCAGGCAGGGAGGATAGTTCTGTTTACTCAAAGATATGTCTTTCTTTAGAAGGAACTTTAAAAATTCCCAGAACTTAGCATAGTCCCTGACAAATAGCTGGTACCCCATACATATTAATTTTAATGCTAGAAAGCCTTTAAGCAGTATGGATATAAATGAATGGATGATCACTGACTCTCACTGGTAAGTGTTCATGTCAGTTTTTAGAAGTATTTCACTGAACCATGTTCAAAGAACCTAAGGCTGTAATAACAGCAACTTCTAATCTGCTAAGGCAGAGAAATACTGATGATTATGCCTACCAGCTTACCCCCTTGTTTATTTCCTTGCCCTTCCAGTGTATTTAATATATATTTAATCAATGTTATTTATTGTAAGACAAATGAAGAAAATGTTCACTTAAGGTATCCTGGAGAATTGTTTTACTTCATAAATTTCTACTTCCCTTTCTCTAGGCTCAGAAAAGCAGGATTTACAGACATGAAAGATAGGATCGCAATGTATCAAAAGTTCTAATCCTGTCAGGATCACTTGCTCCGGTCTTCATTTTAAATAGGTGTAATCAGCCCTTGAGTATTCCTTAGAATCATGTTCACATTTGGTAAACATTGGCCACTGGTATTCCTGATTTGTTAAAATTAGAAAAGGGATTGGAAAAAAATTTCAAAGGTGCTAATTAGGGTAACAATTAAAAGTCCAGATCTGCATCCAGAATGCTTGAGCTCAAATCTCAAAATTACCATGTACTAGCTAAGTGGCCTTGGGAAATTTAATTAACTGAGCAATGCTTCTGTTTTCTCATGCAAAATAGAATAAGGCTATTGTAAGTATTCAACGAATTAATTTATATAAAGAATTTAGAATCATGCCTGGCATATGGCAAGAGTGTAACAAATGTTAGCTGCTGTTATTATTATTAATGATATATTAAAGATAGTTATAAGTGAAATATAATGAAGATAATTTGTCAATCAGCACATGCAAATTACTATGAAACACAGTAAAAAAGTAAAGTTAGTTTCTTTTTCCAGAACACTAAGAAATATTAACATACCTTGGTCCCTCTTTAGAAACAAATATGAGTAGCAGAAAATACAACTATGTTACAAAGTCAGAACATGACTACATCACTAAAAAAGTCATTTAAAATGCCAGAAAGCTAATTTGTTATTTTCAAGTACATGTGTAAATATATTTTCTCTACTATAATTTAATAACAGATAGTTGATGATAGTCACTGAAAGAGATCTATCTTACATTTGGAAAAAAAAATTCATGATTTTCTCTTCTGTGGCATGGGAATAGAAAGTAGGCATTCTAGTTTAGTAATAGATTTGCAAATACTAAATGTTATCTTTGCCTGGGGCTTTCTTCAGCCCTGGAAAGCTGCCAGTGAACAGGACAGTTCAGAGAATAAAATGCAACACCTCCATGGAGCAATGCCCTATTTGGAGCTAGGGGATCAATACACTGCTCCCTTCCCCTTCAATGGGAAAATCCTGAGGCACCTGGTTTATGCTGGCTCTCAGGTTTTCTCCATCAAGGTTAAGCTTCAGTCATCCACAGTGAGAGCTGACTTGATAAAGTGCCTCCTATTGGCTGTCTTGTCTTCCTTGTCTCTCCTTCCCATCCTACTGCCCTGACCTCTCAGTGAACTACTTGAGCTCAAATTTCATCTTAAGTTTGTTGTTTTGTGGGGGAACCTAAATGAGGATTCCGGGTAAACTGGAGATGCTGTGATCAGAGTTTAGGCTGAGAAACGAGAGATAAATGGGGCTTTCAGCAGGAGCAGAAGCTAGAAAGGAGGATTTGAATGAGGGAATTTATATTCCTAGCCATTGGTTTCTTGACATCGTGAGTTGTCTTCTTCTTCAATGCCCTGGTGTTGGCAGGTCTTAGTACATATTTGCAAAAAAATATATTGTTGGCAGTTTAAGGCCAAGTTAAGAGCCCATCTCTTTCATAATCAAATTAAATTTTAGTGGAGACATATCATGTTTATGTCTTCCTCTTTGCTTCACTTACCATCGATTTTCCATCATGTCCAATTGCTCCTGAGAGCCTCAGCATGGTCTGTTAGCTCCAGAAACAGCAGGGAAGGCATGTGCCAGGCTCCAAAACCAGTGTCTCAATATCCTGGTTCAGCTCTTGGCAAATGTTGGAGGCATCGTGGTGACTGAAACAGCAGTTTCTCAGCGTGCTGAGAGCAAAGAGCTCTCTCTCCTCCAGAGGTATTCACAGCTATGGCCATCCACCGTCCACACTGCTGTTTTCAAGTTTGATGCTGTTCACTAACAAGGGCTTTATGTTCACACCTACTTTATTTGTGGCAGGCTCATGGACCAAACAGGATAAGTCGCAGGAGCTCCTAATAATGGCCATGACATTGGGGAACTATATATCCCAGATATTTCCCTGGATTAAAACTCTTCTCCTTGAAGCAAGTTACACTATCGGAATTCTTCAGTGACTTTGGAAATCCTTTGCTAAAAGATAACGTACCAGCTAAGGTAGTCCTCATTTGAGACTACCTCAGTCCATCAAAATCATTCTAATATCCTTGAGAACTTAAGAAGGAAAAGTAGGATCTTAAACCATTTAATTCCTAAAAGCTTAGAGATTCTGGAATAATTTTCCTATCTCTTTCTCTTCCAAATATTGGCCTTCACAAATGTAAGCAGTGGAAGCAAGGCCTCTAAGCATTCCACCAAAATCTATCTTCAGAAAGAAACCCTCAAGTCATCTATGGGCAAGAACAGGAGCATTCTTCAGGTGATGGGATGTTTCCACTTACACATGCAACTCGCTTGGGGCTCTCGTGGAGGCTCTTACTGGGGCTGAGGTAGTCACAGGCATGGCATTTGAGATTTTCCTCACTAGTTTCTGCGATGTGGGTTGTACCTGAAGCTTCCCTTTTGATAGTTGTGGGGTTATCTAAGTTCTTGCTTTTCTAAGACACTTTTACTTTCAAGTAATTTTTCATACATAAACTTGTCAAATTACAGTTGAATATTAGATATGGTAAATTTTGCTATATGTCAAGGGGAGCAATAGAAAGGAAATGGGACAAACTGCTCTGTTTTCTGGGAGGGCCCAAGAAACATATTCCAATCAAGTAACTGCATAACTCAGATTATAATGTGGAGAATGTGTTTGAGGCAGAAATTTAAAACAATTAGGGAGTTTGTGGAGTATTCCAAATGAGACAATGACAATCTTAAGGCTATACTTTAGTCATGTTATAAATACATGGATTGTGTGCACTAATTTTACATAGCATCATTTAATTTCTAATCATTTGGGAAATAGGTTTGGTATGTCAGGAAAACAGTATCCCTCTCCTATGTGGATACTGTAGTTTTGAAAGGGGTCATGGGACTGGAGGCTGCTTCTCATTCTGCCCATCTTCAGGAAGCTCCCTCCACTCCCCTTGCCCACGGCTGGCTGCTCTCAGGTTTGTTATCCACAGGATGTGTGTTGTTAAACTGGGGGGCTTCTAGTACAAAGTGACATAAATCAGAGTCAGGTCACTTCAGGATGAACATAACAGCCTGAAGGGCACTATGCACCACGAAATCCTGCTGTAAAGACTCTTCCCAGGCCATGATTTATCAGGTTATGCCTCTGCTCTGAAGGTTAAAAGGCGTGGAGCAGCCTCCCTGCAGATCACTGAATCATGGCCATATGCCTTGGATGAGTTTTCGGGTTTTCTGACCCTTTGTCCCACACCCCTCACACAAACTTACTTCCCAGTAACTGAGAACTTTGTTTCAGTCACACTGATTTCTTGTTTCTCTAAAAAGTACTGTTTTTCTCTAAAAGTAAAAAGAAAGGGTTGGCTTTCCTCTACCCCAGATTGCTTCTGATTTTATTTCCCTGGTCTGGAACACCTTTCTCATTTTACAGTCTAGACGCCTGATCCCCAAATATACGTGTATGGTGTCGTTACATGGTATGTTTAGAGGGGAATAGAAAATGGTGCTTTCTAGGAAATAAAATATCCATGTTTACTAATTTTATACTGCTAACGTCTTTTTCCAATTGTGTAAAAGTGGAATCACTTATGAGTAACAGGAAAGTCAGTTCTAAGGAAAGCAACTATCTTTTAGCTCTTTTCTCTTCCCCATAGCATGCTAATAATCACACAATAAAGGATCAATAGCTACTAGTTAGGATGGTTCATGATTTGTCATGGTATCTTACACCATGTGTTAAAGCAAACTAACAACAGCCTGAGAAGGACTCTGTACTTGTACGTTTGAGTCATTGCAGATGAACTGTAACTTAATAGGTAGACAAGATTGAAAACCTACTACCTTAGGAGTCTGCACCTGTAACAATAGCTGAGTCTTTGTCAATCCCAGCAGCCATACTGCAAACACTCACACCCTGCTGAGAGTTCAAACTGTGTTCAAATAAGGCAAACCCCAACCTGTAACTAATACAGCTGTTTCTGTACCTCACTTCCAATTTCTATTCGTCACTTCCCTTTTCTTTGTCTATACATTTGTTCTGACCACGAGGCATCCCTGCAGTTCCTGAGTCTGTTGTGACTCTGAGGGTTGCCAGATTCACAAATCACTCATTGCACAACTAAACTCCTTTAAATTTAATTCAGTTGAAGTTTTGTTTTTTTTTTAAACCAGTGCCACGGTGATATCACAGTTTTTTTTTAATGCTACCTTATAAAACAGGTGTTATTGTTACCTCACAACATCAACTTTCATAGTAGGGCTCTATTGCATTTTAAATTTAACTGAGGACATAAAAATATCCCATGATGATAGTTTAGCTTACAGCTTAAGTGAAACGTATAAACTATGATTACTTTAATCTGGGTTTATAAAATTATATAAACTACACCATACTCAACCATGCCTGTGGCTAAAGAGAAATTATATGATAGATCTAAGGCATTGGTGTTATTTTAGTGAACCTATATATGTTTGAATGCATTGTCCATTCAATAAATAACAAGTTCATTGAAAGAATTTATTGTGAATACAGGCACTATCCTGGGTAATGAGCTACAGTAATTAAGGGGATATTGAGATTGACAGTTTAGTAAATCATTTTTTCTGTCTACATGGGTCTGGTGAGTAACAGAAAGATTTGTGATGAAATCAAAGAAGTACTTTGACTTCTCTTTCCTTGACCTGAAGTAATTTTAGTTGTATTTAAAAGTTCAAAAGACTATTTTAAGAAAACTTAATACAGGGTTTTGTATACGTGTGTGTGTGTGTGTGTGTGTGTGCAGTTTTTCCTTAAACTTTGTAAATAATCGGTTGCCTTGTTGCCTCATAGGGTGATATTTATATTCTTAAAATCTAGAATAAGATTCTATGTATAGGTTTTATCTTTTGACAATCTGATGCTGCCTAACACCAGCGAGATCACTAATTCTAGAAATATAAATAATATTTAGTGAGACAGAAAAGCCTTTGCAATGTGGTGATTGTTAACTCAGTTTTCCATGCAATGATCCTTTTATCCTTTAAAAATATTTTTAGTTCTGTACAGTTTTATATTTCTAATTTATTATTCCTTTATCTTCTGCCCAGGCCTAGTTTGGTCAGAGAAGAGTGGAAAGGAATGACCCCAGGATCTTGATATGTGCTTGTAAAGTCATTGCATTGTAATTTTACAGATGTTGAATCGTTATTTGCTTATGCTATGTGCCACAGGCATGTAAATATAGTAGATGTTCAGGATTGGAAATAAGATATTACAGGTGTTGGCCAGTAGTATTACTAGAAACATAGGTTTTCGTATTTTTTTCACCAGGAAACGCAGTAGTATAGTGGAGAACAGTGGCAAGAAGTAAAGAACATGAATTCTAGCTTTAATTTTCCATGAATAACCAACTGAGAGTTTTTGTTTCTAGATCCTGACTTAAACCTCATGTTATAGCAAAAAAGCAGCAGAGGACTTCAAATTGATTACACCTGAGTAGGTGACTCGAACAAGTTAACTAATCTCTGAGACCTCAATTTCTTTTTTTATACGAACATGATATCTGCCTTGCTGAGCTGTTGTGAGAATTGGAGAGAAGGATGTTTCAAAACTTCCATACAGCTATGACACCTAGTAGGTGCTCAAGGAGATTTACCTTTTGGTATTTTAGCTTTGCTATTACTGTTAACTGTTCTCGATGAAGCTGATTCTCAATTTTTTTTTTTTTTTTTTGAGATGGATCTTGCTTTGTCACCAAACTGGAGTGCAGTGCCACAATCTCGGCTCACTGCAACCTCTGCCTCCTGGGTTCACGCGATTCTTCCGCCTCAGTCTCCTGAGTAGCTGGGACCACAGGTGCACGCCACCACGCCTGGCTAACTTTTGTATTTTTTTTTTTTTTAGCAGGGACAGGGTTTCACCATGTTGGCCAGGACGGTCTCGATCTCTTAACCTCGTGATCCACCCACCTCGGCCTCCCAAAGTGCTGGGATTACAGGTGTGAGCAACCACGTCCGGCCAATTCCCAATGTTTTTAACGAAGGATATTAATTCCCCATCTACCTGTCCCTTAGGGTTGTCGCGATAGTGAAATGAATGAGATATTCATGTGTGAACCACTTTGAAAAGAATGAGGCCTTATATGAATGTAAAGAAAAGTTGTTCTGGCATGCCAGAGAAAGGCCGAGTTTCAGAGTGGGTAAGAATATGGCTCATCCCTTTGTGTGGCAAGGCAAGGGGTATAAAAATCTTCCTTTTTCTTATGAAGCTGCAAAGAAAGTCGATTTAGTCTAAGCATTCCATTGTGGGCCAGGTGTTTCTGACGTTGCAATCTCTGTTGCCAGATTTTCTTTGAAAGAAATAGCAAGGTAGTTAGCTTATATACCAGTGTTCAAGCTGCCAAGCTACTCTTAAAAAAAAACAAAAAAAAAATGGCTTTCTTCTGCAGCACTCAGAGAAGTCGCCTTTCTCCCTCCTTTTTCTTATATTTTAATATTTTATAATGTGTGGTATCCACATTCTAAGTATAAACAAAACTGGTATGTTCATGAGTCTATTATAGAGTTCAAATTTGAAAAAAAAATCAACCACAATTCTTCTTAATTTCTTTTAAAAATTCTTTTTATAAACAATTTATTTTTATATTTTAGTGTTCCTTATATGATTTGGATGAGGTGAGGTAAAATTGAAAGATAATTTGTATCACTCTATTGCAGACAGTTCTTTTCCTGAAGTACAGCATGATCAGAGTAGGCCGTTTCAGGATTTTTGTGTTCAATATTCTGGTGTAGGGGGCAAAGGGAAAGCTTCCCCTCCACTCTCTGAAGGTTTGCTGAAAAGCAACTGACAACAAGCAGACTAATAGGAGAAAAAGGTGTAGATATTTTTTAATGTGCATGAAGGGGGCAATTGCAAAAAGATTACCCAATAAGTCAATAGAGTATAGAAACATATTTATTTACCCTTTTTTGTAAAGCAGAGAGAGATGGGGAATTTAGACCATTCTTCTCATGAATAGTAAATTACCATTAGGGATAATGAATAGACCTGGGAGACAAAGTTAATTTGTAAATGATTCTCTTTAGGATTTGAATCATCCTGAGAGGTGATACTATCTGTTTGAAAAAGTCCATCTAGATGTGGTTGATTCCCTCAGTGACAAATAATGAGATTTCCAAGACGGGATGAAAGATGATTGTGTTGCTCTTTGGAATTTCAGTTTTTAGATAAGAGAACTTCAGAGAACATCCTTATCTTGTGGTTTGAGAGAGACAGAAGTGTCGAAAGGTGCAGGGCAAGCAAGGGAAGGGCTGAGAGACCTTGAGACTCTTTCTTTAGCTCGGTATGTCAAAGTCTCATTTTGTGAGATACTTTTTCAGCACCCCAACACTGGGGATAAGACAGCAAAGATGCGTTAGGCATTGGTTGCTACATTTGGGAGAAAAATACTTCAAAGGAATTAAAGGTTATCAAAAGTGGTTCTTTAATGAGAACACTGGGACACAGGGAGGGGAGCAACACACAGTGGGGCCTGTTGAGGAGAATAAAGGTTGGGAGAGGGAGAGCATTAGGAAAAGTAGCGAATGCACATGGGGCTTAATACCTAGATGATGGGTTGATCAGTGTGGCAAACCACCATGGCGCACATTTACCTATGTAACAAACCTGCACATCCTGCACATGTATCTCAAAACTAAAAATAGTGGTCATTTCTCCTCTTTATTTCTAATAAATACATTTTTCCAAACATATAGAAGATCAAATTGGATTAAATTTTTTATGACTTGCATTGTGCAAACATTTGGGAAATATAACATTTAAATATTATATTAGTCCGTTTTCACACTGCTGATAAAGACATGCTGGGCAATTGACAAAGAAAAGAGGTTTACTGGAGAACTTACAGTTCCACGTGGCTGGGGAAGCCTCGAAATCATGGCTGAAGATAAGGTGGAGTAAGTCTCACTTTATGTGGATGGAGGCAGGAAAAAAGAGAGCTTGTATAGGGAAACAGCTTGTATAGGGAAACGCCCGTTTTTAACACCAACAGAGCTTGTGAGACCCATTCACTATCACAAGAACAGCATGGGAAAGACCCACCCCCCATTATTCAATCATCTCTTACCGGGTCCCTCCCACAGCTCATGGGAACTATGGGAGCTACAAGATATTTAGGTGGGGACACAGCCAAACCATATCATTCCACTTCTGGCCCCTCCCAAATCTCATATTATTACATTTCAAAAACAATCATGCCTTCCCAACAGTCCCCCAAAATCTCAACTCATTTCAGCATTAACTCAAAAACCCATAGTCCAAAGTCTCATCTGAGACAAAGCAAGTCCTTTCCACCTATGAGCCTGTAAAATCAAAACAAGTTAGTTATTTCCTAGATACAATGGGGGTACAGGCATTGAGTAACTACAGCTATTCCAAATGGGAGAAATTGACCAAAACACAGGGGTTACAGGCCCCATGCAAGTCTGAAATTCAGCAGGGCAGTCAAATCTTAAAGCTCTTTTGAAAATGATCTCTTTTGACTTCATGTCTCACATCCTGGTTACACCGATGTAGGAGGTAGATTCCCATGGCCTCTGGCAGCTCCACTCATGTGGCTTTACAGGGTATAGACACTCCGCTCCTTGCTGCTTTTACGGGCTGGTGCTGCATATCTGTGGCTGGAGGCGCATGGTGCAAGCTGTCAGTGGAGCTACCATTCTGGGGTCTGGAGGATGGGGATCCTCTTCTCACAGCTCCACTAGGTGGTGCCCCAGTAGGGACTCTGTGTGGGGCTGTCACCCCACATTTTTCCCACACTGCCGTAGCAGTGGATGGGCTCGCCCCTGCAACAGAATTTTTTCTGGGCATGCAGGCAGTTCCATACATCTTCTGAAATGTAGGCAGACGTTCTCAAACCTACCATGTGGAAGCTACTAAGGCTTGGGGCTTCCACCCTCTGAAGCAACAGCCCGAGTTGTTCCTTGGCCTCTTTTAGTCAAGATCGGAGCAGCTGGGACACAGGGCACCAAGTCCCCAGACTGCACACAGCAGAGGGACCCTGGGCCTGGCCCACAAAACCATTTTTTCCTCCAAAACCACTAGGTTTGTGGGAGGGGCTGCTGCAAAGGTCTCCGACATGCCCTGGAAACATTTCCCCATTGTCTTGATGATTAACATTTGGCTTTTTGTTATTTATGAAAACGTCTGCAGCTGGCTGGAATTTCTCCATAGGAAATGGGATTTTATTTTCTGTTGCATTGTCAGGCTGCAAACTTTCCAAACTTTTATGCTCTGTTTCCCTTTCAAAACTAAATGGCTGTATCAGCACCCAAGTCATCTCTTGGATACTTTGCGACTTCAAAATTTCTTTACCATATTCCCTAAATCGTCTCCATCAATTCAAAGTTCCACAAATCTCAAGGTTGGGGCAAAATGCCACCAATCTCTTTGCTGAAACATAACAAAAGTCACCTTTGCTCCAGTTCCCAAAAAGTTCCTCACCTTTATCTGAGACCACCTCATCCTGAATTTATTTTTTCTATAATTATCAGCATTTTGGTCAAAGTCATTCAACAAGTGTCTAGGTCGTTGCAAACTTTCCCACATTTTCCTGTCTTCTTCTGAACCCTCCAAACTGTTCCAGCCTCTGCCTATTATCCAGTTCCAAAGTTGCTTCCACATTTTCAGGTATCTTTTCAGCAGTGCCCCACTCCTCTGTTGACATGCTGCTCATAAAGACATACCCAGACGCAGTTTACAAAGGAAAGAGGTTTAATGGAGAACTCACAGTTTCACTTGGCTGGGGAAGCCTCACAATCATGGCGGAAGACAAAGAGGAACAAGTCACATCTTTCAGGGATGGCAGCAGGAAAAAGAGAGCAGGGAAACACCGTCAGATCTCTTGAAATTCATTCACTATCATGAGAACAGCATGGGAAAGACATGCCCCCATGATTCAATCATCTCCTACAGGGTCCCTCCCATAACACATGGGAATTATGGGAGTTACAAGATGAAATTTGGGTGAGGACACAGAGCCAACCGATATCAAATATTAAGTGGAATTTGGGCCTTGTTGAGTATATATATTTGGATATAAACATCATGATTTCCTTGTAAGTCATATCTTTTATGCATTCTCTGTCAAGTTAGTGTGCTAATTGGCCCTGTGTAGTTTTACAAGACAATGTTTTCATTCACTAACAACATTTCTTACTGCATTAATAATATCAACACAGTCACATTTCCCTGTGTGCTACCTTCAGGATTATGAGAGATGTAGGGACATTTGTTAAGCCCAGGTAAATATTAAATATCACTTATGAGAGAGAGAGAGATAACAATGGCATTTGCTGCCAGCCTGAAGGTCCTTTGAGATGTGTATGAATGCATATGACTTGTTCAGCCTATTAAGCAGATGCTAGTTCAGCTGAAGTACATGTGTTAATATTCCAACAGTTTGGGGGTAGGGTCATGGGGGAATTATGTATGTATGAAAATTGCAGATATGAGCTTTGGAGATGCCTTTTAAAATTTTTATTTATTTAAGCATTGATCTCAAAGATGTATTAATACTATTAATTTTGATTATAGAAAATTGTAAAAATTAAAAAGCAATTAGTAATGGAATAAAAACATGAAGGAAAATAGTACTTAAGATTTTGAGGGAGGTTTATTGGAAGCCAAATGTAAAGATCCACCCATGAAGACACACCAATGCAGGGTCTGTTCCAAGTTGGGAGGGTTTCCTAAGGAAGTCTAGAAGAAGGGAGGAAGACTCCTCATATCAGAGTTGTTCTTTTTATTGGAGGGTATAATACAGAGGTTACAATCACTGGCTACAGATATCAACATACAGGTTACAATGTCCACATGCAAGACAATCAGCAGAACTTCCTGATTCTGAAACAAATCAGCAAAACTTGGTGATTCAAAGACAAATCAGTATCCTTTTCAATGTCACTAGGTTTTGTATTCATCAGTATGTAATTTGAGGAACTCAGAAAAATTTCTTTAGTGACAGGATGCTACCATAAATCACAAAGCAGGTTAACTTGGAAGCCTGCTTACTTTCAAAGTAAACTGCCAAATATGGCCTGTAAGTTATCAAAAAAAAATAAATTGATCATTAATTTTGTCTGAAGTTTTGCTTAGTCCAATAACCAGACATTGATTTTCAGTAGTTCCTCTCTACTGTTTATTTGGTCATGTGATATTATGAACGGTAAGGAATTATTTAAAGTCTAAATATTACAACTCTTTCAATGAGGGAAGCCATTTCTTAATATTTCAGCCCAGAAAATGAATAATATATTTCTTTATACTATTCTGAGATGTGAGAAAGTTACTGAGGTCTTTTTCTTTACAGAAAGACAAAATTAAAGATTTAAAAGAAAAGTGAGATTTTATAAAACTAGATTTTTATTGTGTGTTTTTGCTGCTCTAGATGTATAAAAAATCTGAAATCATGAAAAACAAACAAATGAAAACTCCCAATTACTGAATGTGAGTATTTCCTTTTTTCTTTTTTCTTTCAGCTTTCGGGAGAAGTGATTTTGCAAATTGCCAATGAACCTGTTCTGCCCTTTAATGCACTTGATATAGCTTTAGAAGTTCAAAACAACCTTAAAGGTAATTCTCCTTTGAATTGTAGTAATTTTACCAATGAAAAATTGTTTAAATAATTTTCAACAAGGAATGAAGTCATCGATGATCTTACTAGTTTTGACAATGCTGTGCTTCCTCGAGAAGATGATCCTGGGAAGAACCTGGAAGAATTTTAGCTTTTAGTCAACAAAAATGAGATGCACTTATGTGTGAGTATAAAGCAGAATATCAGATTTTAAAGGATGGCCCATGTGTGTTTTCAGAGAGATTTATAATTCTAAGTTTGTGTTATTATTTTCAGGTTCCATATAGAATAATATAGTTCAATGATCCAGTTTTTTTTTTTTTTTAACATTACATCTAACAGCCAATCAGTTCAAACAAGACTGGCCTGGAAGTTTCTCTTTTGGGGTTGGTTTCTATGTGGTATGGGCCCCACTCCGTTTGACTGAGATGTTGGCTCAGACCTTAGATCAAAGATGATAAGGAAGAAACCAGGCAATTATTTCCGAGTTTCTATTTCAATTCCTTCATGTTTGAATATATATCTCTCTGAAGAATTCTGACCCCACCCTAATAATTACCTCTACTTTCCCTTTATCTACATCCAAATCTTTCAATTAGGCTCCTAATTTGCCTTCATTAACCAAATACAAAGAGCAGTATTGTGATTAAAGATTTTACCCTCCTCCTCTTTGAGTCACACATCTTCCTAACAGATCTTCAATGAGTCATTTGTGGACAACTATTTCTCATTAAAAAAGTCAACATTTTAACTGTAGAGCTGAAACAGTAATCCTTTGAAAATAGATCATTCTAAAAAGCCAGGTATTTCCAATAGCTGAAGATTTAATCCTTTTTTCTTTACCTGGTTTGCTTCTTACTGTCTGAATTAGAGATTACTGCTTTTTCCCCTTCAGTACTTCTTATGAGTTTATTATAGTGGCTGTAAAACTATGACCTTGTGAACAGCTATTGGTTCCCATACAAAATAGCCTCATATTGCTTTGCTTTTTGTACATTTAAGTTAGCCTCTATGTAGTTTCCTTCTTTCCTACCTACATTAGGATTTCATCTCACTGTTGTCAGTGTGTCTACCTGTAGCAGTCACTCTGGGCAACCAAGCATATGACATTTTGCAAAATAAGATCAAAGCAGGTATAAATAAAGGTTTAAATAGTTTGTGCATAATAAATATTATTTCTGAAAATACTTTTTAAACATTAATTTTATTTGTTCTATAAACCATTTTGCTGTTTCTTTAGTTTTTATATTATATACTTCAGAAAAATCTGTTGGTATTACATATAAAACTTTAAACTTTCAGAAAACAGAAGGAGGTTAACAACCTTACAATACTTGTTTATCTGTAAAGCAGTAACTGTTATGCATGAAAAGAAGCCCCAAAGAGTATATTACAAAATGCAAACATTATATAATAGAATTATAGATGATAAGTTGCTTTTCTGAGGCCAAAAGTGTTAGCAATACTGTCATTTTACATGCTAAAATCCATTTTTTAAACAATGGAGTTTAGTCTTCAAAATTCATAAATATGATTCTTTTGTGGTTCATATTTGTAATGATTGGATTTTCAGGCTAATGTGTGAGATGTACCTCCTTCAAACCTTGTTAGCACATTGGCACGTTACAATTGTCTGACATAGCAAATCTACAGATTAACATATTATTTCATCATTATAACTACTATATGAACATGTAAGTAACACAGACTGAGAATGATGCTCAAAAGTTGACCTTTTGGATTATTGCTAGAATCATATTATTAATCTGGTTTATGTGGATAATTAAGGACCTCTTTCAACCTCTGAAGAAAATTATGATCTTTCTCCACAGAAAGGTACATGTATATAAAAATGTTTGCATGTAATCGCTATGGACTTCACAGTATTTCCTGAATCCACTTTTTCATTGATTTAAATTAAATATTTAAATTAAATATTTATTGAGCCTCTATGGTATGCCTGGCATGGTTCCATTATCCAAACAAACAAACAAAACAAAAACAAACAGCAGCAAAATAAATAAACCAAAATTAAAATCCCTGCTCCTAAGAAACATACCTACATGCAGTCCCATAGTGGGATAAAATTGGCATAAATAAAAGCAAATCTTAAATTACCATTATGTTCAAAGTCATATTAGTCACTGACTGCCATAATATGAATTACTGTTATATAAATTTGTATTTCCAAAATAAATATGATAGCAGAACATAGCAGTTACATTTAGAGTCTGGAGGAGATATCTCACCTGAGAAAACAAATTTCAGATTCATCCTAGATGAATTTACTAGGAGATTGCATGTAGGGGACAGAAAAGGTGTAAGAATTCAGAGGCACTCCTACCTTTAGAAGCTGGGAGAAAAGGTACTTTAGAAGCATAGAAGGAGATCACCAAGGAGTGGCCAAACAATAATAGAAAAACAGGTGAATGTTATAACCAGAGGCCAAGTGGATAAAATATTCCCAAGAAGAGGAAGTAATCAACTGTGTCAAATGCTGCTAGTGGGTGAAGAAAAGGAGGACTGAGAATTGACTACCGGATTGAGCAATGTGGAAGTCATTGGTGATCTTAACAAAACCATTAATGGATTCGTATAAGCAAAAGCTGGATTAGAAGGCATCTGAAAGAAAACAAGGTGATAAATTGGGGATATGTGTTGGTGTCAGAGGCATAGGAACCAGAGTGACTCCACCTTGAGTGAGAGCTAGAAAAATGAGGCTGGGACTTGCTGGGCTGCATTCCCAGAAAGTTAGGCATTCCTAGTCCCTCAGTGTTTATGGTTAAGGGAACAGATTGATAATGTTTACTCAACAGACCCAGACTTGGGAGTGTTCTAATATACCAACATCTGGAGAACAAAGGCATTCCTAATTTTGTTTTAAAGACAACAATATTTATACTTGCAAAATATAGTAATTAAAAATTAATCCTTTATCACAAACACTTATAGCAGAGCATATCTACCCATGATTTTTTTATCCTGTACATAGGCAAGCGTTGTACCCACGGTGGACACGTTGCTCCTCTTACAAAGGAAACGCCCTGCTCTGTCTATGGAATCGCTGTTCTTTCACCACTTTACTTTCTTAAGAAACTTGCTTTTGATTTGCACTGCAGACTCGCCCTGAATTCTTTCTTGTATGAGATCCAAGAACCCTCTCTTGGGGTCTGGATCTGGACCCCCTTCCTGTAACAGTGGTATAAGTATGGAGTCAAGGAAATGTAGCCTGCTTTTATTTTGATGACAGTGATCTAGTGGAGAGGTAAAATGTGCTCACACAAGACAGTAAACCGGGAATTACTCTACTGATTTTCCTAAGTGGGGGAAACAAAGAGGATTGAGGACTTTTCATTAGTTAGGAACTGTAGTAGACCATTCAGGCAGTTTTAACAAAATACCATAGACTGGGTGGCTTATGAACAACAGTAATTTATTTCTTACAATTTGGAGGCTAAGATATCCAAGATCAAGACACCAGCAGTTTCACTGTCTGGTGAGGGTTTACTTCCCGGTTCAAAGATTACCATCTTTTTGCTATAACTCCACGTAGTAGAAGTGTTGCGGGAGCTGTCTTGTGCTTAACAGGGCACTGGTTTAATTTTTGAGGGCTCTGGCCTCACGAACTAATCCATTCTAAAAGGTCCCACCTCCTAATACTATCACTTGCGGGGTTAGATTTCAACATATGAATTCTGGGGGGACATAGCACTCAGATCAAAACAGAAACACAGTAGTCCATCCATGAAAATGTGAAGGGAGGCAGAACACACAGCAAATAGGTAAATTTGGTTTTGGGATTCCTTGTCAAGTTTCTTTAGATTCGAAAAGCATAAAGTAGTTGTTTTTTTTTGGAGGGTAAGAAAGTGAAAAACTATGGAAATGTAAGTTTTGGGGACAGCATTAAGAGCCCAGAAGAGATACATACTATAAATGGGAGAATTCCACATAATTTTGGATTTTTTCCAACCTTCAGGGGGAATGCAAATGTAGGTGAGAAAAGATTCTTTTCCTCACTTATCACTAGGTTAATGGTTGAGACACCTAATCACAAAAGGTACATTAAAACAAGTGTGAACTCAAAATATCTGAGATAGATCTTAGTCAACTTAGAAATTTTATTTTGCCAATGTTAAGGGTGCATCCTTGATGCAGATTCAGATCTCAATGAATATATGTAAGACGTACATTGGTTTGTTACAGGAAGGCGGGACAGCTTGAAGCAGGGAGGGGACTTCCAGGTCATAGATAGATAAGGCACAAAAACTTGCAGTCTCTTGAGTTTCTGATTCACCTTTCACTGAATACGCAATTTACAGGAATTGTCACTTATGCCTTAGTCTGGTTTAGTGAAAAAGTAGGGCAAAGGAAGCAATCAGATATGTGCTTATCTCATGTGAGCAGAGGGATGACTGATTTCTGTCTGTCCTTTGTCCGCAAGGAATTTCCTCGTGAGGGAAGTATATAGCTTTTTAAAATCTTTGTAGCTATACTGTATAGTAATGGAATAGGAGGCAGGTTTGACTGACACAGTTCCCAGCTTGACTTTTTCCTTTGGTTTAGTGACTTGGAGGTCCGAGATTTATTTTCCTTTCCCACAATAGAAAGGCATTCAAATTTATATAATATAAGTTTTGCACAACACAGGAGCCTTCAGAAATGAAGACCCAAAGAAAGAAAGAGGGAAATGTGTGTATTTTTATGGTAAGTTTGACGAAGAGTTCCAAAGTATGATTAGAAGACAAAAAGGCATAGTCTAATTGTAATAAGTTGGGGGAATTTAGAAAGATCTCTGTTTGGATTATTCTCAGTGTCTCTGTGTCTTTGAGGACAAGGATGTTTCTTTTCTCCAGGTCTAGGGAAGGTATTTCTGGAAAAAATGTTTTATGTCCTACTTCAGAAGAAGATCAGATCATTCTTTTTTTTGAGATCTAGTTTCATTCTTGTTGCCCAGGCTGGAGTGCGGTGGTGCAATCTCAGCTCACTGCAACCTTCGCCTCCCAGGTTCAAATGATTCTCTTGCTTCAGGCTTCCAAGTAGCTGGAATTACAGGCATGCACTACCAGGCCCAGCTAATTTTTGTATTTTTAGTAGAGATGGGGTTTCACCCTGTTGGTCAGGCTGATCTCAAACCCCTTAGTTGCTCTGCCTGCCTCAGCCTCCCAAAGTGCTGGGATTACAGGCGTGAGCCACTACGCCCAGCCAGACAATTCTTTTATATCCTGATTCAGGGAAAAGGGGCAGGAGAAGGTCAGAGACACTGTCTTGCTTTTTTGCTTCCTCAAATGCCAAGGTACCGTATTTTAGGGTAGGGTTTCCTGAAATTCATCACAGGCATAGAATAGGCAGAGTTGGGTTTAAGCAGGGCTAGACCTTTTCTGAGAGCTGCACAATGAACTGTGTAGGATAGAGAAAACTGGATGTATATAAAGGATGTATGTAATGAATGCATTATGAAGGACCGAAGTATCCTAACTGGGGTTGGAATAAAGTGAGGTTACAAAGGGAATGAGGGCGAGTGGAAAGGAGGTAGGACAGATAGACTTCATGTCTTGGTGGGATCGAAGAATTGACAGCACATGAGCTGACAAGGCACGAGGTGGGGGTTGGAAAGTTGGATTCATGAAAATGAGATCACAGAAAGCGTGCAGACATCAGTAATGACAGTGTCCAGGCCAGGGTATGGCCATGAGAGTGTGGTAGGTAGTTGCTAGCAGCAAAGAAACTAAGGAAAAGAGAGCATCTCTATGGAGATACTGAAATTGCCAAGAATTAAGGGTTGCATAAGAGTGAGTGATGATGAGTCAAGAGATAAAAATCTGCAAAGAATGAATAGCGGTGATCTAGAAACACTTCATATTATTCTTCTAGGGTGGGTGGTACAAAAGCACAGGGGGGAAAGCACCGCTGCCTGTGAGAGCTGAAATGCAACTGATATCCTTAGGGGAGAACCCGGTTTTAATTAGAGCAAGAAGGGAAAGAAAATACTCTCAGAATAGGCCAGGGAAATTAATAACCCTTTCCATAATAGTTGTATCTAAGCGTGTGTCATCACAGGAGGAACGAAACAACACAGAACTGCAATGATTCTGCAGAGATTTTCACTCCAAGGCAGACGCCACTGTGTATAAATGAATCTGTCTGTAAAATCCGAGTTTCTGAAATGGATGAGCCAGGAGACTTTGGCTTCTTACAGTTAGACTTCTGCCAAAGATGAAACTTTTTCTTTGGTTATTGATTGTTGTATGTGGTTAGTTTTCTTTGGATGTGAAATTCTTTGGGTCTCTCTGTCACTTTCACTCAGAAAGATGAGATCAGACTGATATGTACACATATTAGAAAAAACAAAGCAGAGCAAAACAAAATGTAACCAAACAAAATAGGCAAAAAAAATTTATTTTACCATGTCCTGTGTTTGATAGAATTAAACATGTAACTGTTTGATAGAATTAATAGGATGTGACACCTTTAAACTATGTGTTTTGTTATTTTACTTATTGTGATGTAAAATAATCATGGTCAAAGATTATTCAAATATTTGCTAAACTGTACGCATCTGTACTATTTTAGTTGTACCAGCTATAATCCAAATACAGTAAAGTGCTAATGTGTGAGTAATGGAAACCACTTATCAACACTTAAATACATATTGCAGTTTTAATTTTAGCTACAGGGCTAGGTACTTTCATTAGCTAAACAGAATTCCAGTACTGTGTTAAATGAAACATATAATTTTACTGCTTAATACAAGCTTAAATTGTTGATATATTTTCTTATTTTTATGACGGTTTGCAGTGATTAGTCTTAAATTCGCAATTACAGTAAAAAAAAAGTGACCTTCAAGGCTGAACTATAAAATACTGTTTCTCCTTACTGCAAACAGTATAAGTATGAAGGTCTCTGAAACCCAATTGCATTTTCAATGGTGTAATTTTTACCACTTGACAACCAGCCATCTTGTTTATTTATTACACTAGTTTACTGTAGCAGCAGACCATTCTCAACTGTTCTCACAATCACCAGAAAGAAGGATAATTTACCAGTGAATAATTTGTTTGAGTTGATTTATTGGATGGTTCTTGAAAGCTCATTTTGATGGAGTGACCTTGGCTCATAATATTTGGTCAATGCCAAGCACATAATGGAGAATGAATATTTATTTGTGGTATATGGAGGTTTAGTGTAAATAGTGATGGATAAGATAGCTGATATACTTCAGATGTATTAATACTTGTGACAAAAAATAAGTGCAGTTGTCCCTTGGTATCCATGAAGAATTGGTTCCAGAAACTCTCTCAAATACCAAAATCCGTGAATGTTCAAGTTCCTCACATGAAATGGTGTAGTACTTGCATATAACCTGTACACATCCTCTAACACACATTAGGTCATCTCTAGATCACTTATAGTAGTATCTAATGCAATGTAAATAGTTGTTATACTGAATTGGTTAGGGAATAATGACAAGATGAAAAAGTCTGCATGTGATCATTAAAGAAACCATTTTTTCCCAAAAATATATTTTCAATCTACAGTTGCTAACTGTATGGTCAAAAAATGCATTTAGAATGCTACGGTACTAGTCTGCAGGCACAGAGGAAGGTATCGAGAACAAACAAAATACAACCACACCCTTGAACCTTAGAGCAGACTAAAGAGTGAGAACATAATGATCTTAACGAAATTTGCTGTTTCTCACCTTATCCACTTCTTAACTTTTAAAACAACACTTTAAAACAATTAATGACTATGTAATGCTGATGTTTTTTGCTTAATATATGCTATTTTCTTTCAGATTTCTGAATGTTAATTATTTATCAAATGGCGTTTTTGTAAATACTGCATATGACCAAATACAGTAAAAGCAATTTTCATTTGATCTGGCTATGTACACATTTATTTAGTGCAAGTCAGACACGGCAGGAAACATAATTTTGAACTGTGTGGCTTATTGCCACCTTTTGATTATCTCACCAAATGTAAAAGTTGCTGGCAGCATTTCCTCCTTTTCTTTGAATAACTGACAATGAGAATTTGATCTGGCTTTTTTCTTTTTTTATTAGCTCTGACAATTCATTACCATCAGTCACTTCATTTTAGAAGAAAGCATAGTATTTCAAGGTGATGATCACACTAAGGCAAGCATTCTGTGCCCTGTTAGACTTGTAGTTTTAATTTTTAAGTTTCACTTGTTTCTGTTTTACAATTGCAAGTGATTGAGATCTAATATGTTTTTTCTTCCTGAAAAATAAAAAGTGAGTTTCCCAACTACCAACATGAAGTTATGCACTGTATTGATTGCATGATTCTAGTTCTCAGCCCATCTGTTTTCAATTTTGGTTAATTAACACCAATTCCAGCTCTAGACTGATCAATAGATAGTAAAGTATAGTGGGTACTCAATCCCGTGCCCTCTGAAGTCCAAGGCATGCTGACTAAAATCCAGACAGTTTCAGTAACAGATTTTGTTTGCATGGGAATTCTGTTTCATGCTAGATTTCTAGCGGTTTGATCCGAGGTGGCATTTCTGCAACTTACCTTTTTTTTTTCTTTGAGACGGAGTTTCGCTCTTTTCCCCCAGGCTGGAGTGCAATGGCGTGATCTCGGCTCATCGCAACCTCCGCCTCCTGGGTTCAGGCAGTTCTCCTGCCTCAGCCTCCTGAGTAGCTGGGATTACAGGCACACGCCACCATGCCCAGCTAATTTTTTGTATTTTTTTTTAGTAGAGAGGGGGTTTCACCATGTTGACCAGGATGGTCTCAATCTCTTGACGTCGTGACCCACCCTCCTCGGCCTCCCAAAGTGCTGGGATTATAGGCTTGAGCCACCACGCCCGACCAACTTATGTTTTTAATTTGACAAGGAGTTCAACTCTAAAGCATTCGATGAAAAGTATCTTACCTTGTTTGCTCAAATTAATAGAGAAATTTAGGCTGGGCTCAGTGGCTCAAGCCTGTAATCCCAGCTACTCGGGAGGCTGAGGCAGGAGAATTGCCTGAACCCAGTAGGCGGAGGTTGCGGTGAGCCGAGATTGCGCTATTGCACTCCAGCCTGGGTAACAAGAGCGAAACTCCGTCTCAAAAAAAAAGAAAAAAGAATTAATAGAGAAATTTAATAAGAGGTGGGCCATCCTTTGGGGGCAAATCCCTAAAATTACATTTAGTCTCAATCCCCATTACATTTTTATATAGACTCTGACTACATAATCCTATTAAAGATTGCATTTCCTTTATTGGTAATCCACACTTCGTTCAAAAAAGTATTTGAGGCAGCTGGCTCTTTAGCAAAATCTGATTTTCTCCACATTGTCAGAGTTTCTCTTCCAAAGCTAGTTTTTCTTTCACACCATTTCTCCTTATGACATTATCACATAATGTCACTTAATTATTATCCTAAGCACATTGTCCCTTTTTTTTCTTTTATCTTTTATCTCCCATTTTTTTGCTATCCACTTGGTTTTTCATGTAATCATTTCCTTCTCCACCTTGAGCACTTCATTCAAATTCCTTTGAAGTTTTCTTCTGAGTTACCTACATTTTATATGTGACACTACATTGATTGAAATCTATGGGTGACTTATTTTTCCTTCTCTCCCATCATAGTAATGGCCCATTTTACTGTAACTTGTTTTCCCTAAGGTATAGTTTTAGGATAAAACCCTCTGCCCACGACAGAATAGTACCATAATCCATTATTCTATGAGTGTTTCCTCACTGGCACACTTTTAAAAATGTTTGTTGGTTTCTTTGTTTGTGTAAAGATACTTTTAATTTTGACTTGTAACAGAACACAAAGCACCCTTGCCTCCATGTCGATTAATTTTATTTAAGCCTTGCTTTCTTTTTCAGTGCATGTGAAATAATTAGACTCATCTGTGATATTAAATATACAATTTCAGCTTTCTGCCTCAGGAGAATGAAAAGAAGAAACTCCACCCAAATTTCATTCATGCAGGAACATTTTTGCTCATATTTCCCAAGAAGCCAGTAGCCGGATCTTGTAGTCACAAATACAACACAGTGACAACACTATCTATAGGTCACAAAAAGAGCCTACAGCTATATTTCTACACCAAATGGACAGACAATTTAGAGAACACACTATCTGCAATGAGTTGAAAAGCTTGCTAGATTTGCATCCATCTTGACTACCTGGATTATTGGATAATGTTTAGAATGCAGAAATAAGTTGCTGATTGTTTTTTAAAGTAACCAGTCTAATCCTTCTAAACCTATCACTTTGGCATCTTTACAATAAGATTTCTGTTTTATTCAGTTTAGCTATAATTATCCATTGCTTTCTGGCATATTTCATCCTTAAATAATATCTTTTTATATATGCATTATAAAATCAATGTTACATTATTTGTGTATCAATAGTGCAATCACTTCCACATTTTTTCTATACCTGAGCTGTTTGTTTAACATCTTTAAATCACCAGCTGAGATGATTCATTATGATTCATACTTTAAACAGCAGCATGAAGAATAGAAAATGTAGGATAAAAAGGACTGCTGTTGCCCCGGCTGAAATCATATTGGTTATTTCTTTTCTTTAGTGATACCACAAGGTATTTTTAAGATGACATTAAGTAACATACATTTTCCCCCAAATAATCTTCTAATCTTCTTTTAACCACTGTATTGTGCAAAACATAAATTATACTTTTTCTTGTCACTATAAATCAGTGAAGTCTAAGCCATGATTGTGCGATTGTTAGTACCTTTAAAACTGTGGTAAGCTCATCCATACAATAATAGGTTCTGTGAAATGCTATTAAAGAAAAAGCCTACATTTGTTTCATATGGAAATGTTGTTTTCGAGGGTGACCAGTACATTTCACTTTTAATTTAAAATAAAACTGAGTACACCTTTAAAAATACAGCCACAAAAAAAGACCCAAAAAGTGAAGTAAACTAAAATTTAAAACTTGTTGGAATATGAAACTCCAAAGAGATCACAATAGCACACAGTAAAATAACTTTTTAGAACAGGAAAGTTATAGGCTGGTCATGTTGGCTCATGCCTGTAACCCCAGCACTATAGGAGGCTGAGGCAAGAGGATCACTTGAGGTTAGGAGTTCAAGATGAATCTGGATATAAGAGCAAGACTCCATCTCTGAAAAAAAAAAAAACTTTCAAAATTAGCTGGACCTGGTTGTGCAAGCCTTTGGTTCTAGATGCTTGGAAGGCTGAGGCAGAAGGATCTCTTGAGCTCAGGAGGTTGAGCCAGGAGTGAGCTGTGATTGCTCCACATGTTTCAGCCTGGGCAACACAGCCAGACCCGTCTCTAAATAAATAAATACATAAATAAAGACAGCTCTAAATTTTTTCTGGCATTTACCCTAAATTTTTTCAACTTAACGTAAACTCCTGGGTATTAGGTTTGTTCTCTTAATACCCAGGAGTTTATGCTAAGTTGAAATTAATTGTCTTAGTTAATTTTGTGCTGCTATAACAGAATACCCAAAACTGAGTAATTTATAAAAAGCAGAAATTTGTTTCCCACAATTCTGGAGGTTTTAAGTCTATGAACAACTTAATACCCAGGAGTTTACCCTTAGGTGATACTAATTGTCTTAGTTTATTTTGTGCTGCTGTAACAGAATACCCAAAACTGGGTAATTTAAAAAAAAAAAACCAGAAATTTATTTCTCTCAATTCTGGAGGTTTTAAGTCTAAGATCAAGAAGCTGGCAGGTTTGGTGCCTGGTAAGCTTTCTGCTCATAAGAAGACTATATCCTCTGGAGGAGAGGAACACTGTTTCCAATTTTTAGTATATGTGCTGCTGAAGCGAGCACAAGAACACTGTTTCCTACATGACAGAATCGGGGAAAACAAAGAGAAATTACCCACTCCTGAAAGCCACTTTTTAAAGGCATTAAACTCACTATGAGAACAGAGCCCTCAAGGCCTAATTGCCTCTCAAAGGCTCCACCTTCCAATGCTATTACACTGACAATTAATTTTCAACATGAGTTTTGGAGAGGAAAAACTTATCCATAGCATGCATCAATTTATTGAATACCTCAGGTAAAACATAGTTTGTGCAGATACCAGGTCCCAGCAGGTTACAGCATGCATAAATTCAGTGAATACAGTCATTACGGTAGTGAATGGCCTTACCCAGAAGTCTTAGAGGCTTTACATGGATAAGCCATTATAAAATGACTTGGAGCTTGTAACCTGCTTTTGAAAGGTGTTAGGAAGATTTCTGAAAAGAAGTTTGTCACTTTAGAGGCTATTCTACGAAGCTCCAGATGTTAAGTTTCTTACATTTGTTAAAATATTTTAACTTCCTTTAGCTCTATGAGCTGAGCTGGGGTCGAAGTCCAATTTAGAGATTAAGACATTGAGCCTCAGAGGAGTTTGTGTCTTAACTGGATGTATAATTAGTGGTAGAATTGGGGCTTGAATCTAGGTCTATCAGTTTCCAAAGTCCCCCAACCTATCTGCTACACCACACTGCCTCATGAACTGTCTCCAGTGCAGGATGCTGCAGGATGATGATAGGCTAGAAGGCAGAAGATTCCTTGAGTAGAAGGGATTTGTTTTCTCCAGAACGCCTTAGAAGGTCTTTCCTGAAATGGCCTGCCTAGATCTCAATATCTATTTTGACTACTACTAACATTTCTCTCTCTTTTCTTGTCTCCCTGCCTGCCTCCCTCCTTCCTTCCTTCTTCCTCTTTAATTAATATGAATGCTTCTTATAATATCCAGCTCCATTCTTTCCATAATAAGCTAGAAAAGTGGGAGGATTTGGGTTAGAGGTAGATTCATCCTCTAGAATAGTGAGGTCTGAGGGACGTGGATGGAAAGACATTAATGTTGTTAGAGAATGGAACACTCCCCTCAACTGATTCAATGTAGAGAATGTCCCAGAACTGTCAGGAGCTCATTTAAGATGTCCTTGACTTTAGGCAGTTTTACGATCTATCTCTCAAGGTTTACTTCTTCCCTGGACACTTAACAGAGCATTCTTATACACAATGAGCTCTTCAGTCATCCTCATGAGCATTTATTTCATATGACACTTATTGTATATTTAGATGTATTGTGTACATTTCTAACTAGATCAGGAATTTATTAAGATTACAGATTTAGTCTTACGTATTTGCTTCTTTCTCAATACTTTCAGAATAATATACGAAATAGGACTCAATAAATACATACTGAACACATGCATTTTACTTTAGGATGAAGAGAAAAAGAACAAATGCAAACTGTTTTTGTTTGGAATTTATAAGTACATTTCAGTTGTCTCAAATAATATCAAGATAGTTTCAGAAGACCGTCTTTAGTATATTATATTAAGCTTGGTTTTTAATATTTATAATAAATTACCATGTTCTACCATACTATAAAAATTTATTAATGGTTAGCTTTTCACCATGAGCAATGATCTAAAAGAATCACTTTTTAAAGTTCACTGTAAAGGACCCTTTATATTATTTCTTTCCTTGTTCTTCAGAAGTTTGAGATAGTAGCCCATGGGGAAAAATGTCATCAAATTTACAGGCACAGCAAAATGAAATTAGAAATCCTTATTAAAGTGTATATGAGGAGGAATATGGAATATGATACATTGGGTTGGGGGTGCAGGTCAAAGAAGTGAAAAAGAGTAATATCTCTGAGGAAAAAAAATAACTGGTAAAACTGTGGCGGTATTTTTCCTATTGCTTTAAAAAATGGGTTGGTAGTAACTTGTGTTTAGTTTGTTTATTCTCATAATACAAACTTGTATATATAGTGACTTATGCACTTAGAAACTTACATGATTATTTTTTCCAAGGAAGCTGAAGGACTGTAGTATTAAGTAGTTTATTCATGAATACATTGACAGAAATTAAGTAAACCAGGCTGTAATCTATCTTTTGATATCAAGTCCTTGGTCTTTAAACTCCATGTATGTAATTTAAAAAATAATTGTATTAACCCTCTCTGTGAGAAATACCTAATTTCCAGTTAATTTCCTTTATTCAAATGTGCTTATTATATTCTAAACCCGAACTGTGAACAGCCTCAATTTGTCCTGTACCTTAAGTAAAGTTTTATATAATCTTAGTTTTTATGGGATTCTTGTAGAGCATATTTTAATTTAATTTAATTTAACTTATTATTACCCTACAATAGCCTCTTTTCTTTTAAATATTTTTCTTTTCTTTTACAACAATAATGGATTTTTAGTAAGAAAATAAATAGCATTTGTTGATGCTCATTAAGCACCAAACATCTCCCTGAATAATTTTGTAGACATTGTTTAATATAATAATACGTTTCAAAAAAGACCTCTCATAATTCAACATTCACTCAACAAATTTATTCATAAATGACTACCATAAAACAGATATTGTGCTAAGATCTGGGGATACAAAGAGAAATAAAGTGTATTTGCTGATGATACAGGGTTCTTTCTAGTCAGAAAGAGAAGAGAGATGAGGCAGATAAGGATACAAATATTGCAGCTGCTATGATAAAAGTATGTAAGTTAACTTTTAATTGATTAAGTGGTGTGACTTGCACTTTTAGGTGCTAGGGAAATGGCACTGAAACAGACACAAACCTCTTCTCTCACAGAGCTGATATTCTAGTAGGGATCCTAAAGAGCATGGAGGATCAATCGCTTGGGGTCACAAAAGCTTAAGTGGGAAAGGTTACATTTCTTTCTGGTATTATTTAAAAGAACAAGCAAGCTCTAATTGACACAGAAGTGGCTACAGAAATCCTTGGAGCATGATTTATATATCAAAATGATTGAGTGAACTTTGAAAATAGAACTACTTTTCAATGTGTAACCTCATACCCTTGAAGTGATGCATATGGGGTATTGTGAGTGGCTTATGCACTGTCTGGGTTGTTTCTTGAGCTAGCCAGTTCCTAAAGCTGTCAGTTCTCTACATCTATACAGCCGTCAAAGATAAATTCACTGAAAGCTAAGTAAGGTAGAATGGTACAATTTGTCTCACTTGATCAGTAGTAATGTGTTCAATTCTGTAGCGTACGTTCGATCAGAACTGATTCTTCTTTCTTAAATGGAAGACTCTCAAGGATGTCAAACTTGTTTTTACTGTTGTTCAGTCTTTCTAGCATAATCTAAATGTGCCATAGCCATCTTCTTCTTGCCTTGTGCAGAGATATTCCCTCCAAGTTATCTATACATTAACTTTGGTCAATCATTAAAATTTAGGACAAACTATTTTCATAAAATGGCATTGAGTAAGTTATTCAGGGGCAAGATTTTCTAAATGGCCTAAAATACCCATTCTTGCAACCTCATTTTGTTGTAAAATCAAACAAAATAATTAAAGAATGTGAAATGCACTTTGAAAACATCAAACGCCAAAATCTTTTGAACTCCTACAATTGATTTTATTTTTATTGTTAATTTCAGTGAACAGGGAGCTAGATATTACCTTCACGAATTATTTCTCCTTCAACCACGTTTTCAAACTAGATTTTGGGATATTAAAAATTAGCAAAAATGACTGTGTTCTCTAAGAACATTTCATGTGAGCCTACCTGTGAAACTCTTTGTAGCCCTTTTAAAACTACTTATCTCTGTACATACCATTATTTGTTATCAGATTTTTTTCTAAACATACTTCATTGAACCTACTTTGCTTATTTAGTAAACAATTATTGAATGTCAGCACTGTGCTGGGCACTAAAGAATTTTGCGTGTAAAACAGTCTCGGTCAAAAGAAGGTAAGAATCAAAAATATCATTATATTAGAGATTGGTAATTCTTTGACAAACATGTTTAATGTTATCAGTTATACATCTAATCTAGTTTTCCTTTTCTTAGCTTAGCATCTCTCTGTAGTCTTTTTTAAACTTAAATATGTATAGAATAATCTGAGTAGCATATTAAAATGAAGATTCTTGGCTCTGCCTACAGAAAGAATCAATAGTTCTGGGAATCTGCATTTTCATAAGGACCAAGTATTATGGGAACTGGTAAACATGGACTTTACTCAGAGAGAGTCTTTTTGTGATAGTTCCCTTTTGCCCAGGACTTCTAGTGGAGGTCTCAGAAGGCCTCCATTCATCACACCATCTGCCTGTCTCAATGTTATCCTTTCAAAACTGCCAATTTAGATTATCCAGCAGTACCTTCCTTCATTACCTTGACTTGAAGTGGTCCTCTATAGTCATGTGCCAGCCTTGTTGAAGTCAGCTGTGTTTAGTTTTCTGAGAAGGATACCAGTAATTGTTGTCTCACTTAAAGGCTGATTCTAATGGTGAGATATCTGGAAGAAGATGATAAGGGAATGCACCTCTCACAATGTGATAAGAGAATGGTTTTAAAGAAGCTCTTGAATCACATCAGCTGAGAACCGCTTACCTGTAGGGAAATACTGAACAAGTATTGATCATTTAATCCTCCTAACAAATCTATGAAGCAAGTACTGTTATTGCATTCGTTGTACATAAGGACACTGAAGCGCAAAAACATTACCAATATCACATAGATTCTAAGTGGCAGAGCAGGGATTTAAACTCAAGTGGGCTGGCTCCAGAATTCAGTGGACCACTACATGAGTGCTGCCTTTCTCTTAGTCAAAGGAATGTCCTGTGGAACTTTGCTATCACCATTCCTTTCAGAATGACTTTTAATAAATTATACTGACAATTAGAAAGGAAACAAAAGCACAAATCTCTAAAGTAAAACAAACCAATGCAAACACTGCATAAAATAGTTTACTGTTATTTTTAGGTCAAAGATGTATTTCAACCTCACATGACAGGACGTTTCTAGTAAAGAAAAAAAGAACCCAAAGGACACATGACAACATATAGTAACATATCTCAGGTTTTCAAGAGAAAAGATAACAACTCAATTTTTATTTTCTTCCCTGAAATACAGTTTACTCTCTGGTGAACATAGTTTTTTGAGTCAGAAAGATCAAACTTCTAATTCCGTCCTGTTGTTCACTTGTTTGATAACCCATGACAATTTGCTGACCGTACTTAATTCTCAGATTCTCTGAAATGTAGTGACAAACAAGGTTTGGTCAATATTGAAGACATAGTACCTGGAATATAGCGATCCTTCAACAATCAGAACTACGTGTTTACTGTTGTTGTTATTATGAGCAGTGATAAACTTAGTTTAGTAGAATAAAACAAGCGTAGACAGAATGCTTTGGGAACAATAAATGTATTCTCAAATTGTACTTGGTGCCGAATCTTTTCCTTGGACAGTTAAGGTTCAAATACATATAGTCTTGCTTTTGTCAAGTGACAGAAAGAAGAGAACTATTAATGACAATTCCCTTTTCCTTCTTCAGTGGTCTGTCTGCTTTATAACTTAAAGTCCTGATTATAAAATGCTTATTTCACTCCCTTGAGAATGTCTCTTCTGAGATAGGCTCATTTATCTTCGCCAGGTGATCAACCCAACACTCATCAACTGTTAGCCATGGCATCACGCCTGCGGGAGAGTGCTGAACTTTTTCAGTCTGATGAGATGCGACCTGCTAATGATCCCAAGGAGAGAGCACCCATCCGCATCCGGATGCTGAATGACATTCTTCAAGACATGGAGAAAAGCTTTCTGGTGCAGCAGGTGCCACCAGGTTTTTATAGGTAGGATGCATGTCTAAAAAAAGTATACCTTTGCCTTAAATTAAATGTTTATGTGTAACTTTCAGAATATGTACCTTCTATGAACATAACAGTATTTAAAAAGAAACTATAAAGCAGTTATTCATATAAGGAACTTCACCCTCACCCGGAGAAAAGTTAAACTGCATAGGTATAGAATAATGGAAAATTGGCTTAGCAGTAGCAAAGAAAAAATGACTAAGAATTTTCTTACATCAGTTTCAATATGAATCTAATTTTATATGGTCAATGAAAAAGTAAATGGAATTATAGGTTGCACTGAAAGAAATATACTTTCTTTACTACATTGGGAAATACAACGGGAGATACAACCATGCCATCTTGTCCTATGATGATCTGATCTAGATTAATGTGTTTAATTCTAGAAACTACATTTTATGTTGGAGTTCAGTCAGTAAATTTAATATTTAGGGGAAAGCAGGATCCAGATGGATGTTGAAACAACTGAGGAATTAGGCTTATTTTGTTGGAGAGTTACATGGAGTGCTTTCTGAAGACATTTTAACAATTATATGGAAGGGGGAATAGATACAGACTCAAAGGATAATATGAATACAGTATGGTTTTGTTTTTTAAGTTCCTTATATAGTAGAGGGTAAACAAAGAAAGATGAAGTTTAAAAGATTATGGTACCCATCAGTCATCAGAAAAATACAAATTAAAACCGCAATGAGAAACCATCTCACACCAGTCAGAGTGGCTATTTTATTTATTTATTTATTTCCTTAACATCTTTTATTCAATGATGGCAATATCCAATTTTGGATGTTTTTTCTTCCTATGCCTTATTTGTTTATTTATTTTACTTTAGGTGCATACTATATCTGGCATTTCTTCCCATGTTATCCCTCCCCACTTTCCCCTCCCTCCACACCCACCCCCTGCTGTCTCTCCCCTATCCCCCACAACTGCCCCAGTATGTGAGGCTCCTCTTCTACTATAAAGACACATGCACATGTATTTATTTATTTTTATACTTTAAATTCTGGGGTCTATGTGCAGAATGTGCAGGTTTGTTACATAGGTATACACGTGCGAAAGGCTATTATAAGAAAGTCAAAAAATAAGGGATGGCAAGAATGCACAGAAAAATGCTTATACACTGTTTGTTGAAATGTAAATTAGTATAGCCTTTCTGTGTACTTGGAAAACAGTATGGAGATTCCCAAACAACTAAAAATAGAATTATCCTTTGACTCAGAAAGTTAATTGCTGGGTATCTACCCAAATGAAAACAATTTTTTATATCAAAAAGATACTTGCATTCATGTTTATCACAGTACTGTTCACAATGGCAAAGTCATAGAATCAACCTGAGTGTCCATCAACATGACTGGATTAAAAATATGGTACATGTACTCTATTCTCAGTATTCTATACTAAGCAGTCATCAAAAGGAATGAAAGCATGTCCTTCTTGGCAACAGGGATAGAGCTGGAGGTCATGATCCTGAGTGAAATAACTCAGAAACAGAAAATCAGATGCCACATGTGCTCATATATAATTAGGAGATAAATGATAGATGCGCATGGACATACAGAGAGAAATAAACACTGGGACTGCAAAAAAGGGAGAGTTGAAAAGTTACATATTGGGTATACTGTTCACTATTTGGGTGATGGGTACGCTAGAAGCCCAAACTTCACCATTATATAATATATTCATGTAACAAACCTGCACATATACCTCCTAAATCTCTAAAAACTTTAGAAAAAGATTATGGCATATTTAAACAGTTTTTATTTAACTTATAATTCTATGAGACACAACATATAAATACATAGCTTTCTGTTTAATATATACATACATAATGTGTGTATTTATATGGCATACTTAATATATGTATGTGTATATATATAGTATACATATATATATTTATATATATATATATTTCGTGTGTGAGTGTGTGTATAATTTTATGTAGTGTGAAAGTCTAAATTTGTGACCCTTGAAGAATAAAACTTCTGGGCTAAACAGTCCTCCTACTTCATTCTTTCCCCATAATTTCTTTGTCTCCTGCTGCTTCTCTGATACACTCTGGACTAGACGTAATATGTATAAACAAAGGATATAACTAGAACCAAATAATTGATGTAAAAGTATACAAATCTTGATGTCCAGATGTGGTGGCTCATGCCTGTAAACCCAACATTTTGGGAGGCTGAGGCAGGTGGATCACCTGAGATCAGGAGTTTGAGGCCAACCTGGCCAATGTGGTGAAACCCCATATCCACAAAAAATACAAATAATAGCCGAATGTGGTGGTGTACACCTGTAACCCCAGCTACTCAGGAGGCTGAGGAAGGAGAATCACTTGAACCTTGGAGGCAGAGGTTGCAGTGAGCTGAGATTGTGCCATTGCACTCCAGCCTGGGTGACAAGAGGGAAACTCCATCTCAAAAAAAAAAAAAAAAAATCCAAACCAATAACAATAACAACAAAAAGAAAGCTTTATTACATATGAGTAAAAAGTAAAAGAATAAATGTGATATTTTATAAAGTAGCGAAATCCTTATCACAGAAGATGTTACAATATAGGCTGGGTGGCACTAAGCACCTGAGTATTTGGACCATATGAGGTTTAAGGTGCCCATTATTGCTAAAGTTCTGTGATCTCACATGTCACTTACTCTTTCAACATCTTAATTTCTACATCTACAAAAGGAGATGATGGAATGAGCCCCCTCTATAATATAAGACGTTTCCAAGCCTGATATTTGGTAATTTTCCTTTATTATTTTAAACTCAAATTCACATTTAAAATCCAAACTTTACTTATTTTTCCAGTATTATGACTTTACATTATAAGTCTTAGGAAAATATATATTATTATAATAATAGATATGGTTCAGACACTTTGTATGCTCCTTGTATTTTTTTTTTAAGTATCAGGGACATAGCTGTCACCTTAAGTTACCTGTGAGTTAATGGACACTCACTATTAAGCCTCACGGCCTCTATTTTCAAGGGGACATCTGATCCTGAGTAAGGGGAGAGGTAAGGGCACAAGGATACACTGCAATGCCATAAATGAAAAAGCTGCAAAGTACATGGGAAGTACTGAACGTGGTCAGCAGCAAAGAGCCAGCCAAACAGTATCTACGCTCAGGGACCACATAAGTGAAAGTATGTTGAAAATTACAAAGCATCACAAAAATATCACTGCTATCAAATCCAGCACTGTAAAATTTGACTTGTTGCTCTTGAGCAGATGTAGGGCATCCATGAGCCCCACATATTGGTGTTCCAGAATGTAGGGATTCCTGAGCCCCACACTGGGCACCAGAATGTGGGGAGCCAGCTCATTATCACCTGTGGGTACCCTGAGTTCGCTGGCAACAAAGGAATGAGAGAAAGAGAGATTAAGAGAAAAAGTGGGACCAGGGGGCCATCACTTTATTACTCTGGTGGAAGCAGTGAAGGTCCCGAGCTCTGATCATCCACACTATTTATTGATTACAATCACTTTGATCTATAGGGTAAGGGTGCAGTAATGGTGAAGTGAATCAGTGAGCCGGAACTGGTGTGTCGTTGATAACAATGGCAGTTTAGAAGTCTCACAAAACAAGAACATGTGATTATCTTTAGCTTATTATAGATGTACAGCTGGTGGAACACGGACCTTACAGGCAGCCTACAAGTCTGGCTACGTCATAGTGCTACCAAGGGATTTTACATCCTTGAGCACAATGTTAATGGTAACAGAGCCGAGGTCACCCTGCACTGGAACATGAGGCATGGAGCAGCCTTCCTCCTCAGAGGCCTCCCGTGGCCTTCTGAAGTTTGTTGTTCCTTGTTTATATGTTACTCATAACGAATTCATGTAGGCACTCTGTAAGTCCTTTCTCCTTTGCTGTTTTTCCCAACAAGTAGAGAGGTGATGACATATATTTTCTCAAGAATTCCAAATCTTCTATCTCACTTTTTCGTTTCTGGTCATTCTGACAGGCAATGCTGTACACTCCTGGGTACTGGGAGGAGATTTCTGGGCACCTGTGTTTTGCCATTAGATCCTTTTTTACTCCCTGTAGTTATTACTCTACAAAAGCAGAGCAAGGACTCTGACCTGGTAAACATGTACATTCCCACTATAATATGCTTTATTAAACACATTCCCACTATAATATGCTTTTATTAAACACATTTTATCCCACTATAATAAGCAGGTTTAGGCTTAGGAAGTAATTGGGAAGAAAGTGTAGAATTCTCACATGACTCCTTGGCATCCCTCCTCCCAGACACGGTTATCTCTATTGTTAATATCTTGCAGCAGGGTATTGGTACATTTGTTCCCATGAACCAATCTTGATACCAAGTTGGTGAGCCAATATCGATACAAATTAAAGTGAATAGTTTTATATCAGAGTTTTCTCTTTAGGTTGTAGATTTTTTAATTCCACTTTAAGTTCTGGGATACGTGTGCAGAACGTGCAGGTTTGTTACATAGGTATACATGTGGGCTTTGACAAATGTATAATAATATGTAACCACCATTGCAGGGTCACATAGTATAGTTATACTGCTCTAAAAATCTCTTGTTCTCCACGTATTCATTCCTCCCTACTGAACCTGTGGCAACCACTGATCTGTTTGCTGTCTCCATAGTTTTGCCTTTTCCAGAATGTCACATATTTGGAATAGTGTAGTATCCAACCTTGTCGGATTGGCTTCTTTCACTTAGCAATATGCAGGACATTTTCTCCATGATCATTTCTTTTATCATTGAGTCATATTCCATTGTATAGCTATACCAGCTTGTTTATTCATTTATCTATTGAAGGGTATTTATGTTGCTTTCCAGTTTTGGCAGTTGCAAATAAGGCTGCTGTACATATTTTTGTGCTTTTGTGTGGACATACTTTTCCATTTATTTCAGCAGATACTAAAGTATACGATTGCTGGATAATGTGGTAAGCCTATGTTTAGTTTTGTAAGAAACAGCCAGACTGTCTTTCAAAGTGGCTATACCATTTTTTCATGCCCACCAATAGTCAATGAAACTTTCTGTTGCTCCACATCTTCATCCGCATTTGTTGTCAGTGTTTTGGATTTTAGCTATTCTAATAGATGTACGTAGGTATTTCATTGTTGTTTGAATCTGTAGTTCCCCAATAATATATGATGTTGTGCATCTATTCATGTGCTTATTTGCCATCTATATACTTTATTTGATGTGGTATCTGTTCAATTCTTTTGCCCATTTTAAAAATTGAGGGATTTTTTTTCTAATTGCTGAGTTTTCAGATGTATTTTTACATTTTGGACACCAGTCCTCTATTAGATACATGTTTTGCAAAAGATTATCTCTCAGATTATGGCTTGTCTTTTCATTCTCTTAACAGTACGTTTTGCAGAGCAGAAGTTGTTAATTTTAATGAAATTTGAAAATGAAATTATAATTTTAGTAAAATTCAGTGTAACAACTTTTCTTTCCTGTGCTTTTTGTGTCATACCTAAAAAGTTAATGTCAAACCCAAGGTCACCCAGGTTTTCTTTTATTTTAACTTCTAGAAGTTTTACAGTATTGCATTTTGCATTTAGGTCTATGATCCATTCTAAATTAACTTCCATGCAAAAGATAAGGCGTTTCGATTTTTTTTTTTTTTTTTTGCAGGTAGATATCCAGTTGTTCCAACATTGTCTCTTAAGACTCTCCTTTCTCCACTGAATTGCCTTTTATTTTTCATAAGATATAGTTTTAATATTGCTTTTTGTGATTAGCATCTCACTTGTCCACATTAGAATATCTTTCAAAATTAAGAATACCAAATAACAATGATATTACAGGAGAGCACTGGACTTGGGAGTTTTAAAAGTGAGAAGAAATTTGAGATGAAAAATCGTCTTTTTCTTCTTATTATCTGCAGTGAGATTATTAGCATCTCTGAGCATCAGTTTTTCATCTCCTAAGTAGATTTTAAAAGATGATTAATACTTCAGACTCTGATAGTGTTCTCATTTCCATAGCTCCCTCATATCACTATTAACCAAGGGAGACATACTTAAAAGTTAAGTAATACAAGTTGTTTCCCCAGCATCATAGCAGTGAAGTAGTTCCTTTGTGTTTAATTTTCAGTATGTTATTTTTTCCTTTGTTAAACCTTTGCTAATTACTTACCAATTGAAGGGTTGCAACATCTCATAGAGAATAAAGAGTTTGAAAAGGGACATTAAATATGCAGTTAAAAAAGAGTAAATAAAATATCTAAGTAGCACTAGCTTCCAAAATAAATCTGAGGACTCTAAATGACAAACCTTCTCCAGTAGAAAAGAATTCTCTCAAATCACTCTCTTTACGTTTCTGCGGAATACTGTTGAAAGCATCATGGTCTTCTGGGGCATATTCTCCTATATGTTTTAAGATTTGACATTTGAACCACTTTTTAGATCTCAGCACCAGCCATTTTGTGATTGAAATTTAAAATATTTTACAAAAAATGCTTCTTCCTAGCTTATTTTAGCAAATTTCAGCAAAATTTCCAGCCTTGTCACAAAATATTCCATTGTTTAAGGTTATGAGTCCTTGCGGCTACTCGTGTGTCTCTATTATCTCCTTTCTTCACTTAACCATACACCAGCTTATGTAGTCTTAAAATGAGAGCATTAATTATTGCCAAATGATTGGACTAAAGATCTGAACTAAGTAACAGAATGATTGTTGATTTTAATCTTTTAGTATACAAATAGCCATGGGATTTCAAACCTGTGCCCAACAAAAATATAACAAAAGATTTGTATTGATAGGCTGCTAATAATATGTAAGGTAAACATGACCCCACATTTATATATTAAGACAGCACATCTGCATAAAATCTCATCTTAATTGGGAGGCCGAGGCAGGTGGATCACAAGGTCAGGAGATGGAGACCATCCTGGTCAACATGGTGAAACCCTGTCTCTACTAAAAATACAAAAGTTAGGTAGGCATGGTGGTGTGCGCCTGTAGTCCCAGCTACTTGGCAGGCTGAGGCAGGAGAGTTGCTTGAACCCAGGAGGTGGATGTTGCAATGAGCCAATATCGCGCCATTGCACTCCAGCCTGGGTAACAAGAGCGAAACTCTGTCTCAAAAAAAGTCTCATCTTTAGTCTCTCTCTGCATGTAAAGAAATAGCAGTTAAACAGCAGTAAGTGTTTTCTTTCCTCTCCATTCTGACGCACACACATAAACACATTGCTGTTTTACTGTGGTGAGGTAGGATTATAGGGAAATTTTACAAAAGGATAAGAAATTTGGTGCAGCTTTGGAAAAGAGAATCAGAGATAAACTCTTTCATTTGTATTGATTTGAAAGACATGAGAAATCAAGGAAGCAAACATGAGCCAGCATCTAATTCTGGCTGCTTGACAGAAATAGGACTCTTAGGAAAAGTGAACATCCTCCAACACCACCATTAGAGATTAATTAAAGTCTAATTATTATATTTAAAACAAAACTATTGATTATGCTTCAGTATCCCATTGTTCATTCTTACGTATGGTATTTCAGCTACATCTTAGCTAAGCAGACTATTAGGACTATGTAAGTAACTATATTTATATTGTTGTTTCTTTGGGAAAACACTCTGAGCTCTAAACAATAGCCATAATCAGGAGCTCGGGAGCACATCCCATGTGTAAGTTGAGGGACAGTATATATATACATGTGTATATACCTGTGCCTGCCTTTAGGTGTCTCTGGCATTGTGTCCTTACAGAAGATGTCACAGCAGGTTCATAACAAAGGAAATTATTTCAGAGATGGCCAGAATGACCTTGTGGAAGTTCAGAGGAGCATTTCAAACTAATCCAAGCCAAGACCATTTTTTTGTTAGCATTCTTGAAAGCAGAAAAATGGCAATGTAAATGTCAAGATGCTTCTACCTTTAACCAAAAATAAAAAAAGGAAACGATCCACTAAAAGTACTTTTCAAACACATAAGCTCCCAAAACTTTGCTTTTGAAAGGTGTTAGAACCAGTTTATATTTAGGCAAGCAGTGGCATGAAACAGAACTATTAAACACATTTCTCAGGTATTATATGATCAGTTTCCAGCTACATATTCAGTACACACATAATTTTAAGAGGTTGAAACCCAAACCCCAAATCGTTTCAGAGTAACAGTGATCTCATTATATAGTTTTCATTGTATTTTAATTAGAGTTAGTTATATAAGTCCTGATGGAACCCTGTGTTCCATGTTTGATTGGGGTAATGACTACTTTGTTCGGGTTGTACTTTCTTTTAGTGAGGTGTGGGTGGTCTGAATGGAACTAAAATCACACCATTGTTTCTCTTGTCTTTAATTCTATCAGCAATGCTTCTGATTTCTTTAGACTATGAAAAATAACTAGTGATTAAGAATTACCATAATGCTTTAAAAATTTTTTAACAGCGACCACTTACACAAAAGAACCAAAGAATCTATGTATGAATACAAAATTTAATAATCTACAGAATAACAATATAAATTTTCCAAAAGAGGTTCATATACAAAATCTTTGTAATGTTGATCATTTTATATACATTCCCTTTTACCCTTTTATGAATAAATGCATACATAAGTTTTATAATTATATGTTCCTTTCACATTTAAAAATTTCCATTTCTGAAAGGAGGAAAAAAGCCCCCAAATTTTAAGAAAAACCAAATTAATATACCAAAATTCAAGCCTCATTTTTTCAATCACTCATTTTGTTTATATTAAAACAAAGAAAAACATATTTCATTATAACAGACAACATCCAAATGGAATTTTATTAGACATTTAAAAATTTGTCTTAAAAATTTCAATTGACTATGAAATAAGGGTAATTAATCTGAGACCCATTTTGCTAGTATCAAAATGGAAATCTTCGTGTGTACAACTGTTTGGATTTTATAAAAATGTCCCCTTCAGTTTTAAGGTATAGTCTCATTTAAAGTGAGAAAAAATTACTGTTATCATATTTGAAAGTCAAGACCCTTTGCCAGTCTGAGGGTGACTTGTGATTTGATGGTGCATTGAATAATTAAGACTAACAATAATAACAATACTTTCCATAGAGGATAATTTATTTATATGAGGCACTGTGCTGCACGTTTTTCATATATTATTTGTAACACTTCTAATGATCCTGCCATATTGGTCTTGTTATTCCCTTTTTACGTATAAGAAAACCGAGGCTCAGGAAAAGTTAACGTGTGGCAGAAATGGGATTTAAACCTAGTTTGTTTTCTCTAAAACCATTACTCTTTCTACTAGACAATACTGCATACATTTGATCCAAATTATCCCTCATTTGCTCAGAAATCATCAATAAATTTAGCTAGATGTTAGTGTTAATATAGCCAAGTATGTATAGATTAAATATTCCACATTACAGAATTATATCTCCTAACCTTCAGAGGAGAAAACTTCATCTGTGAGGCAGCAAATTTATCCCTACTTCTGGAAGAGAGAAATGCCTTGTTGTATTGAATCAATAAAATTATCTTGACTCCAAATAATGTCTATCTCTTCGTGTTTCCGTAAATCTTAGACGTGATTTACAAAGTGGAATATTTGTCTGCTAAATCTCATATACTACAGTTAAAAATGTTTTTACATAAATGGCAGTATAGTGTAGAGGAGGGCTTGGTAGACTGGGAACTTAGAGCTATGAGCTGAAGACCCAAAAGACTCCAGAATACGTCACTTACTCTCATGACATTTATTCCGGTGATCAATTAAGTAAGAAAAGATGAATCTGGAGGGATAGCCTGGGGAGAAATGCCAAATGTGGGTGAAGGGGAGAAAGGAAGCAAAACACACTGCCATGTGTGTACCTATGCAACTGTCTTGCATGTTCTGCACATGTACCCCAAAACCTAAAATGCAATAAAAATAAAAAAAAAAAGAAAAGATGAATCTGGATTCACCACTGAATTTCTAAGATAGTGAAAATATTAGTTGAGGAAGTATTTATAACTAATAGAAAATTGACTTCCTTTTCTAAAATGCATTTCAGGGAAATAACTATTTCAATGGGGGAAGAAAAATAATGAAATCTAGGTTCTCTTTGAAATCGTGTTAGATATTTTAGCATTTGTTCCTCTGTTTTATCTGCTACTTTATTTTTTATGTGTATAAATATCTTTCTAATTTAATATAAATCAAAGAGAATTAAGAGACCGAATTAAGAGAAAGAATCATGCTGAAGCACCTAATACCTCATTTTGCTGCATAATGAAACTAAAGTTTCCGATTGCTGTGTAAATTATGTGTTTAGTAGATGAAATGTTCAGGAATCATTTTGCACTTGACATTTTCTAGATTATGAATAGCAACATTCTCTTCTTATAATAATAAAGTAGATCTGTAAGCCACACAAAATATGGAGCAGGTGTAGCATATTGAGATGATACGCAAAGAAAGCAGTGGGAGCCAATAGGCATGATTCTATAAAGCACATATTTGGTCCCGTACACCATCCTCAGTGGAATCCTTTGTTCAAATGAAAGCTTATATGAGCTACACTAGTTGACAAGTAAAGGCACATGAATGTTCCCTCTTTTTCCATAGTCACCTCAAAGGAGTACATGGTTTTTCAGCCACTACTCTTGATTGTGCTGCTTCACCACTCTGCTTACTAAGAACACAAGACTACAACATTTTCAGTGGATAAAAACAAGGCCTGTGAATTGATACCTGTACTTAGATTAAATCAACTTGGAAATTTATAAGGGCAAGGATGGATGAAATGGGAAGTAGTCGCTCCATAGTCCATAGTTAGAGCTAAATATAATGAATGATTTAATGTATAATTGATATAATCTTAATAAAATTGCAACAGCCCTTCTAATTACATGGGGGGGGGTTCTAGTATTTCCTCTAAGTCTACCATTATCTGACAAGTTTTGCTGAGAAAATTAGAAGGCAATCTAGGTATTCAAATTAAGAATAATTTTAATAGAATTATATGTTTGTGCATTACAAGCATTCAAGATTTAAAAGTCAAGGAAGTGCTCACTTTAGTATCACATATATTAAAATTGAAATGATGCAGAGATTAGCACAACCATTGCACAAGGATGACATGAAAATTCATGAATTGTTTCATATTATTATAAACAAAAAATAATATTTTTTTAAAGTCGAGGAAGCTTTAAGTTTCCTTAGCTTTCTTTAAGCTAAGTTTCATAGAATCAAGAACTACTAGAACCGAAATAGAACCTTCAGTGACAATCCCAGCTTCCTGAAGTTCTCAAGCAGTCAGCTTCCAGGATGCCTGCAAACATTGTTGAAGCAAGCAGATTCAGATACACTTCTGCCTTCCAAATCCTGCGTGATGACTGTTGCAAATTTTTTTTTTCTGAGATGGAGTCTAGCTCTTATTACCCAGGCTGGAGTGCAGTGGTGCAATCTTGGCTCATTGCAACCTCCGTCTCCTCAGTTCAAGTGATTCTCTTGCTTCAGCCTCTGGAGAAGCTGGAATTACAGGTGCCCACTACCACACCTGGCTAATTTTTTATATTTTTAGTAGAGACAAGGTTTCACTGCGTTCATCAGGCTAGTCTCGAGCTCCTGACCTCAGGTGATCCACACACCTCTGCCTCCCAAAGTGCTGAGATTACAGGCATGAGCCACCACAACTAGCCAACTGTTGCAAATTTTATATCTTTTTCTGCACCTTGGAAAAGCTTTGTTGACTAATTTATCCAGAGAAACTTTCTTGGTCCTTTATGCTGTTTTCCCTGGATCTTAAAAGAACTGGAACCTGTCTTGTGCCATAATTGGTCATGGTGGGGTTTTATTGGGGTTTTGTTGACCCACAACAGGTTTTATTGGGTGGTTCCATTTATAATACCATTTAAATATTCAGATTTAAAACTGAGTGTGAATAAAATGATCATATCATGAGCCAAAAGAGAAGCAGAATATATTTTATCTTACAACACACAAAAATGGATATTTAATACTTTGCCTGTTACTTCTATCGAGACTATAAGATTAATGCTTATGGCTTGGGTGATACTTTGTTTCTTGCATTTCCTGATTCTCTTTCTAATCTTATTGCCTTTCTTACCTGTAAGTTAGAAAAGTTAGCCACTTTTTCAAAATACTTATCTTAAAATTACTACTAATTTTATTATACTTATTAATTCAGCAAGTACATAGTGTCTGCCATATGCAGAACTGTACCAGGCACGGAGAATACAATGCCCAAAAATATACATATCAATCTTACCCCTGTAGTCTTTACTTTCTATTGGGAAGAAACAGAGAATAAGCAGACAAAAGACCAAATAAATATGTAATCACAAACTTTAAAATTGTCTTGAAGGAAAGAAACATAACCTTTTCCTATAAGGTAGCTTAATAGATTTGGGGGAGTAACTTGGATTGAGATTGAAAAATGAAACAAGGACCTAGAGGCCACAGAGAGGGGCTAAGTCTTATTTTCAGGCTCTTTAATATCTGATTATAAGTTTTATGCTTTTATCTATTTTTCTATAATCTGTCTATCATCCTATATTCTGTATATCTCTGATTGCTGTGTAGAAAACAGATTTTAAAGGTAATGGAAGAAATGCAAAAATTAGAAATGACATTAGGCTTTTAATAACCTAGAATGTCAGTCAGGATTTTCCAGAGAAACAGAACAGTAGGACAATAGGAGATTGCATGTGTGTATTTGTGTGTGCGTGTGTTTGTATGTGTGTGTCTGTCTGTGTACAATTTTAAGGAATTGGCTCATATGACTGAGGAGGTTGGCAAGCCTGAAATCTGTAGACAAGGAAGGCTGACAACTCAGGGAAGAGTTGATGTTAGAGTCTTGACTCCAATCTCTCTAGGTAGGCTGTGACAGGCTGTAAGTTTAGTTAGAATTTCTATATTATATCAATAGTCTAAGGCTGAGTTCTTTTTTCTTCAGGATACATCATGTTTTGCTTTTGAGGCTTCCAACTGATTAAATGAAGCCTACCCACATTGTCAAGGGCAATCTCCTTTACTTAAAGTCAACTGATTATAAACGTTAATTACATCTGTAAGATACCTTCACAGCAACATATGGACTAGTGTTTGAAGAAACAATTGGGCAGTATTGCCTCATTACATTGACACATAAAATTAATCATCACAGAGATCATGTTGGTGAGGGTGGCAATGGAGAGAAGATTAATTTGTAACATTTTGGACATATAATCTACCAAAACTTGGTGATGAATTAAGGTAGGAGGATAAAGATAAGGGAAGAAATCAAGAATAACAGGTCTTTCATGAGCAGTAGATTTTAACAGCTGTGCTGTACAAAGAATGAATCTTTTCTAAATGGGATTCTGCTGACTTCAGCCTAAATAATATGATTGACAAGGCAAGATTACTTTTGTTGCTCACTTTAAATAACTAAATAATCTTGAGAAGAAATTCTGTTTGTATCTGTCTGGTTATATTTGATAAATCCTAATGTAGACTAAAAATTTGCCTTGCCTTTTCTTTCTCATCCAAAATAATTACATGCAAATAGTAATCTATTCTTTATGCAATAATATGAAATGGGAAGAAACATAGCCAGATATTTTTGGAAGGGATAGCCTTCAAATGTGCCAGGTACAGTGTCTCCAATTTTTTTATGGCTAATCATGTAGGTCTCATTTTCTAATCAAAGCTTACATATGCTACACCAGGGAGTTTGGATGATATGCTAACTCAATCTAATTTTACACAATCTAATTCAAAAGCCAATAAAATGTAGCCTTGTCAGACACAAAAGTTTTGAAGGGAAGAATGTAATGTAGGCACCAAGTGTTAAGTATCCTCTCTGCAGGTGGCTGTACATTTCCTGTGTTTCCAAGTTCTCTTTTCTTTTCTTAACCATGAAATTAAATAGACAGCTTTGAATAACTAAAGAATAGACATTTTTCAAAGCTGATTCATAATGCCATCTTTTTCTCTAAAACAGAATATCACATGGATGAATAGAAAATCAGTTCAGACACAGAAAGTTAAGAATTAAAATGTAGTAAAATATTTTTCTAGATTAACTACTAGAGGTTGATGAGTACCTATGCTTTATTTCAGAAAATGTTTACCCTTTATTTTATATATTTGTTACCATAAGTTACAATTGAAAGGCTAGATAATCCATAAAATCATATTTTCCAAAGTCAAATAATTAATTTTACATACAATTTTGATTAGGTTTAGGCAGGTCCCATTTATCTTAACTCATTAGTGTTATGTTATATTAGTAGGTTTTCTATGTAGATTAAACTTTCTCTAAGTAAATCAAAAGTTTTGTGATATCCATTTTATTTCATAAAATTTTAATATCTATTATATAAAAGGTATAACCTAAATGTATTATTTTTCTGTGAATTCATAACAAGTTGCCATAAATTAGATGGCTTAAAACAACAGAAATTTGTTTCTTTCCAGTTCTGGAGGCCAGAAATCTGAACTCAAGAGGTCAGCAAGTCCACATTTTCTCTGGAGTCTCTAAGGGAGAGTCCATTCCCTGTGGCGGTTGGCATTCCCTTGTTTGTGACCATGTCACTCCATTATCTGCCTCAGTATTCATGTCGCCTTCTCTTCTTTGTGTATCTATTTAATCTCTCTCCATCTCTCTTTTACAGAGAGATTTGTGATTGGATTTAGGACACATTTACATAATACAGGATAATCTCCTTATATCTTTAATCACATCTGTATTAATCTGTTCTCATACTGCTAATAAAGACATACCCGAGATTGAGCAATTTATAAAGGAAAAAAGCTTAGTTACTCACAGGTCAGAATGCCTGGGAAGGCCTTAAGAAACTTATCATCATGGTGGAAGGGGAAGCAAACACATCCTTCTTCACATGGCAGCAGCAAGAAGTGCCAAGCTGAAGAGAGAAAAGATCCATTTAGAACCATCAGATGTCCTGAGAACTCACAATCGTGAGAAGAGTGTGAAAGTAATCGTCCCCTTGATTCAATTACCCTCGTCTAGGTCCCTCCCAAGACATATGGGCATTATGGGAACTACAACTCAAGATGAGATTTGAGTGGGGACACAGCCAAACAACATCAACATCTGCAAAGAAACTTTTTGCAAATAAGGTAACATTTACAGGTCCTAGAGATTAAAATTTGGACATATCTTTGCAGTCAACATTAAGTCCACAACACCAGATAATGTAAGGAATGTGGGTGTAGATTAGAAAATGGCTTTTTTTCTAATAGATGTGCCTGTTAATTAAGCTTTATTTTTGTTGTTGTTATTGCAATCCCATCCTTGTACACTATGTTGTGTGAACCTGGGACCAGGACTCTACAAACTGCATTTTCACTTTGCCAGCTGACTTCCTAATAAACTCTAATAAGAAGCAATAAAAGAAAGCTGGAAGCCAGGAGGAGGAAGAAAATATGCTTCTTTCTACTTACAATTTGTTCCTGTTTTTGTTTTCTTTTCCTGTCACTGTCACCCTAACAATGCTTCTTCACCTACGTAGTGACAGTTTGTTCTAGTAGTAGGAGTTCACACTGATTTTCACTTTTTCCAACATTAGTTAAATCAGACTCAAAATACTCATCAGAGACACTGGCATGAGTGGACTTGAGTCCTTCCTCATAGGTCTGGGGTCCAGTCACACAGGGCTCCATCTCTGATCTCAGGGACATCAGTTGTAGCTAAGCAGTGGCCCCTATTCAGAGGCCTGAGTTTCAACTTCACAGGATACTTCCTCTGAGCTTCTAAGCTTTAATAATTCCAAAAATTTCTATTCTCCAACCCTAGGAATAGTAGATCCTTCCTGCTGTTGTAACCTAACTTTTGTAATATTTTAGTGTTTCTTCCACAGCATTTTAGGGTTTCCTCTGTGCCTTAGAATATAAAATACATGTAAAATATCTCCAACAATAATTGTCAAAAAGATGAAGAAACAGTTACAGAGAAACCAAGGAGTAAAAGGTTTGTATTATCATTTTCTTCCACTGGGGTAAGATTTAGGCAGGCACCATGGTACTTGAGCAGTACCATCTACCAGTCTACTAATCTATAATTAGTAGACTCTAGTCTTCAAAAGATAGTAATGAGAAAGTGGAAGGGCATTTCTCAAGAAAACCTTACTGAAAGGTATCACAGTTGTTTTGTGTCTCAAAATCTGCTTAAAACATTTAACCTTCTCTTGTTGATCGAAGGTCAAGTTATGTATTCTTTTATAATGCAATAAAGCCCTCAAAGAGAGTCATTTGCTTCTATGAAAAAAATAACAAATATTCTGCTGCTGAAAACTAGAAAAAAAGAATTGTTTAGTGTTTTGCTATTTTCTTCATTTCTGTATTTTTACTGGTTGCTTCTAATTGATGTCATCGTGTCTAGCTGCTAGAACCTGATGATTGCTTCAGTTATTCAGTATTATTCTACCTCTCTTAAGGGATGGTCTGTTGCGCTTTGTGAGTTATTTGCCCTTCCAAGTGCTGTTTAAGGTTATTGTAATTTGATTGCAGTGTTCAGGGAGCATGACCTCAGAATAAGTGGGAATGTTACTGTCCATAAATAAACTTGTCTCGATCGTAGCTCTCTTCCTGGTATAGGAGAGTATAATTTTAACTTTTCATGTGGTTCAGGGGTACTCATCTTAAAGTGATAATCAGAAAAGAAGTTTGCTGAGAGATCTTTGAGATGTAAGTGTTTTTGACTTATAAGGCCAATATCTAAGGTTCCCTAAAATAAACACATTATAAGATTATAAAAAAAAGTTGACAGTAAACACTAGCTATTTGCAACTAATTGCAAAGCAATGAGTTAACATAAGTGAATTCTGTCAGCAAGGTTGACTGAATTTGAGAACATGAAGCCGGCTATATATCCACTCTTCCCCCATATAACATATGTGGTTTATTGTGTCCACATAGTCTCTTTTCAGAGATTGTAAATTATACTATTTATGAACTCTTGATGACTGAAACACAGTTGGAGCTTGAAGGTCAAGGCAGCAAACTGCATCCTACATTCCTGTTTATTGATGATGTATGGCACCATTTGTAGTATCCTCTGTGCTGCTACAATGAAAGAGCTGTCAATGTTCCTAATATACATTATTATTTCAGGATGTGATAACATGACCGCTTATGCTGAATGTATGATGAGAGGCCTCAGCAGTGGGAAGGCATCTTCGAGTTTTTTAAACAAGATTATATGATATTTATTTGCTTTCCATGATATTAAAATTTTAATAAGATTTATGGTAAGCTAGACATACACAGCACCTATATACAGGCAGCATGCAGCCATAAATATATGATTTATATTAATGCTGAGAAATAAACTGTTATTTCAGATTTCCATTTCATTACCTATATTCATTTTAAAAGAAAAGGTTAGAAAAAAAATATTTTTTAATCCTTATTTTCAAAAAATGCCTGGCTTATTTCTTCTCCCTTATCAGATATATATAAAGAGTGTACAGAGCCTAACAATATAGTAAAGTACATATAAGTAGTTATAAGCTTGACTCATTAGTTTGTTTGCACGAAAAAATAATTCTGAATAATTTTTTTAAGGCACTTCATTAGCTGTTTAGTTAAAAAATAGCCTGTGGTTGTGTGATCTGGACTAATAGAACTATGCTGTTCAATGTGGTAGCCATTAGCAATGTGTGGTTACTGATAATGTGAAATGTACTTAGTGCAAATTAAGATGTTAAGTATAAGGTATACACTTGATTTTAAGGCATACTACCAACATATAAAAACGAAGTGAAAATATAGCATTAATAATTTTTATATTGATTCACACTGTAATTATAATATTCAGTAAAGTAAATAATAAAACTATTTCTTTTGTATTTAGTTTAATATACTACTAGAAAATGTAAAATTATACATGGAACTTACATTATAGTTCCACTGTATAGTGTTCCTGTAGATGTTCTCAAATATCCCACATTTTTTCTCATAGATGATATACCCAATTGATTTGAATTGACTAAAAGTAGGATGTTTGGTTTATGATATATCCAAGATATGATCAGAAAGTAGTAAGGCCCTTTTTATAGAAATTCTTCATTACCCTAACCTTGGTTGGTGATGTTGTTACAGGTATTTGTGATAGTGGATGGAAAATAGAAGTAGGAAGATGTAAAAAGAAAAACTAAATATGGGAGTCCATAGGAGTGAGTGTCTGACACATTAATTAAAACAAAATTCAAACTTAAAATATTTGTTGAATGTAAATTCATTCATCTGTAATGCTGAATATAGAAAAAGAATATTTTTTATTTTTAAGTAATATTTTCAGATGAAATTACTTGTAGTAACAATAGTTATTACTCAAAATTCACCTTATGGCTGCTAAACTTCTATAACTATAATCTGATTTCTCTAGAGCCTCATTAAAACAACACAATCTTGCATGTTTTTCACATGTACCCCAAAACCTAAAATGCAATAAAAAAGAAAAAAAAACATAAAATATTCTCCCCTAAAAAGAGATTCTAAATGAAATCTTTAATTTAATTTTAAAAAACAACAACAACAACAAGAAAAACTGCTATTTGTGTCATTCATAAACTCATTAATTCAGCAAACATTTATGTGCCTATTCTGTTCTAGGCATTGTGTTTGAAACTAGATCCAAAGATAAAGCATGTTCTCTTTCAATTCTTATTAGATGTTTATTTTGCATTCTTTTGCTAATTTATAATGTCCGTTAGCCTGAATTCATCTAAGTCTGTAATCATGGTTGAAATTGCTTTGGACACCCCATCAGAAAGAATCACAGACACTAACCCCATTGTGTTATCATGCATGGATACCACAAGAATTAACAGAGAAACAGTAATGTGTTAACATTACAGGAGTCCCAGTGAGCTAGAAGAGTTATAGCAGTGGTTAGGCAGGACATTACCACACTTGTAGTATTAGTGTACAATAGCAAATAAATTCTATTAATAGAATCCAGTTATAAAGTATTTTAACTGAGCCAGTGTTGGAGCTTTCTGTTTTTTTTTTTTCATCCCTTTATTATGTTTTACTGCGTGTATTCTTTTATCCCTCAATTCTAAGATTAAAAGAGATTTTCTTTCCCCAAAGTTAACTTGGTCACCTCTAATTCTTGCCTCCTTCTTCTCCTACTTATGACCTTGCTCTATCAATTTTCAGAAATATTCTCACCTAAATTTCTATACATTATCAATAGTTTTGGTTGCTACAGTAATTTCTGCCCTCTGATTGGAAAACATACTCCCAAGACCTACCTTAAAACAAATCAAACATTCTCCCCTCCACTGTTTCATATTACTGTACCCTCCTCCATATGACATACCTCCCCAATAGCCGGTTCGCTTGCTGTCTTTCATCCTGTATGGCTCATTCAGTCTCATTCATTCATTACAGAGCCTGTAACATTGGCTCTCCTTCCCCTATTCGATATTCTAATTCTGTTATTGCCTTTATATTACCAACAACTGCCATTCAGAAAACACAATCTTTCCCCACTACCCGAGTCTTTATTTTTTTGGACCTCTTGGATCATTTCTTTTTTTGGAAACTATTAATTATCATGCTTAGTAAAGTGAATGCGACTTAAGATCTGTCTTCAACTACTTAATTTTATTTTATCCGATTTCTCCTTTTATTTACCTGTCGAATTCCCTTTAAATTAAGAAACAATTATCCCAAAGTCTACATCTGGAAGATTGCACTTTGATTCCAACTTTGCTTAAGAAAAATTCTTCAAGAAATTGTAAAGAAAATCTGTCAATGATTAAATCTCAATTAGTGATGTTTTTTCTTCTATCAAAAGATGCAGACATTTAACAGAGATAGAGTGGAGAAGAAGGGAATAGGGTCATAGATTATGGGGCACATACCTGAAGGTTGTATTCTTTATTTTTATATTTTTGCTTTTGAAACAGTATCTTTATTATGCTCAGGAAATGCCTGCTGGTTCAACCGTAAATTGTTGCATTAAAAGAGACACAGATTTAAGTGTTTAGGGTGGGTGGGCAGGTGCTTAGTATCTGTAATAAACTGACTCCACTGTTAGAAAATGTTCTCAGGCAGCTATCTCATACTATCTAACTTGACTTTGAAAGGGAACCCGTGTCATGGGATAAGGAGGAAAATTTATTTTCTGTCTTCTTGTTGATAAAACTGTGAATTTTTTGTCAGTTTGGGGTTTTCTACACTCTGGCAAGTCTGAAAAGGTCTATTTTGTTGTTTCTCTCAGAAGCTTTTCTTCTGTCATCCATGAGTTTCAAATTTAGTTCCTGCTGGCATGTTGTTTTAAAATAAATCCAAAAGCAGTTAAAATATTTAAATTAAAACCCTTTCAATAATGCAGTTTCCTAAATCTTGACCCTACTACTCAAAGGCCATGTGATGTTAAACAAGCTAATCTCTCTGCACCCAGTTTCTTTCTCTAGCAAGTGGAAATTATATCAGTACCTATGACATTAAACTGTTTTGAGGATTATATGCATTAAAATATGCAAAATGCTTAGAACATGGGTAAGCATATGTCAAATGTTCAAGTATTCACAGTTACTACTTTTATCACTATTAGTTTATGCAATCAAATTTATTCAGTATCTACATTTTAGAAACCTGGAGAAATACACAATGAACAAGAAACTCCTGTCGTTGAGGAGCTTTGCCAAGGAGAGACAAGTATGTGTCAAGAGTCAAAAGGGGTGTGTGACTAGTGCTGTGAAGAAACCATCAGCCTCTTTGCATTCAGAATAAATCAACAAACTCCATCTAGGGTTGTTGGCCAAACATGAGTAGTGCTGTACTGTGTCAAATTAGTGCTGTCGTTTATCCACACCACAAAAGTCTTTGCTTCCATCAGTATCTCTGAGAGTCAGTAGCTGGATCTCCTACCATACTCTAAATCAGAAAATATAGAACTTTTCCTCAATAATCTACCATGATCCTTCAAAAATTATGAAGAATTTGCTTCTCTCAACCTACTGATGAACTTCCAGAGACATTCTCTCTAACCATTTAAAATATGTTTAGCATAATGTTTTCATATGTAGTCTGTGTATCTGTGTGTATACCACTACTATTGGCTGTCTAATTATTCTGACCTGCACACACCTTTTAAAATAATCTTTCTTATTTGTGATTAACATTTGTCTTATTAGAAAACTAACACTTTCCTATCTAAAGCAATCTAAAGTCTAAGGTAATTTGATGGGGTTGAATTACTACGGATGTGGAGGAAGGGAGTTATTTTCTATGAAGCACAGTCCAGAGTGCTAGATAGATTTTTCCTGGTTTGGCCAGGAGAATATATACAGGCAAAAGTAGCACTAGGGAAGTAGAGTTGCTACAGAAAAAGGGAATGGGAGGCATTTTCAATTAGTTAATGCCATGGACAAATATAAAAGGGCAGCTGGTTTATTTGTATAGACTCTCACAAGGCATTGTAACCAAGTTTCTTCTTGGATATTGTGGGTTCTTGGCCTCCAAACTCTTAAAGAATAAGCGGTGGGGCCACTGCAGGTGCATCGTATCCTCATAAAAGTAAATATCGGATCCAAGAAGTGTTGCAGAAACGCGATTTTATTTAGGTAGAGAAAAGAGAAGGAAAGGAGAAGAAGAGAAAGGCTTCCACGAAGAGTATGGAAGGCGATTCCAGAGGGGAAATCCTGGAGGGAGCTCCCACCATGTGGGAGGGGATTCCAGAATGCTGGAAATCTGGTGTGGGTGAAGGAGCAGGGGAATTTATCCTGGGAGAAATTTCCACCTTCCCAAGTTCCTCTGGCCAATGAAAGGAGTTCCTTAGAACTTCCACTGGAGTGATTGACTTTTAGTTTCTTACCACACCTGCGAAATTCAAACATAAACCATTAAAATGGCAAACTGACACAAGAACAGAAAATCAAACACCGCATGTTCTCACTTATAGGTGGGTGTTGAACAATGAGAACACATGGACACAGGGAGGGGAATATCACACACTGGGGTCTGTCAGGGGAAATAGGGAGAGACAGTGGGTGATGAAGAGTTGGAGAGGGATAACATGGGGAGAAATGCCAGATATAGGTGATGGGGAGGAAGGCAGCAAATCACACTGCTATGCATGTACCTATGCAACAATCTTGCATATTCTTCACATATACCCCAAAACCTAAAATGCAATAAAAAATAAATAAATAAATAAATAAAACTCCTGGATGGAGAGAGATGGGAGGGGGCATGGCCCTGGGAAATTCTTGCCCTTAAAACCACGCCCCCTCATGGACTTGGAAAGAGAACACATTCTCTCAGCATGACATGTACTTGGCCAAGAAGTGATCTATAGAAGTGATCATTCCTTTGTTCCTGAAAGTTCCTTTTGGAGGAACACTTTCCTGAGAAGGAGAGGTTATCTGTTGGTCTCATAGTTCTGTGTTACCAACGAGAAAATCAGTGGAAAACACGGGGCTGTGGGATTATGTGCCCAAGGAAGCAAAATGCAAACATCTCAAATAATAGCATAATTTCCATACACAAAGCTTCTTATTGTATATGCCAGGCATTGTGCTAAGCACTTTACATGTTTCAGCTGATAATTATTATAAAAATCCTAGGTTGAAAGGACTGGTATTTCCCAATTTACAAGGGTAGAAAAAAAGTTTCAGAGTTAAATATCTTTTATGTGCTCCAGATCATGGAGTGAGAGAGTGGTGGTGATGGGCTAGGATTCTTGTGTTGTGGGAGAAGGGAGGCAAAATTTATTCTCTACTCTCCTAGGGTTTCTTGCTAAGCCTAAAAAAAGGCAGATATAGGCCATGCGCGGTGGCTCAAGCCTGTAATCCAAGCATTTTGGGAGGCCGAGGCGGGTGGATCACGAGGTCGAGAGATCGAGACCAGCCTGGTCAACATGGTGAAACCCCATCTCTACTAAAAATACAAAAAATTAGCTGGGCATGGTGGCGCGTGCCTGTAATCCCAGCTACTCAGGAGGTTGAGGCAGGAGAATTGCCTGAACCCAGGAGACGGAGGTTGCAGTGAGCCGAGATCTTGCCATTGCACTCCAGCCTGGGTAACAAGAGAAAAACTCGGTCTCAAAAAAAAAAAAATCTAAGGCAGATTAATGGGAGAAAAGCATATACATTTTAATTATTAATTTTTACATATATATGAGAGCCATCACACAGACGCACACACACAAAATGAAGACTCAAAGAAATGAAGTTGAATGCTTATATACTAGGCTGAACAAAGAATAATAAATTGTGGAAAAGGGACAAGGCAGGGGTGTGGGCTAGGGCAGTAAATTGTGGAAAGGTGACTAGAAAGATAAGATTGGCTGGTTAGTTCAACAAGATTTATTTGTGCAGATTTCTGTCAGCTTCCACTTCTCTAGTGGTAAGTATGTCTTTCACAAGGGAATTTAATCTCCTGCTTTTAGGAAGAAAAAGAAACTTCATAGTGCCCTTCTTGTATCAGCTGTTTTTCAAATTTTTTTTACTCTAAATAACAAATATGCCAAAACAACATATTTGGGGACAGTGTATTTTGATCTCTTACAAGGGAAACAGCATGAACTGTACACTTAAATGAACATAATTTTGATATTGACTACTTAGTATTGTCTTCTTATTTTTCCCTCTCTCTGTTGTTATTACCTTTTAGGTATAATTCATTTTTTTTCAAAATGTTTACTTCTTTAAAATGTTATTCCTACCTCAGTAGGGCAAAGAGTAATGTATTCTTTATATCATTAGGCATATAAACCTAGGTGTTTAGGTGAACCTCAAACTATGCATTCAAGTGGTTAAAGTCATATTACTGTAAATAAAGTTTTATTTTGACAAAGCAAATAAAATGCAAATTAAGATTTGGGAATATAATGAAAATTAAGGTTTCTTGAAATGAAAAGAATGTTATGGTAATTGGAGAATACCAAGACAGGCTGCTGTGGAAATTTTCTACAACCTGTAACACAAGGTTTTTAACTTCACATATTTACTTTCATGCTTATAAACTATATTGTTATCCCTTTGTCTCTTAGAACAGAAATACATTGTTTAGTGTGGAATGTCTTTTATTCTTATTGATTTTTATTACTATAACATGTAACATTTCATAGTATAATTAGTAGTTTACTTTTCCATTATATGATTTGAGGAGGGGGCCAAGAAATTAGAATTTTTCCTCATAATCTAGTGTGGGACTGATTTAACACACCACACTGCACACAGATGTGTATGCATATCACAATGTAAGTTTACATGTACGTGTATTTTTATGTAAATTATATACATATATACACACACATCTAAAAAATGTACAAATAGCAAATACTAAATTAGCAAGACTAAAAAAGAAATGGTTCCAAAATACTGTCAGACAAGAATTTTCTCTGAGCAGATGCTTTATGTGATAATAAAACCACAGGAGGGCAAAGCTGGTATGGTTTACCTTGAAAGCCTTTATTTATTCACAGCTGCTCAATGGTAGCAATAATGATTGTTATCACTGTACCTCGTCTCCATATGGAAAGTGAAAAACAATTTTCGAATTCCGTTAAAAAAGATAAAGCAGAGTTTACCTGGCTGTTCAGAGTTGAATAGACACAGTCAATGAAATCATGTTTTTAAACTGTTAACATGTCAATATTTTGAGAATAGGCATTATTTAAAATGTTCTTTGATAAATATATCAATATCACAATAATTGGCTGTACTTTGAGGATTAAGATATTATTATTTTTATATCTTTCTTGCTATGTGTTCCTTGACTTTTGGCTCAACTCTTTAATAATCTTACCTTCCAAAGGCACATGAGAGATTAATGGTGAAGCTAATTACCTACTGCAAGTATCCAGCATACTGCTTTCTGATGAGTATTTTTTTTAACTTTGAAATGTGTAATTTCAATTTGTAGTCAACACTTATTTTTAAGAGATTAAATATCTTTGAACTCAGTTAAAAGTGAAACCCTAAATCAAGTTGTTTGAAATTTACATCGTCCTGGTTTTATTTCTCAAATTGAAAAATGTTTCAAAAAGTTATTTTCATTATTTTTAGTGGGATTTTTTGAGTATGTCTAAGATTATACACAAAAACAAATCTATATTATAAAATCACGTGCTGAATAATGATGTTTCAGTCAAATATGGGCCACATATACTACAGTGGTCTCATAGGATTATAATGGAGCTGAAAAACTCCTCTTGCCTGGTACCATCAAGAACAAAGCATAAGTCATGTGTTTATAGTGATGATGATGTAAACAAAGTTACTGCTGCCATATAAAAATAGCACATACAATTCAGTACATGATACTTGTGACAATAATAAACAACTTCATTACTAGTTTATATATTTACTGTATGATACTTTGAATTGTTATTTTAGAGTGTGCTCCTATTATAAAAAGAAAAACGTTAACTATAAAATGGCCTCAGGCAGGTCCTTCAGGAGGTATTCCAGAAGGCCTTGTTATCATAGGAGATGACAGTTCCAAGTGTATCCCTGAAGACCTCCAGTGGGACAAGATGTGAAGACAGAAGACAGCTATATTGATGATAATGATCCTGTGTAGGCCTGGACTAATGTGTTTGTTTGTATCTTCATTTTTAGCACAAATTATAAAGGATAAAAAAATCATAAAGCTTTTAGAACAAATATATAAAGAAAATATTTTTCAGCAGTAGAATGTGTGTTTTCAGCTGTGTTATTACAAGAGTCCAAAAGTTTTAAAAATTACAAAGTTTATAAAGTAAAAAAGTTATAATAAGCTAAGGCTACTTTATTATTGAAAAAAGACAACTATTTTAAAAATAAATTTAGTATAGCCTGAGTATATAGTATTTAATAAGTCTAAGCCTTCACATTCTCTCACCACTAACTGACTCAAACAGAGAAACTTCCAGTCCTTCAAGCTCCATTCACGGTAAATGCCTTATACAGATACATGGTTTTCCCCTATTTTTTTTTCTTTTTGGAGACTGGGTCTCACTTTATCACCTAGGCAGGAGTGCAAGGGCAAGTGCTGTGCCAGTTGGGCTCACTGCATCCTTGACCTCCCAGGTTCAAGTGATCCTCCTGCCTCAGCCCCCAAGTAGCTAGGACTACAGGTGTGTGCCACTACACACAGCTAATTTTTGTATATTTTGTAAAGATGGGGTTCGTCATGTTGCCCAGGCTTGTCTAGAATTCCTGAGCTCAAGCAATTCATCCACCTCTGCCTCCCAAAGTACTAGGATTTTGGTAGTCCTAAGTCATGAGCCACTGTGTGAGGCCATTTTTTATATCTTATACAACATATATAGACACACTTTTAGTGTGCCTTTTCTGTTTAGATATATTTATATATATAAATATTTACTATCATGTTCTAATTGTCTACAGTATTCAGTACAGTACAGGTCTGTGCTTACAAGTTTGTAGCCGAGGAACAATAGGCTATACCAGTTAGCCTAGGGGTGTAGTAGGCTGTACCATCTAGGTTTGTGCAAGTACATGCTATTGTACTTTACACAATAATGAAATAATATAATGATGCCTTTCTCCGAGCACATCCCCGTAGTTAAGTAATACATGACTTTAGTTTAATTTTAAGCTAATAGTCATTAGTATCAGTAGTCATAGCTAGATGGTCATATAAATATATTTCTTAGACAACAATATTGAAATTTTATTCAAATAATTATATGAAGGCAAATAATTATCATAATTATTTATAGAAAATAATATAAACTTACGTAACAGGCTGCGATGTCCACTAAATCTTTATTAGCATATCATGATATTTTTACAAGTTAGATTTTACAGGGTATTTTTACAAATGATCTTGAACATCTTTAAATTATGTCTTTCCAAGAGAGGGAAGATAAAATATTCACACTGGTTCAAAATTTAATTTATATTTCAAGATTTTCATGAACAAGAAAAATAGGTAGAATTCCTTAACTTCGGGGTTTCTTGTTTTATTGTAAGTATATTAGCCAAATATGCAAAAGACTGAAACTACTCAGTCACTCCCATTTAAATTAAATCAAAACTCAGCAATCCCTTTGGAGCTGAGATTACTTTTGTAATTCTTTTCTATCCCACATAGCAGGTGGTGCCTATGAAATACTTGATGAATGAACTCTCAAGGTAATCATTTTTCTTTAATTTCTGTCAACTCCTACTGTAAAATTCTTTCTAAATTTTCTTAGATATAACGAGAGTTTCTACAACTTTATTTATATCAAAATGTAGACTTTTTTGATATGTCTTCTGTGTTAAAAGGATCGATATTCTATCATCTAACGGTCACATATGACTTAATCTCTTGATGTATTTTATACAATTGAAGAATCATCTCACAGACTACCTGACATTTTCGTAATTTCAACTGAGAACATATTCTACTACTTGAGGTCTTGGCTTTTGTATGGCTCAGAATTCATTGAGTAATGTTGTTTTCAGGATATTGGATTAGCATGTCTGCCAGAATATTCATTAAGCATGGAACAAAATGTCAAGGTGACTTGTATCAAGATGTCTAGTGCAAGTAACCTATTACTTTTATTCTTCTTTACTTAGGGCCACAGTTCCAAAGGGTACAGTTAATAACTGCATGTATTATTTTCTGCATATATTAAATATTAGGTTTCAAGCGAATAGGTGGATATAGATTAATAGAACTGAGGCCACTGAATAAAGTCAATTACTTTAAAAACTAGTGTTTATTTCAGACAGTGACACACATCTTACACAAAGAGCAAAACATCCTTGAAACTCAGAGTTAATAAAAAACACAAATGCATTTGTTTTCCTTAAATGTAATTTAATAAATTAATAATGGAGTGGACAATTGTTTAAACAAACATCGACCACAGAGTCTACAGCATCTAGTAAATGGTAAATGTAACAATTATTTAGTCAGCTCAGATTTAATAAACAGGAAAAGCAGAGGATTTAGAACACAAAATTTCAGAAGACTTATTAGGATTCACTAACTTAATTGCCAACACCAAATGTTGACTTTTTCTCTTCATTTTGATCACTTGGTTTATACATGCATTGATTACCTAAAGAAACCTGTGAGTTGCCTACTGAGGAAATTGGCTAGACAATCTTCAGTGAAGCAAGGTCTGTGAACGGGAGTCTGAATAATGACAGACATCTTTCTTTTGGGGCTGCAAACAGCCCCAGATCCATGGTTCATCTATTACTTCAAGTCACCCCTCAGTCCATGAGAGTTGGAACTCAAGATGATACCTATTTGCCTTCTCAGTTTTTAAAAGTATAGCTTTGACTTAATATTACCTGAAGGATAAATATCTTTTTATGTGACACAAGCAGAACCAGTAGATTTTTAGATCCTTGAAAAAGCAGTTTAACTGAAACACTCATTATTAATCTTTTGATATGAGACAAAGAACTTTTCTTTGAGTATTGTTCTGTGGATTGGAATTCTAGATTTACTTTCTTGTTTAAGCAACACATATGATGCATCATGTAAGAGTCCCAGTTTCAGTTTCCTCACCTGGGAGCAAAAAAAGGTAGAAAAATAGATTTTTTTTCTACCTTTTCACTCTACTCCTCACCTCCCCTTACTAAGAATCTTTTCAGTTATGTCTTCACATATAATTGAACGATACTTTCAAATTTTATCAGTCTATGTAAGTCTGTCCAAAATATTCGGGTTCATTTTCAAAACGATAACTCCTTTATGCTTAAACTATCCTTATTTACATACTGCTAATTAAAATATGTAATTTTGTATATAATTACTCATGTCACCAGAAGAAACTAGTTTGGGAACAAAACAAGATGTCTTGGCATAGGTAAAACTCACTAGAGGAGTTGTTGAGTTTATGTGGGTGTCATGCATTAGGTTTAAGTTAGGGAGCAGGGAAAAACACTGACTCAAATAAAACATCTCAGATCTACTGCATGTGAATCTTGTAGGAATCTTTAAAAATTTCTCAGGTTATTGTTATGCAAATTAAATTTGATAATGATTCCTAGAATATTATAGAATACTTGCTAACATGTAATATGAGGAGAAAAACATGTTATATAGCAGGCAGCAACTAGAGGATAATTCTAAAATAACCCTGTGGAAATACATTTTCCCTATTACCAGTAGTGGATATTGCTCTTTTTAAATTTCTTTTTGAGTGCCTGATATCAAAACCTGTTTTCTGTATGGGGGGAGTCTCCTGTAAGCTTAGGGGAGCAGGACATATATCTCCCAACAGAAGGTTAATGGATCCAGATATTTGTATTTGAGCTAGGGTAAAGGCATGTGCCCTAAGCTCAGCCAATTGGATAACCCCTCCCAGTTCTTCACATCTGAAAGAAGAGAAACCGAGACATTGGAGCAGTTCAGCATTATTCACTCTTATTGTGGACATAGTCTGTTAGTGGTAGAGCAAAAGGAGAGGCAGCAAGACTGTCATGATAGAGGAGCGTTCTCAATGCAATGGTGGCAGTGGGGGTATCTCAAACATTGACGTTCTAAACTGACGGTAGCGTCCCTTGGTTACTGCCTCGTTCTCAATGTCTTCTATCATTTCTGTAAACTATTCCATATAGTATATAGTACATGAAATGTATACTGTATACAATAGATATAGTATATATTTTTTCAATAAAGTTATTTTATGCTTAAATTGGACCTGATTAGCTTCTGATAGGTATAACCACATGCACACCTGTTTTGTGCTGAGTACTGAGGACCCTCTTCGATCCTTTGACACTCACAGCTGACAGTATGGATGATTTTACATTTAGAATTCCCAAAGCAAAAAACTGATATTTTTACTATTTACTCAACCTGGAAATTCTTTTCACAATCCACTTTAATATAATCCGTAAAAATTGGTCTGTCTAGTACTTTGCATTTTAAGAAAATTAATGGTACTTTGAAGTCAGATTTTACTTTTTTTTTTTTTTTTTGAGACGGAGTTTCGCTCTTGTTACCCAGGCTGGAGTGCAATGGCGCGATCTCGGCTCACCGCAACCTCCGCCTCCTGGGTTCAGGCAATTCTCCTGCCTCAGCCTCCTGAGTAGCTGGGATTACAGGCACGTGCCACCATGCCCAGCTAATTTTTTGTATTTTTAGTAGAGACGGGGTTTCACCATGTTGACCAGGATGGTCTCGATCTCTTGACCTTGTGATCCACCCACCTCGGCCTCCCAAAGTGCTGGGATTACAGGCGTGAGCCACCGCGCCCGGCCCAGATTTTATTTTAAGAAATTGTATAATATGTTGTTTTTGTATCCATTTGTTTACAAATAAAACTGCAACATTTTCACTTCTGTGCCAGCAAAAGTTGTTACAAATAGTGACACACCAATAAAGTGTGAGGAAATTTACTCAGTTAAGGAAAAGTACCAGAATGCTTTTTTAAAATCTTATTTTTTGTTACATTTTCTTTTTTTTCTTTTCATTTTTTTTTTTTTATTTTTTTTCTTGAGACTGAGTTTCGCTCTTGTTACCCAGGCTGGAGTGCAATGGTGCGATCTCGGCTCACCGCAGCCTCCCCCTCCTGGGTTCAAGCAATTCTCCTGTCTCAGCCTCCCGAGTAGCTGGGACTACAGGCGAGCGTTACCATGCCCAGCTAGTTTTTGTATTTTTAGTAGAGACGGAGTTTCACCATGTTGACCAGGATGGTCTCGATCTCTTGACCTAGTGATCCACCCGCCTCAGCCTCCCAAAGTGCTGGGATTACAGGCTTGAGCCACCGCGCCCAGCAAAGTGAATATTTATTGCGTTAACATCTGTTAACAATTCCTAAAAATATGAAATGTAATCATTCTAGTTTTTGTAATTTTACATTAAAACATTCTTTCATTAAATACCTCAACCTCTGTGATCAACATTTATAGCTTCAATAGGTCAATTGCTGCATGTTGTACTTACTTTTCAGTCTAGCTAAAATTAAGCAAACATTACAATATTCTATGATTTTGAAGTGTTCAAATCATCTTGAATAATATACTTGCTATTCAAGAGAAACCATGCATTTTTGACCCCAAGACAATCATTTTCAAATGTCAACTAAATGAATTATCTAAATTCTTTAGGTCAAATAAAATTCAATGTATAATTATAAAAGAAAATATCTATGTATTTTTCATAACTATAGTAAGTAATCAATAAGTATAGTATATCTGGATACATTTGATTGAAAGGAACATAAAACCTTACTCACACTGGCTTAACTCATGTATTGAAAATCCAGAGGAAGTGCAGATGTTGGGTTGGATTGATGCAATATTGCAGTCACATCATCAAGGAATAAGTTTCTTTCAGTCTCTCAGTTCTACCTACCATAGTATAAGCTCATCTTAAGACTGATTTTCCTGCTAGCGGGGAAAAAGAAGATTTGTCAGATTTCATTTATAGATTTCATATCCATAACCCACACTTTTCAAAAGGAAAAAATGGATTAGCTTTTGCTGGTTCTTTCAGAAATCCAAGGAATTACTGATTTTGGAATCCTGCAGGAAACCTCCTCTCAAATGTACTTGCCAACATTTTGTCACATACCTATTTCACCTGTTTGGGTGAAGAATTACCTTATGCTTAATTAGGACTGTATTATCTGAATCAATATTATGACAATTGAGATCAGATAACTCAAGTTAAATTCATACCATGAAGAATTTACCCCAGGAACTTTTCTCCTAAACCATAAAGCCCACAGTGAGTGCTGCATAGAGTATTTGTAGACTTTGTACTACATAACAATAAATAGCATATGGAGAAGCAAGATACACAAAGATATTTAGAGCAAAGCAGCATTTTCTAACAGTCTAATATAGACAATAAACTAAAAAAATTTATAAAATTTATAAAACAAAATTAAGTAATCTCATGTAGTATTTATTTAAAGTATTATATGAATAATACTATATACCATATATAAATAGTGTGAGTAATACTATATACCATATATATATTATATAACATATATATAATAGTGTAATACTATATACCATATATATGTTATATTTTATATATATATGGTATATAGTGTATATATATATATATATATGGCATATAGTATTTATTTATTAAAAGTATATGAACTTTTATTAAAAGTATTTAATAGTATTTATTTAAGTACTAATAAATAAATATATTAAAAGTATTGAATAGTATTTATTAAAATTATTATATGTTCATATATGTTCATATATATGTTCATATATTATATGTTCATATAATAAATGTTCATATAATACTTTTAATAAATACTATATGGCATATAGTATTTATTAAAAGTATTATGTTTAATAGGACTGTATTATCTGAATCAATATTATGACAATTGAGATGAGATAACTCAGTTAAATTCGTTAAACAAAATACTTTTAATAAATACTATATACCATATAGTATATGTATATATTAACAATAAAAGTTTATTTTTCATACTATATGCACATAAGTTCATATAATATGTTCATATAACACTTTTAATAAATACTATATACAATAATGTTCATATAATACTTTTAATTCATAAATACAATATTTTTCATATACTTTTAATAAATATACCATATAGTATTTATTAAAAGTATATGAACAATATTGTATTGTTTATGTATATACATATCATATTACATAATATTATATATAGGTATATAATATATAGGTATATATATAATATATACCATATAGTATTTATTAAAAGTACTATATGAACAATATTGTACAGTTTACATAATATGTTTACTATATATATAGTATTTATTTAAAGTATGTGAACAATAAGTTCAAAATAATATTTTGACTTATTCATCACATCTGGCTTCCAACATGCACTGCAAACTTCTTGTTTGTATCCCTAAGCAACTAACACAGTGACTTACTCATATTATATGTTTAATAAAGGTTGTTCAGTAGAATAAGCAGAAGAAAATCAATCCTGCCAGAACTACTCACTTTGTTCAAATAGACGTGGCTTAAACGACAAACTTTGGCTTTAGAGTGAACTTCCAAAACAAATAGTCCACATCCTTATTAGAATCAGAAAATAAATGAAAAAAAAATGAAGCTGAATTACCTATTTTGTTTGGTTTAGTGACTGAGCATTACTTTTTACCAGAGGTAATGGAGATCACTAAAGAACAATGGAAAAAGGACAACGCAAATATTTGGAGTGTAGATGAAAGGAAATGCATCCTGATATTAATTGTAAAAAGCCTGTAGGGTATTAAAATAAAATTGTCTTTGGAGGGTGACAGGTTCTACCAACTGAGCGGAAGCTGCAATGCTAAGAGACAATGTGTTCCAAATAAGTAAAGAAAGAAAAGTTATGTAAATATTGAATTTGAGTTCATACATACTTAGAGACAAGATGAAAAAAAATGGTTGTGATGGAATATAAATAAAAACAAGAAACCGATTAAATGAGTGTGAAAAACTAGTCAACTGTATCACTGTCTTCTCCAAATTCTGAAAGGCACTAAGGACTGTGTTAGCTTTAGCTGATTTTAGCCCTCCATTTTGAATTTGTGAAAGGTTTTCTGATGCAAAAATATAAGATTTCTTTATGGTTAAACTATCAAGCACTGTGCAGTGAAATGGGAATCTCACTTGAATATCTTAAAAGATATTGTCTTACTCAGGAAACTTCTCTTGAAAAACAATGTAGTTAGATGGACTGAGAACTCTTGACAGTAACTGCAAAGAACACAGACTCTCTCTACAGTCCCTGCTGTATTTTACATTTAATCATAAATGAAAACAGATATATTTATCTATTTCTTGGATTATACCTCTTCAAGATAATTCATATTTTTAAAAATTATGCAGCTATGGCTTTCTTAGTTAAATCAGCCTCCCTAAGACAAAATACTACAGACTGGGTGGCTTAAACAACAGACATTTATTTCTCACAGTTCTCAGGACTGGGAAGTTCAAGATCAGGACACCACCCTGGCCAGGTTCTGGTGAGAGTACTCTGTCTAGTAAATGGCTCCCATCTTACTGCATCCACCTATGGTAAAGAGAGGAATCTCTGGTACCTCTTCTCTTCATATAAAGGTACTAATCCCATCATGGGGGCTCTACCCTCATGGCCTCATCTAAACTTGATTACTCCCAAGGCTCTACTTTCTAATATCATGGCACTTGTGGGGGCTAAGCCTTCAACATGTGAATTTGGATCAGGAAGACATTCAGTCTGTCACAACCATTGACTCTGATTTTGGTTTTATCTAAAAAATTCCATCTGTCACTCTGTAAACAGAGATTTAAACTGTTAATAAACCAATACAGATATCCCAACTTTGTAATGCAGAGCTCATGAGGACTGTTTGGCATGATTTACTAATGATATCTCCTGAATTTAGTTAGTCATTAAAGAACTGTCAAATTCATATTTTACTCTGTCAATGGTATTAGGAGAGAATAAGGAATAGATTCTCATGGGATTAAAAACACTATCAAATTATATAAATTATCTGTTGTCTCAATGAAAATCACCTCAAAGTCTGATAGCTTAAAACAATGTTTTTTTCTATTATTCTTCAATATGCTATTTAGGCTTTACTTAGCTGAGTAGTGCTTCTGGTTGGGGCTGGGCTGGGTCTTCTTATCTGTATTTATGTTTGCAACCAGTGCATCTGCTTTGAAGTTGTCTTGGGGCCAGCTAGTAAAGGAAAATCTCTACTGAACCTGCTCCTTGTGTTCCTTCCTCTTTCAGCAGGTTAACTAACCCAGTATTGTTCACAGGGTAACATGGTGGTTTGGCAAAGTGGGAGGGAAAGAGAGAGGGTAGGGGGAGGGAAAGGGAAAGGGAAGGGGGAGTGAGAGGGAATGAAAGAAAGTAGAGAGGCAGGGTAGGAGAGAGGCAGAGAGAGAGAGAGAGATTGAGAGAGAGAGAGAGAGAGAGAGAGAGAGAGAGAGAGAGAGAGAGAGAGAGAGGAAGAAAGACGCAGCATAGCAAGCAGCATGGTCCCTTGCCAAAGCTTTGGGGAGTGGAGGAAGAGAGAAAGCAGCATGCAGGAGCTTTTGAGGCATGGGCTCTCTAGATATGCTATATTCGATTGCTCAAGGCCCAAACCCAGTTCAAGAGGTGGAGTAGTCCACAAAGTCTTTTTTTAAAGGAATCTGCACCCAGAGAGGAAAACAATTGCAACCATTTTCTTCAACAACCTACCACACACATCTTAGTGCCTCAGTTGTCTGCAGAGTGAGTTTATGACTTGACAATATCAACAACAGTCTTAATTCTCATTCTGCTTTTGCCAGTATAGAACAAATTCAAATTTAGCTCAAAGGGTATGTTTAGTATAATTAGTGTAGCCATGCATTTTGTGAATTCTCATGCACATAGTATCCAAGTCAAACATTCTCCTCTAATGTTGATATAAATACAGGAATCCACTATTAACCATGAAGTACAGTTAGTATAATCCCTAAAATAATTAGCAACAATTGCAAGAAATTTAGCTGGTCTTTTTCTTTCTGCATTCAGAATGTATGTCCAGTCAGTTTTGAAAGACATGACTTATTATTTAGTGTGATTTCATTTAGAAGTTTCTCAACATGAGATATAATGAATGTTAATTCAGGCTTACAATGGATGGCATCCTGTGACCATTTATGAATATAAGAAGGAACATTTGAAAAAGAGTCATTGTTTCCGTCATTAATTTTCTAATTCAAGCACACAGAAATGACTCAGGAAGATTCTAGTTGCCTTTGTTTCAAAATTCTTTTTTTTTTTTCAGTTTTATTTTAGTAGAGGGGGAAAGATTTGTCAGTTGAGTAAAGATATTTCATCTCCTTCATTGATACTGCTGGGTGTTATTAATTAGATTTCTGAGTTTGGCACTATTCTTTCCTGGTCACCATGATGTGTCATTGAAACAGGCCCATTAAAATGAGTGATGTGTGTTGTAATTTCATTAGTGTCATCAATAATATATTACAGTTTCCTTTTAGTAGTCTCTTTGTGTTGTGTGTGGGTCAGGATAACTGGATGAATTACGTTTATAAGATCCAAGATGGGGGAAGATAGGCATGAGGGTGGAATTAATGTTATTTTACACACATGATAACCACTAAAATGATTTCAATTAAATAATATTTTAATTAGATCTGATGTCTCTACATGCCATTCTGAGATACATGTTCTGTGTATGCAAATAAGATGGTGATTTATTGAATTAGATCTATGCTAATGCAATCTATTCTTCCTGCAGGGAACTGGTCTAAATTGGACTAAAGCAGGTGTATTGAAGAGCAGGAATGATTCACTAAGGAATATGAGTCCTTGTGGTTGTAAAGGACAGACTTAACATGGAAACTCTTAAAATATATTCTCACTTTCTTCCCACCATATTCTTCTGGCAGACATGTGCCTTTTGACTGGCTATTGGTCAATTCCTAGTCTTCCCTAATCTGAAAAATATGGGTCTTTAATGGAGGAAAGACCCACTGGGGCATTCTGATATAGTACATATTGTTGATATCTTTTACATCTATTTGACCAATTCCATTTTGGTAACAGTACATGGGAATTCAAAGAGCTTTTGAATTAGAAGCTTCTCTAAGAGTATTGATCTAATTCAAATATTCAAAAACAAGAAGCATTTGCATATTAAAAGTGGTATAATACTAGTTTTGCTGTCACAAGATTATTCTGGGAGTACTTAGGATTAATGGTTTTATGTGTAAAAGTTCTCAGAGCCAAGAAATACATGAGAACATATGTGATAAAATGTAAAAACATGATTTTGTTTTAGCATTCCATTTAAGTATTAAAAGTAATATAATATGATGCTATATTTTTAGAAATGATTCAAAATACAGAAATTTATTTTATGTAAGCAGGAAGCTAAGTGGTTTTCACTACACAAAAGATAAACTGGAAAAGATGAGCTACTTCTGAAAATCAGTAGAAGAAATAATCTTTCTCCTGAAAATTTAAAGAAGTGTTTTTGTTAGCTCCAATTTGTTTTTAAGGTAATGCAATTTATCAGGATAAAAAACACATCTCTACTATTATAATAAAGATCAGCTAACTTAAGTTATATCAGCAGCTACCCAAAATGAAGTGTTTTTTTTTTATAATGATGATGAAAGAACCTTAGTCACTTGTATTCTACTAGAATTTCAGTATCCGTAGCTTTATGCTGATTTGTATCCAATTTGAGTAGAAATGGATATGAATGTTTATCTTCCGTAATAGCTTGCCACAAGCCTACTACTTGAATCATGTAGCATATGGAAAATGTGTTTAGCTACTTGCAGAATTTCACAAACTAAAAAAAGATCCATTTCTGCTCAGATGGCTTGTTTACAGTCATTATAAAAGCATGTTACTATGTCGCTTACTAGTTAGGAGAATGGAGTGTTGGCATACTCCACATTCTATTGCATTGGCCTTTAGGAAATGTTATATTGATTTTCAGCTAAAGATAGTAATCCTTCTAATTTTTTGTATTTTATACCTGAAATTTTTTTTTGGATGTATTTTTATTCCTCTATATTATATCTCTTTTAGATATTTTATGGTAGTTATTGGCAAATTTTGTATAACTATATTAGAGACTGTTCATGCTTACACAAATTGTCATCACAGGATTGATCTGTAACTTTTATGAGCATATTTTATTAATATCATCTCATCATTAAATTGAATATGAATAGTTAACATTTAATAAGCATAGAATGTCTATGTAGAAATGTACCTCATGCCATTGGGTTTTGAAAATGTGGAAAAGTCATTATAACAGCCTGAGAATCATTAAACATGCCCCCCATAATATACTAGTTGCAATGTTACAGCTCATTTAAGGAGTAGTTCTTCATAACAGTGATTACAATATTTTTGTTTGTCAGTATACTAAGATATATGTCCTCAAGGAATGGAAATAAAATGTTTGATACAATTTTAAAATATCGATTGCATTCTCTTAAATTCTGGAAATATATTTCCCATTTAATGATTTATAATTAAACATGAAACTCATAAAGTGCAGGAAGATAATTCAAAGCTATAAACATTATGAAAAAACGATTAATTTTTTATTATACTTGTTTATTCTTATTAGTAAAGTAGTATAAGTTTTCTACAAAGCAGTACTTTTTATATGACTGAATAATTAAAACACATTTTAATTCATTTTTACGTTTAAAATATCTTGATTATTAAATGACTTTTTAATCATTTTCCTACAAATAATTAACATAAGTATATATATATATGTCCATTTATATTTATGTTTGTTTAAATAGTAGATTATGAATGTAAATATGTTTGATAGGTATCCTGGCACCAGAAAGTGATTCTTTTTCCTGAATGACAATGAAGAAAGCTTATGTCAGACTGAAAAAACTAACCTTTGTATAGGTTCTGTCATGTACAAAAATATTCTAGGCAGTTTCATCTTCATTTTGAGCAATCTACAGTTCAGTTGAAGTTTCTCTAAAATTATTTGGTTTCTCATTTTTATGAAACAGAACTAATATTTAGGGAAACTTTCAATATGTATTTCACTGATTGTTACCATTTTGTTTAAGTCATTTTGATATCAAAACATTTTCAAAAGTTCTATAGATAAAAATAGATGTATAGATACGTACATGTACATACATAAATAATTTCTTATATGATTACATTTGTATGGTTGAATGGCTTCTCCTGAAAATCTCTTTAATGTTAAGAATAGTTGGGGAGAGTGGGCACGGTGGCTCACACCTGTAATCCCAGCAGTTTGGGAGCCCAAGGCGAGTGGGTCACGAGGTCAAGAGATCGAGACCATTCTGGTCAACATGGTGAAGCCCCGTCTCTACTAAAAATACAAAAAAATTAGCTGGGTTTGGTGGTGCGCATCTGTAGTCACAGCTACTCGGGAGGCTGAGGCAGGAGAATTGCTTCAACCCAAGAGGTGGAGGTTGCAGTGAGCCGAGGTCGTGCCATTGCACTCCAGCCTGATGGCTGGTGACAGAGCACAGAGTGAGACTCTGTCTCAAAAAAAGAAAAAAAGAATACCTGGGGAGTAAAAAGGGGAAAACGCCTGCTTTAAAGAGTGTTCTGCTTCTGGAAGTAGAGACAAATTTTTATGAGTATACGGGGGTCTGACAGTTCCTGTTTCTGGATGATGAATCAATTTTGTATTTATTGAACATATACTTTATTCCCAGGTTGCACGTTTCTCATCTGTAAAAGAGGCCCGGAGCAGTTGTGTGCATGGGCATAGACTGTGCATTTCACAGACCAGATGACCAGAATGTGGGTCAAGTCAGCAGTCTTGGTGATGAGGCAGGTGGGGTTTTCCCCTATGTCAGAGGCAGTGCTGTCTGCTCTTATGTGCTCCTTGAGCTGCAGCGCTTCCATAGTCTGCAAGCCCTTGTGCTGCAGCATTGCTCACAACCCACCTGCTACTCCACCTGGAAGGTAATTTTCTCCCACTCATTTTCAGGGAATATATTGTTCTTAATACAAAGTGTAAACCTGAATTCAAGAATATTCAGAATTTTGAAAGTATCTTTCTTGCGCTGCTCTATTTTCTTAATACTATGCCAAGTTTACTCATAAGCATGAAAATCAAGGATATTGTACAAAGTACCAATGCAGCTGGGAGACCCAGGCAGCACTGAAGACAATTGGAAACACTAGATAGAACAGCAAAGTGGACCTATCTGGGGGACCAGCAGCCTACTGAGCTGAGAGCCTCAGGGGCTGACAGCTTTCCAGGCTGAAGGACCTGAGCAGATTCTGATCCACATATTTATTCTCTCTTAAACAGGCTATTCTTATTAAAAAAAACAAGTGTTCTGTATTTACCCATAACTCAAAAAGATACCAAGTAGGCAGCTGTTACCCACCCACCACTAATTACAAAACTAAAAGGTGTTCTCCATAAGGGAGCCATGGGAGCATGGTAAACTTAATATTCTTCAATAGTAAACTTAATGTTTCACAACAATATTGCATTATTAGGGATAGTTCCCCTTTAAATTTTTCTGTCTTGAACAAAATCATTGAAATAATTTATCTGTTCAAGAATCTTCTTTTCCCACCACCATTTCAACAGAAATTTCTCTCCAAAGATATAAAATCTGTTCTTCAATTAATTGGGGCTTAAAATCCAAAATAAGCTGAATTAATATGGCTTATATCAACATTATTGAGGGTCTACTGAGTTACCAGCATGAAGTAAGCTGGATAAAAATTTAAGTAAATTAAATCACCATGACTAAAGACCTCCTATCTTCACAGCACTGAATTAGACTTGATACAGAAGTAATATGTTCTTCACTCTGAAGTATAAAACAATGAGATCATAATATATCTTCGAAAATATGGATCAGGATATCACAACAGATAAGACACAGAGATGAATAAATGAATATCAGAAGCCAATTGGACATGTAAGGAAAGCAGATGACTTAGAGGGTTCTGGCTTGCAGGATTAGGTAGATTTCACTGCCCATTAATCCCTACAGAGTACGTGGTGAGAAGCGCTGGTGAGGCTGGGTCAGTGAAGCATTGCTGAGAGAGGAAATGGTGATGAAGAACTCTCTCGTGTTGATGTTGGTGTTAGAGAAAATTATAAATGAATAAATTTTGTGCTGTGACCCTGATGCCATCTTTTCAAACTAAGTCATCACTGTGTAATTTAAGTCTTTGTCACTTTTCACTGAGTTAAGTGCCTTCTGTTCTCCAGGCCCTATAATACAACCAACGTGATTATTCCAAAATGAAAGATAATCACTTTTCTTTCTTGCTTAGTGAAAAGAAAACCACTTTTCACTGGTTTCCTATTGCTTAAAGGAACAAGTGTAATCTACTACCTTGGTATACCAGGCCCTGTGTGATATGATTATGGCTTGTTCTCCCATGTCTGCTCCTATCATTGCCCATTCTGGCCCTATACTCTGGTCTTACGGAAATGCTAACGTTGATTTTACTTAGGCTATCATGCTGTTTTATAATTTTGTGTCTTTCTTATGCCATTCTTTCCATTTCTAACTTGTAGTTCCCATAATCTTTCAAGATGCTGTGTAACTATTCTCCATTTTAGACCATTTTCTGACCTTTCCCAGTAGCAATCTGTCATCTGTTATAACTAGACCTTACATCTCTACTATAATAATTAGAAAAATGTATTTCAGTTATTTACATGTTTCCTTTCTTGTTAGAGCATGGGATTTCAGCTGCTTTAGTTGGGAAATAAGCCAATGATGCAATAATTCATAGCTTCCTAACAAAATGCGTCTATTTGTATCTATAAATGAATAAAGGTGACTGTCTTAGACTTTCCCAAATCAAATTTATCTTTCTCAGCAATTTGACGAAGTTACAGGGCACCATCTTATTATGGATTCGACACTTGTGAGAAGATGATATTCTGGATGTAAAACATATATAAAAGAAGAGAGAACAGTGTAACAAATTCTATTACCCAGTTCCAACAATTATTGACGAATTGTCATCTGTGTCGCCCCATACTGTCTATAGCTCTATTCTCCCATCTTCCCTTCAAACATTTGAAGCAAATTCCAGACATCATAACATTTCATTTGCAAATATTTCAGTATCTATTAATATTTCTAAATGATAAGGGCACTTTTAGAAAACATTGATCATACCATTATCACATATAAAATATTTGCAATTTCCTGATATCACCCAATAATCTCTACTCAGTTTTGTACTATGTCTCATATTTTAAACTGTTTAGATACAGCTCTAGTAAGGTCTGTGCTTTGTGATTGGTTGATATTTTTGTGGACAGTTTTGCTCTGCTTTGGATATTTTGTCAATATTTAGAAACATTTTTGGTTTTCACAATAAAGGAGGAATGCTACTGATATTTAGTGTGTGGAGGCCAGGGATACTGCAAAACATCCTACAATACACAAGAGAGCCACAATATGGCCACCACCATAGAGAACTATCTAGCCGGAATAGTAAGAAGGCAAGGTTGAGAAACTCTGGTCTATTTAGGTTCCTCCTGAATGATATATTGCATTATAATTTCCTTGTTGAATAAACTGGGTCTTTTATCTTATAAAGTTTTCCACATCTATATTTTGCTAATGATAGATTGTGGTCTAATTAACACATTTTTTCTGTTTCTTGTATTTGTTAGCAGTTAAATCTAGAAGCATCATCAGATTCAGATATAATTTTTCTATCACAACTGCTTTCTTTTTCTGTTTCATAGTGTTGTGTATTTCCATCAGGAGGTATATAATGTCTGATCGTCTCTCTCTTTCTCATCAGTATGGGAAACTTGGTGATCAGTGTTTAAATTCATTAATTCATTAGGAGTTGAAAAATAGTTATATTATATTTTTATAATTTATTCATTTATTGAAAACATCATTGACTCTTGGAAATATTCATTCCAACCTTTGATAGAAAAATAGCATTGTGCATGAAACATTTATACATTTTGTATTTCTTTTCAGAAACATCCTGTACCACCTTGATGAACGGACAGGCCAGTTTTCAATACTTGTGGAGGCTTGGGAACACTGCAAACCCCTTGCAACAGACGAGACCCTTCAAGAAGCCCTATCCAAGGTGTTGAACAGCATTAATTCAGCTCATGTTTACTTCAAAGCAGGACTTGATGTGTTCAAGAGCGTCTTGGATGGGAAGAACTGAGAAAACTCTGAGAATTTTTAAAAGTTTGTTTACAATTTCTCAAGCAAAAGCTCTAATTTAACCAGATTTTCTGACATTGAAGGCTTATTTTCCCCAACAGCTTTTTGACAAGTTTAAAGCTATTACTACATTGTATTTTTAAATGTACATATAAAAAGAACATTTTGCACATTTAATATTTTTCTTGTATCTACATTTCTGAATATGTAAAGCAAGTTATTGAAATGATACTTAAGAATTACCCATTAAAAATAAATCTTATATATAAATGTATAAATATATATATATGAACTATTTTGAGGATAAATTTCCATGAAGTTCTGGACTATCTTTGTTCCTATCAGCAGAGCATATAGGGACACAGTTTATTCTCTCTGATAGAGCTATTAATGACCTAGTTTCTGTATAAGAAATGGAGATTGATATGGTTTCAGATTAATTTCACTATTAAGCGTTCAATATGAAGAATTCAAGTATTCTGACTGAGTGATTGGTTGACCTAAACCACTTTGAATGTTTCTATTTTATGAAATGAAGTTTCTCTTCTTAACACAACTAGATGTAGTAATACACTGGTTATGAAATTGTATTTTTTTAAGTATGAATGAAAAAAGAGCCATAAACATTCCAGGGAAAAATCTCAAGCTATGCAGAGCAATTTAAATGCAAATTTTTTTCCCAACAATTTAAAGGTGACTAGCTTTGAAACCCCTAATTTGCCTCAGTTGGTTTTCTAAAAATGTCAGGAGTGATGTATGTCTTATAAGGGAGAAAAATATTTCTTAGTACTTTTTCTCTTGTTTCTGTTAGAAACACTGAAACAGGGACTACTTTAAAATGAAAGTGTCTCGCATTGGTTTTCTTTCTTGTATCTTTTCTGAAACTCTTGCTGTAAGGCAGCTTTCACAGAGTACTACATATTTTGTACAGTAAAGTAGCACTTTCTCTTTGAAACCCAAAATATCTTCTAAAGCATCAAATTTCTATTTCTGCCTCTGACAAAAAGAACTTACTATGAAAGAAATAGTTGTTTTTATCAATAAAAGCTCCTTGATTCTATGAATAAACTTTTGATATTTTTTCTTCTTTATCCTTAATTGTGACTAAGATGAAAATGTAGAAAACATTCATGCTTCAAGTTTATGCAGTGTTACTGTAAGAGTGTCCCTTCTACACTTCAATTCTTTTCTCATGTGGAAAACTAAGCTTTCTTTCATTTTTTTTTTAATTTAATTTTTTTTTTTTTTTTTGAGACGAAGTTTCGCTGTTGTTACCCAGACTGGAGTGCAATGGCATGATCTCGGCTCACGCAACCTCCGCCTTCTGGGTTCAAGCAGTTCTCCTGCCTTAGTCTCCCGAGTAGCTGGGATTACAGGCACGAGCCACCATGCCCAGCTAATTTTTGTATTTTTAGTAGAGATGGGGTTTCACCATGTTGACCAGGATGGTCTCGATCTCTTAACCTCGTGATCCACCCGCCTCGGCCTCCCAAAGTACTGGGATTACAGGCTTGAGCCAACGCCCCCGGCCTAGTTTATCTTTAGAAATTTATTTGAACAATGATTTATATATATATATTGGATAAAGCAATTCCCCTTAGAAAACATAGCTTCAGAATATTTTATATGAATTTTCTCTACCTAATTCAAACATACTTCTCCATAATACACTGCCAGAGCAACATTGGAGACAGTCTGTGTATGTTTAAGTTGTCATTTTTTTGAGGGGCGGGGGATGGAGCCTTGCTCTTGTCACCCAGGCTGGAGTGCAATGGTATGAACTTGGCTCAATGTAACCTCCACCTCCTAGGTTCAAGTGATTCTCCTGCCTCAGCCTCTTGAATAGGTGGGATTACAGGTGCCTGCCATCATGCCTGGCTAATTTTTGTACTTTTAGTAGAGACAGGGTTTTGCCATGGTGGGCAAGCTGGTCTCAAACTCCTGACTTTGTGGTCTGCCCGCCTCAGCCTCCCAGAGTGCAGGGATTACAGGCTTGAGCCACTGTAGCCAGTCACATTTTCACTTTTTAGTGATGAGTATAAACCTAATCATAGGTTAAAAGCAAACTAAAGTTGAGGGGAAACAATTAATTAATATTGATTACTTGATTATAAGTTTCAATGCTTTATACCCTAAATAATTTTTATATGCTCACAGCAAAGCAGGGAATTTAGGTAATTAGCTAGATAATTTAAGCAGAAATCCACTTTCATTGAAATTGCCTAGGTGCACATATTTTTAGATGAAAAATGAAGCTATCTTACAATGTCATTCTTTAAACCAATGTATTTGTTTGAAAATATTTGCCATGTTGAAGACTGTGTATAGGAAAGGGCTAGAAATAACCAGGCTCATGCATGCCTAGGCATTCATGCTCTTTCTTCCTCTTCAGAGATCATCAGAAAAGATGTGGGAATACATATGCAAGCACATGTGAGCCCAAAGCTACAAAGCCTTATACCAGAAGAACTTAAATATTTAACCAAAGGTTGATGTGTTCATTCCAGTCACTCATTCCAGATGAAATTAAAACTAAGAAAAGCAAACTATTTCAGTTTGGTAGTTCACTATTTCAGAACAAATTTCTAAATGAATTTATTCCCATAACCTACAATAGCATTGACAGCAGAAAATACGTTTCTTCTTCATCTTTGTTTAAAGATTGCGTACCTAGGGAAGACACACTGTATAGAGAAAAATCTTATTCTGTATTCCTCACCTCTAAATTATATGTTAGTTATTATTTGAAAACTGTAGTAAACTATGGATTTTATTAGTCTATTAAGAGATACGTGGAGAAACTAAATTATAACTTAAGCAGATGTCCAAGAATTTCTATACATACTGCTTTACATCTTTGCAACAAATCTCTTAACTAGCAGCATTACTGCTATGGTGTAGTTATCTGAGAGTACCTCCAAGTGTATATTATTTCAGTCCCCTCCTCACCCTCCTGCACCCCCCTGCACCCCACCCCACCCCAATAGCTCTAAATAAATAAAATCCTGAGCAAGTTAACAGCAAGTGTTATGTGAATTGGTAGTAGGTTTAAATTGTTGCTGAGTCACTTACATGTCTAGGACTTCTCACAATCTTTCAAACATAGAATTGCACCAGGAAATAATGAATCATAAATTTTCTCTGAAGAAAATGTGGCAAAGGTGTAAAAGTGAAATTTGTGTTCAGTCAGGGTACACATGAGATACTGCCCTTCGTGGAAAAGCGTTAAGTCTCAGAATCAAAAAAAAGCCTAAGAAAGATTCTGGTTTCAGCCCTGAGATCTGGCCTTCAACCAGAGAAGGTATTATCAATTACCTCCACCAGATACAGTAACTAAACCCAAAGTGAGCAAGAAACGTGGACATAGTCATGTATTTAGTTAGTAACAAAAGCATCACTGGAATTTCAGCTTTCTCACGCAATATATCTTGCCTCTCCCTGAGGAGACAGGGTTATAGATGATCTTTTCCAGTGCATGCTATGTAACCAGCCATTCTATCAGACGTTGCCTGGCCTGGAAATGCTGCTTTTAATTCGAGGCTAGTTCATTCCCTGACTGAAACTGACAAACAAAACTGTCCCAGAGAATTTAGGGAAAGGAAACAAAGACTGGGTACTTGAAAGAAAGTGGGGAGAGTCTTTTTTGTTCTGAGGTACATGTGCAGAAAGTTCAGGTTTGTTACATAGGTATACACGTGCCATGGTGGTTTGCTGCATCCATCACCCCGTCATCTACATTAGGTATTTCTCCTCATGCTATCCCTCCCCTAGCCCCCATTCCCCCTGCTTTCCCTCCACTAGTCCCCTCACCCTCCCTGTGTTCATGAGTTCTCACTGTTCAACACCCACTTATAAGTGAGAACATTTTGTGTTTGGTTTTCTGTTTTTGTGTCAATTTGCTGAGAATGATGGTTTCCAGCTTTATCCATGTCCCTGCAAAGGACATGAACTCATCCTTCTTTAAGGCTGCATAGTATTCCATGGTGTATATGTGCCACATTTTCTTTATCCAGCCTATTCTTGATGGGCATTTGGGTGGGTTCCAAGTCTTTGCTATTGTGAACAGTGCCACAATGGCACGGGAGCATGCGTCTTTATAGTAGAATGACTTATAATCCTTTGGGTATATCCAGTAATGGCATTGCTGGGTCAAATGGAATTTCTATTTCTAGCTCCTTGAGGAATCGCCACACTGTCTTCCACAATAGTTGAACTAATTTTCACTCAAAAGTGAGGAGAGTCTTTACAGAATACCAGAAGTCAGGAAGAAGGACATTGACAAAATATTCCTATAAGAGGGCAAGTTAAGCCCATGCTAAGTCAAAGATCTAAATCACTGTTTCTTAAAATGTGAAATTTCAAAAGGGAGGGCTAGGAATCTACATCTTCAGCAAGATTTCCAGATGTTTCTTAAACACACTGAAGTTTAAGAGTTTCCAATCTACCTTAATTGTACGTTCCAAGAAAACCCTAGTTGACATTTCTAAATAAGTGGAAGAGTCACAGTAACAAGGAAGATGTCAATCTTTGTTACTAATGGAAGCATTATGAGAAAAGAAAAGTGGATCCATTGTATCTATTTTATCTCTGTGACAACAATTCAGTTGCAGCTAATATTTGTGCCTGCTGCCCAGGCACTGATGCTGTTCTAGAATTTTTTTTTTTAATTCCCACAACAACCCATTCAAAAATGAGAGCACTAGGTTGAATTACTTGTCCACAGCTAATAACAATGATGAGGATGTTTCTCCTTTGGGCCCACTGGTATTCAGTTTTTTTGTTTTTCACACTGGGTACTGCAAGAAAACATCAGATTATTTTGATTCTAGAAAGTGAGATAATTGAAAAATTTAATGTATTTCTCCAAAAATGATCAGACTGCACAGTCTGTCACTTTTTTGATATAATAAAGGAGTTTGAAGAAACAAATGACATTATTCCTGATGATAGTAGCCCACTCCAACAGTGGTATATATACGTAGGTAAGTTTGAAGATACATAAAAAAGCATTAAAAGGCAAGTGCACTGGTTGTGGAATATCATGACAAGTAGGCTCACAAACAGTAAAAAGAGACCAGAAACCACAAGTCTTACACTTTCCTTGTGTAAATGCTTATATAATTTCACTGACAAAAGAAAAGCAGGTGCTGTGATTTAAAACCACACTTTTGTTATTTTTTAAACTCAGAATAATCAATTGGCATTTAAAATTAAATAAATGTAGAACACATAGTAAGTTTCCCCACAGGAAAGATAGATGCTAACAAAAATAAAATGAATGATTACCTGTTACTATCTTACTAATGATGAATCAGCATATTTGCCTCAAATGAAAATCTATAATTATTTATACAACCAATTGGTAGAGCCAGCCAAAAATGTTCTCATGAGACATTCTCTGATAATGTGTAATTAATTACTCCAAAAATTAAGCTTTCTCTAAGGGTAACACATTGTCATCTCGCTGGTTTAATGGGCTATTTAAATGTGCCCTAGCTGCACATTTGCTTAATAGAAAGGAATTATTTTAAACTACCAATCCATATGTTGAGTGGAAAGGAAGTTGGCCCACCTATTTCAATAAATATATCAACAACATAACAGTTTCACCATGGGATCATGGACACAGTGCAGGGAGAAAACAAACCAGAAAAACAGTATTTGAGAAAATAAATATTTTGCCCAGCCACAGTAGTGAGTTTTTATTTGTTGTATGAATTTAAATTGTCAACTTTAAAATGCCTCATTAAAATTTGCTATTCGGAAAGATCTTTAAAAACCTCACCAAGTCCTAAGCATCCCATTCATTGAAACTCTTCTCAGTTAAGTGGGTTGATTTGTGCACTTCATAACTTCTGGGTGACATGAATTTGAAGCATAGCAAAAGAAATGTGTAAAAGATAGCCTTTTCTGGTCATTACTGTGTCTGCTCAAGTTTCTGTTTTCTAGGTACGCTCTAGCATTGTCATTTCTTCCCCCGAGAAGTAATATTAAGATCTATCTGTCTCAATTTAAATGATCTGTTTAATCAGCCAAAGTTTCAGTTTCATAATATGTTTCTGTTGCCTGACAAAGGTATACACATTAAGGTGCCTTTAGCAGACTTCAGACTGTCAAGAATCTTGGTACCTTGCTTATTGCAAGATGACATGTTTCTTAAGACATTTATAATTTCATATTCAGATTGAATCTGAATTTATAAATAAGAGGGTTACATTGAGGCAGTTTCAAGCAGCATTTAAGAAAATGAAGCAGCTCCAAATTTTAATGTTTCTGGTTAGATTATTTTGTTTGAATATAGATTTATATAATTTTCTGTAACCAAAATGGTAATTTTGATGGATTTTTTGATGCCAAAATCCAATCATCAAGGCCAAAGAAATGCATGATTGCTCTGATTTCTTATGCACGATTCAGTCAAGAATTAACTCAGAAGCAGTTCCAGTGCTTACATATAGACAAAGCTTTAATGAGTGCAAACACAGCCTAATAAATAGTATTTTGTCTAATTTCTTTGATGGCTTAAGCCAATAAACACTGAGGTAGCTTTTCTCAGAAGGAAACAGATTTTATTTTTCAGCGGTTAATTAGTATGCACCACCTAAGTCCCTAAAGGATCACACAGGTGCCTGTACCATGCCATATGTCATGTGCTATATTCCTGCAAGCTCAAGAGATTAATATACAATCATTATTATGAATTATTATGTTGCATTGAAGTTAATGTCGGTCTTTTATTCTAATTAAACTACAAACTTGGCATCTGAATTGAAGCTTAGATAGGGAAGTGGAATTAGAGTCCTTATTTTAATGAACTACATATATTTTTCAATCAAAATGTGTAATTATTTAATTATCTAGCCTACTCAGTAATCATAATTCTCCAACTTCTTCAAAGGACCTTTATTCAATATGATACCAAGTCATTACTTGGTGTGTGGTCTGTATTTTGAATTTCTTAGATGCTTTCAGTGTATGTGCTGATATTTTATTAATATTAATAATTTTTCTTTACTTCTATATCAAGCTCCTGAAAATGGACCTTATTTTGAAAGTTATAACAAAATGCTGTTACTCTCTAAACAGAATTTTAGCATATCTGTTTGATAAGAAACAAAAACACAAACAAAATATTCTTATATGCTACAGCAAATTGTCTGCAGGAAGCAAAATGCCAGATGGTTAAGTGTAGCTCACATAATTATATTCCAAAGGTGTTATAAATAATTCTATTTAGCAGCTGAGATTGGACTCTTTTAGTTGATTTATTGTTTACATTTCTAACTGAAAGGTTTCGTGGCAAATATATGCCATGTATTCTAACTTGCTACTTGGAGAATATGAATATAATTATATTCTGAAAAATAAAAACCCTTTCTAGAACACTTTTCAGGGCTAATTTGTATTTATGGACATCTAGAAAAATAGGCTGGGCAATGACCTTGTCTCTCCAAAAAAAAAAAAAAAAAGTTAGCTGGGCATATTGGTGTGCACCTGTAGTCCCAGATACTAGGGAGGCTGAGGTGGAAGAATCACTTGGGCCCAGGAGTTTGAAGCCACAGGGAGCTAAAATCATGCCACTGCACTCTAGCCTGTGTAGCAGACAGAACCTATCTCAAAAAAAGAAAAGAAATATAAAGAACAGAAAAGAGAGTCACATGATATTGATAATAGTTTTATATGTGTTTGAAATGTTAATATGCACTGTGCATCTAACACTTTAATCATGTATGCAATGTATCAACATTTAGATATGTAACATTTTATTAATAAAATCTCAGTGGCATAACATTTAAAATACAGACTTGAAGAATAGGGATGAGCAGGAGACCATTTATAAATTAACTTGTAAAATTTGGAGAATAATTTCTCCCACTAAATTTGCTTTAATTAAAAACAAATATCAAGAAGTGTCCCAATTACTAAATTATGTTGAACTGTTTTGGTGTTTAGCTTTGTTCAAAATAATTTGATTATCATCTGTGATTCAGAAATCTGTTCATTGTGCAGAGATTTCATTGCCGTTGTTGTTGTTGTAAGCGATTTTTAGTGATGTTGATTTAGAGGCATTCGTCTGGAGTTTACTAATAACTATCCAGGACTGAATGTCTAGTTTCTATAATGCGTAGATGCCTACCACATTCTTAGTGCACTCTGTATTTAGCCCAACTGTCATTGCAATTGATTTTTGTGTGTTATTTACATGACTCAATATCCATCTAACTTAGGAAATTTTGTTGTGATTTAGTGTGGCACAAATGGACTGGGGTACCACATCCATTAAAAACATGAGCAAAAATTTTATATTTAAGTTGTTTAAATATTTGCACATTACTGAAAATATAGTACTATGAAATCAGGCACCGTTTTAAAAACATGTTCTGAGTCAAATTCCATGGGTGTGTACAGTGAAATGGTAATGTTTAAAACACTCATTTCAAAATTATTAAATGCAGATAAAAACATTGCTATATGGTATTTTTATGACAGAATATACAGTATTTTGTGTATGCAAACAAATTCATTGCTATTCCATTTTATTAATGAATTATTTTTACATAATATGTATGACACCCAAACAGGGGTTCCCTTGTTTAGGGAGCATTCTACAATGTTTTATCAACATTTTTTGCCCTTGCCTTCCATTCTTTTCTTTAACATTCAGTTATTATATTGGGCCATTTAGGTTTGTAGTTTGTGACAAGTTCAAACAGCAAGTAATAGTACCTGTATCAACTGTAATGTTAAAAAGTTTGTTTTCTCAAATTTGCTCTAAAAAATGCTTTCAGTTATTTTTCACACAGAAAAGAATTTTCTGTTTGCATGGGGGATATAATAGATTTCATTCATTTATTCATTAAGCAAATATTTACTAAAAGCCTCTTCTATACCAGGGACTCTAGTAGGTGCTAGTGATACAAAGATGATTAGCACAGATAAGCACAGTTTTACTTTTGGAGCGTCACAGTCAAATAGGATACAACACTTTAACTATTGGCAATATCCATAGATAGTACAGTTTACTGCAAGCATATTGGCAGAGCAGAGATGGTTTTAAAGGTCCAATATCCCCAGGCCACATAGCAGTCCCACTGGACCTTTCTTAAGGCTCTTTAAAGAACAGAGTTCTTTCCCCAGCATCCCTACTATACAATAGCCTGCATTTATTAGGGGCATACCATTGTGTCAGACTCTGGTTGCCAAGCCTCACGTGGATGAAGTCTTTTGATCTCCAAATTAGCCTATCAGATAGGTGTTATATAGGTTTGTCCCATTTGATGGATGAGAAAACTAATGGTTAGGGAGTTTAAAAACTTGGGAAAATTATTATATTGCTATATACACACAACCACTTGGCTACAAAAAACTTTTTAAAAATCTGTAGGAATATGTATATATGTGTATATATATACACACACATATGTGTTTATGTATATATATACACATATGTGTGTGTCTATATGTGTATATACATATATAAATATATATATACATATATGCATATATGTATATATACACACGCACATATATACATATGCACGTGTGTATATATACACGCGCATATGTATATATATGCATTATAAATATATATATATCCTGTGTGTATATAGACAAACACACAGAGGAGATAAAATTAAAGCAAAACATAAAGTTATGTATTACTAACGGATGTGTATATATATATTCCAAATATTAAAATACAGACTGAGAAAATAGGCACCTAGTTTTATTCATGATAGTGGGGTAAACAAGTGCCAAGGATGGGATACAGAAGACATTTTTAACTGTAATGCTTTATTTCTTTTATGCATAAAAATGAATTGAAGCAAATATAATAAAACAGTAGGTGGTAGATTATATTATTATTCTTATTTCTTTTCATCCTCCCTTGTCAATTTGGGTGGTAGGCACATGTGTGTCTATGTAATTATTACTACATTTGTGAATTAAAAATAAAATTCTCAAAACAACATAAAATTCTAATAAAATGGTCTGATTCTGGAACCACTCTGGAGGCCACTCATCTAATCTGCCTTTTAAAATGTTGTGAACATGGTCTCTTTCTTCTCTTTTTTTTCAGCTATGCTAATCTTATAAAGGCTGCTTCTATAAGGCATTTCATGGCATTCCAAATGCTGGTAGATATAATTTCAGTTCAGTTACGTTTATTGTTTTATTTTTCTCTTCAGTTCTTCTCTATCTCAGTAAATACATTAGATTATCAATTCAAAAAATAAAAATCATCTATTACTCTATCTCTACCTCTCTTTTTACATCCAATCTATCAGCAAGTCAAAATAGCTTGCTACAAACACAGCTCAACTCTGTACATTTCTCCATCACCACTGCTGCCATCCTGTTCAATGCCACAATCTTTTCTCCCCTGCATTACACCAGTCATTATATCTATTTCAAGCAAAGCAGGTTTTAAAACAGGAAAATGATTAGGAAATAATTAAATGGCCAGAGTGACAAAAATGTGAAAGTGCTATTTTTTAGAGATAGAAACTGCAGGAAACCACTACTAACCTTATGGCTGGAGAAGCATAAAGGAAGACATCTACGATGACCCAGGAACTAACATTCTACTGACATTCCTGGAAAGTGCTGCTGCTGGTGTTGTAACCACTGCATGCAAGACTTAAAGAACTGCCACAGTGTAGATCTAAGGCTTGGGAGTCTTCACTTTCTTGACTCCTCCACCAGAAGCAGGAAAAACAAAACAAAACAAAACAAAATATCTTCCACGTTTTTGCCTTTTAATCTCTTGAGAGGTGCCGAAGCACCTATCATTGGCAGATCCAGCTGGAATCCAGCTGGCATAAGGGTTTGTGGGACGTGCATTCATGTTCCCAGCTCTAACACTATGAGAGAGAATGCAGGAGGCAGGTATGGAAGTGTGTCCATACAGAGACCATGGCTGACAGTCTTCGGAAGGATTTTTCTATGAAAGCACACATGAATGAACATACCTAACTCTCACATCGGCATGTATCAAGATCCCTTGATGTGAGAGTTAGGTATTCTAACCATATAATATATAATAAAATGATGTGAAATGACTTTAGTGTAACTGTTCCATGCTAATTTATAACCAACAGGATGATTAGCTTCAGTGCAGAGCTTAGAGAGCAAAAGACATGTAGACACATAGCCTTAAGTTTTTAATGGAGGCCTATATCAGGTGATATCAGAGCCATAAAAGGTTTCTCAAAGGAGAAAACATTTGCGGAAAAAGGAAACGGCATACGCAAGTCACACAGGATACAGGACAGGACATTCCCTTAGTTTTCTGCTTCAAAGTTTCTGTTTCTTTTTCTCAGCCTCAGCAAAGACTGGAATTTTATATTATGCTTTCTGTGAAAACAAAAACCTCCAGACTGCTTATCTTTTATTTTAGACACCACGTGATATCATAAAATGTTTAATGTGACTAACTTAGAATAAAATAAGCTGAATAGATTTTTGTCATAATATGGAAGTCATAATATTAGTGGTGTTTCATCATTTTCAGCATAAAATTGTTATGCCTTAGGATGATTTCTAATACCTTTCCTGGCTGACTCCCACTCTTCCCTCTCTTTCTCAGTGCTCACCTCTTTTCCAACCAACATTTTATAGGATTGTCTAATTGAAGAGCCCAAATTTTCCTACATGTGCCATGCTTTCTCATGTCTCAGTGCCTTTATGACTGCTTTCACTCTTTCAATGGAACAACCCTCCATTATGCATATACCATGTGCATTGAACTTTTCTAAAATAAATCTTATTAATAAAGACATTGTCGAAAATTACTCAAACCAGCCTCATAGCACGTTATATTGTCACATGGGGGTCTTATATTTCCTGGGATTTGATGAGTTAATTCTTTGTTGAATCTCTGAGCCACTCTAAATTATGTTTGTAATTTTGTCTTCGATTAAGTCACACAAGCTTGATTTTTCTTATTTCCAAAAGAAAAAGAAAATTAAAAAAATAAAAAAAAATTCCACCAGATTTCTGGAAAGAATAGATACAAGTCAAGAGAAAAAAATATTCAAATTAACACTGTATTGCTAACTGGGGGGTCAGCCCCATGCCCTTTTTTCATTTGCACAAACCTTAATTACTTTTTAAAATTATTTTGAGACAGAGTCTCACTCTGTCACCCAGGCTGGAGTGCAGTAACATGATCTCAGCTCACTGCAACCTCTACTTCCCTGGTTCAAGTGATTATCCTGCCTCAGCCTCCAGAGTAGCTGGGACTAGAGGCAAGTGCCACCATACCCAGCTAATTTTTTAGTAGAGATGGTGTTTTGCCATGTTGCCCAGGCTGGTCTAGAACTCCTGACTTCAGGTAATTCACCTGCCTCGGCCTCTCAAAGTGCTGGGATTATGGGATTATGGGTGCGAGCCACCATACCCAGCCAGTTATTTATCTATTTATTTTACTAACAAATGCTAATGATTACCTGAGTCTTCATGAAGTCATAATCTTTTTGAGGGCGAAGGGTCTTACCCTGATGTTGATGGATGCTGACTGATCAAAGTGGTAGTTACTGAAGATTAGGGTGGCTATGGAAATTTCTTAAAATAAGACATCAGTGAAGTTTTCCCATCGTTGACCCTTCCTTTCATGGAAGATTTCTCTGCAGCATGCAACGCTGTTAGATAGCATTTTACTGATAGAACTTCTTTCAAAACTGGAGTCGATCCTCTCAAAATCTGCCACAGCTTTATCAACTAAGTTGCTGTAATAGTCTAAATCTTTTGTTGACATTTCAACAATGCACACAGCATCTTCCCAGGGAGTAGACTGCATCTTAATAAGCCACTTGTTTTGCTCATCCACGAAAAGCAGTCCCTCATCTGTTTAAGTGTGATTATACTGCAACTATTCCATCCCGTCTTCAAGCTCCACTTCTGAGTCTAGTTTTCTTGCTATGTCCACCACTGCTGCAGCTACTTCCTCCACTGAAGTCTTGAATCTCTCAAAGTCATTCATGAGGGTTCAAATCAACTTATTCCAACCTCGTATTAACGTTGATATTTGACCTTCTTCAATGAATCATAAATGCGGTTAATGGCATCGAGAAAGGTGAATTCTTTCCAGGAGGTATTCAGTAGACTTTTCTCAGATCTTTCAGAGAAGCAACTATGGCAACTATAGCCTATGAGTAATAAAGCCTTAAATAATATGACTTGGGAGTGCAAATAATCCTTGATCTATGAGCTGCAGAATGGACGTTGTGTTAGCAGTCATGAAAACATCAATCTCCTTGTACATTCCCATCAGAGTACTCGGGTGAGCAGGTGCATTATCAATGGGAAATAATACTTTGAAATCTGTATTTTTTCTGAGCAGTAGAGCTCAATGTTTTGAAATATTTTTTTTTCTTTCTGAGCAGTAGATTTCAACAGTGGGCTTAAAGTTTCAGTAAACTGTTCTACAAGCAGATGTGCTGCTATCCAGGCTTTGTTCTTTCATTGATACAGCACAAGCAGAGTAGATCTGGCATAAATATGAAGGGCCCTAGAAGTTGATGAATGGTAAATGAGCATTGGCTTCCACTTCAAGTCTCCAGCGTATTAGTCCCTGAAACAAGAGTTTACCTGTCCTTTGAAACTTAGAAGCTAAGCATTAGCTTCTCTCGAGCTGTGAAAGTCCTAAATGACAACTTTTTATAATAGAAGGCTGTTTTGTTTACTTTGAAAAAAGAAGACATCTATGAGGCCAACAATCATGTGAAAAAATGCTCATCATTACTGGTCATAAGAGAGATGCAAATCAAAACCACATTGAGATACCATCTCATGCCAGTTAGAATGGCAATCATTAAAAATCTGGAGACAACTGATGCTGGAGAGGATGTGGAGAAAAAGGAACACTTTTACACTGTTGGTGGGAGTGTAAATTAGTTCAACCATTGTGGAAGACAGTGTGGTGATTCCTCAAGGCCTTAGAAATAGAAATTCCATTTGACCCAGCAATCCCACTACTGGGTATATATCCAAAGGACTATAAATCGTTCTACTATAAGGACACATGCACACGAATGTTCATTGCAGCACTGTTTACAATAGCAAAGACCTGGAACCAACCCAAATGCCCATCGATGATAGACTTGATTGGGAAAATGTGGCACATATACACCGTGGAATATTATGCAGCAATCAGAAATGATGAGTTTGTGTCGTTTGTAGGAACATGGATGAATCTGGAGAACATCATTCTCAGCAAACTGACACAAGAACAGAAAATGAAATACCGCATATTCTCACTCATAGGAGGGTGATGAAAAATGAGAACACATGGACACAGGGAAGGGAGTACTACACACTGGGGTCTATTGGGGGGAAAAGGGTAGGGCCAGCGGGGGGGGGGCTGGGGAGGGATAGCCTGGGAAAAATGACAAATGTGGGTGAAGGGGAGAAAGGAAGCAAAACACACTGCCATGTGTGTACCTATGCAACTGTCTTGCATGTTCTGCTCATGTACCCCAAAACCTAAAATGCTATAAAAAATTTAAAAAAAGAAAAGAAAACCTATTGTTTAGTGTAGTCACCTTCATCGTGATCTTAGCTACATTTTCTGCATAACTTGCTGAAGCTTCTAGATCTGCACTTGCTGCTTCCCCTTGTACTTGCTTGTTATGAAGATAGCTTCTTTCCTCCACCTTCATGAACCTCTGTCAGCTTCCCTCTTTTCTTCCGCAGCTTCATCGCCTTTCTCAGCCTACACTGAATTAAAGAGAGTTAGGGTCTTGCTCTGGGTGAGGCTTTGGCTTAAGAAATGTTATGGCTTCTTTCTTCTTCCGTCCATACCAATAAAACTTTCACTATAACAGCAATAAGGCTGTTTTGTTTCTTCATTATTTATCTGTTCACTCAAGTAGCTTATTTATTTTCCTACAAGAGCTTTGCTTTTGCATTCACAACTTGGATGTTTGGCACAAGAGGAGTAGTTTTCTACCTATCTTGGGTTTTGACATGTCTTCCTCATGAAGTTTATTTCTAGTTTTGATTTAATGTAAGAGATACTACTCTTTCTTTCACTGGAACAGTTAGAGGCCTGTAGGGTTACTAGTTGGTCTAATATCTAAATTATGTTGTATCTCAGGGACTAGCAAGACCAAAGAAGAGGGAGAGAGATGGGGAAATGGCTGGTCAGTGGAACAGTCTGAACACACACAACATTTAACATTGTCTCACATGGGCACAGTTAGTGGTTCCCGAAAACAACTGTGGTAGCATTAAAGAGCACTGATCCCAGATCACAATAACAGATGTTATAACTATGAAAACATTTGAAATATTATAAGAATTACCAAAATGTTACAGAGACATGAAGTGAACACATGCTTTTGGAAAAGCGACATTGATATTCTTTTGTTGATGCAAGGTTCCCATTAAACTAGACTTTGTTAAAAAAAAATGATAAAGTCCAGTATTTGTGAAGTGCATAAAACAAGGCATGCCTGTACTACCTAGGAATTAAAAGAAGCAAGCTATTGATGTAAACCGTAATAAGAATGAATGACGGAAGTATTGTAGTAAGTAATGTAAGCCGTATTCAGAAATCTTGGGAGACAATTTACAATGGCATTTCGACACATTGTGACAACTTTTACTGAAGATTCTCTTCTTAAGGATGTTTGCTATTCAAAGTCCTCAGAAGGAAGAGATAGCATGTCCCTTCCTATCAGAGGACAGATCTGTTTACTGACTAGTATAATAAAGATATTTTCTTCTACTTGGGTTAAACGTGGTTCAGTTTTACCAGCAACAGTCCATTTAAAAGATTGGAGGTATGCTAAACTCTGGGTTTACATAGACCCACTGGTGTGCAGCACCCTGCTGGGCCTGCCTTCACACCACCAGCGTGAGATTTAGTGGAACAAGGTGAGTGCATGAGAACATGAACCTCATAACTCTTGCTGTGTTGTGTGTAATAAACTTTGAATTGCAACTGGGACGCGCTCTTCTTACTGATTAAATGTATGAGCCTGGGGCAAGTTAATCTAGCAGCTTCACCCACAGTGTTGATGTTGCTTTGGAGCTGCTTGATAATTATATCATGTAAGATTGCATTTATATGAAACTCTAGAACAGAAAAGGCTATAGTGACAGAAGCCAATCGGAGTTTGTGGGCGATAGATACAGGAGAAAGGGTTTGATTGCAAAATGTGCAACAGGCAACTTTTGAAGTAATGTGCATGTTCTATATCTTAATTGTGGGGGCAGTTACATGAGTTTTTAAATTTGTCAAATCTCATTAAATTATGCAATTAAAATTAGTAAATTTTATCATATGTATATTTATGTTATTTTTATACTTATGTAATATATGCAATTTAATGCAGCTAATTAAAATTATCTACAAAGAGTTTGAAAGAACGAACAAAAAAGTGAGGGGAAATAAAAATAACGAATATAAATTAATATAAAGAACAGTCACTTTAAGGTCCCACTAATTTCCCAGCTAAATAAAAAAAAAAAATCAGTTGGTCATTGTAGACATGCTATAAAATTTTAAGGCAACAAGTTTAGATAACGCTCAAAGTTCAAAGACATAAAACAAAATATAACACAATTCTTAAAAAACTTCAACAAGTTCTCAACAAATAAAGGAGCACTTAGGTAGCATCAAACTTCTCACCAATGACTTCTCAGTTTTAAAGGAAAATGGTTTTATTCTGTAATCTACGTCCCCTTAATTCAATGTGTCCTATACCACACTATACATTTCAGTCTTACCTACATTTCTTATTTTCTGTGTTCTAGTTTCACTGACCTTCTGTAGTAATGTTGAACTTTCCCAGCACCTTCCTGGCACCATGTTTCATACATAATATTCCCAACACAGGGGATGCTCTTGCTCTATTTGCTAGTTAGCTAATTTTTCAGAAGGCAGTTAAATTTTCACCTTCTTATGAAATTATGCCAGGATATATCAAATACCTCTATTGTTTGTTCTCATGGCAACATGTACTTTTCTGTCAGAAATTACTTCAAATACAGTTCTAATTTTAGTTTCTTTTGGTGTGTGACTGAGTCCCCTACTAGAATTTAGGTTTTGTAAATGTGTCATCAATTTCCTTTTTTCTCACCATTTTATCCCAAATGCCTCATATATCTTGTACTAAGTAGCTACCTGAGTTATTTTCCTGCTCCTATCTGGAAAAGAGAAGAGAAAGAGAAGAACACACCCCCTTGTGCTTGGACACTGAGGCCCGGGGAAAGTGCTATCTCACATGGTCAGTAAAGTGTCAGTTAAAGCAAACGTTACCGTAGCAATCCTCTTCGTGGGTAAGAGAGAAGAGGGCCTGCACACCTTGCTGGTCTTCACCAGGATCTCTTTCATCCTCAGAGATGATTGCTTCTGCACCTTTTCCTTGGAAGTGACTTCATTTCCTACTTTAAGAAACTTGAGGAAAGCTCTTGTCTAGAAACACTCTGTTCTTATTCTATTTATTGCTATAAATGTTCACCTTCTTCTAACCTGTTTCCACCATTTTAACGGGGTCTTAAAATGATAAAGAGAAAAATGTTATGTTTAATCTTCCATCTAGAAATGGAAGAGCTCCATGAATTCTAAGTTTCAATTGTTATTTTTGAATTTCTTTACAAGGAAAACGCCAGTGTCTACTGCAATGGACAGTGAATAAAAATGTTTCACTTTCTTCATGCCTGACAATAAATAAAAATTATGAAAGAGAAGACATTGTATAGATACAAAAATGCACAAAAAGTATAAGATTAGAAGAATAATATTGAAAATAAGGGATTCTAAAGAAAAGACCACCTGTGCATAATTATGGGATAACAAAATCTGAAACATTAGAATTTGTGGAAAACAGAAAAGAAATTAATTTAAGCTATGAACAATTTTTAGTTTTTGATAAGCAAAGCAATTATTGGCAGGAAAAATACCTAAGTCTCTCTTTCTCTCTCTCTCCTTCCCTCCCTCTCTCCATATATGTCTCTGTGTGCGTGTGTGTGTGTGTGTGTGTAAATTGAGGCAGTATACAGATATATGTGTATGTATATATATATACACACACACAGATATATATTCACATATGTATATATAAATTGAGGCAGAATAGATATATGTGTGTGTATACACACACAAACACACACACACAAACACACACATATGTATACTGCCTCAATTTTTCGAACATGAAATTATTTGGATTATTTAAGACAAATCGACTAGAAGTTGTTTTAATAAGAATCAAAGTAAACGTAAAACACATTGGCTCCCTTTGCTTAGTGGGTACAATTAAATTTATGATATATATAACACCATCAGCTTATTTCTAAAGTTATCACTGCCCTAGGTTACCGAGGGGCTTCTCTGCTAGTGATCCTCACTGAAACTTTTAGTTCCTGTCATATTGGTTATAATTTATATGAAAACATAGAATACTAGGTAATAGGTTAGATAACAAACCAAATCCAAAAACACTGGAATAAAAGAGTAAAATGACCCAAAAATTCAACTGCACAAGTAAAAGTTATATAATACCTATCTTGGTATCACTACATATTCAAAATTTTGACTAGTGGTGTTAGTTGATTTAATTTTTATAAGAGCAAATGTGATCTGACTGTCAAAATGTGCATAGAGAAGAGCAATATCCTGGGCACAAGGACCCCACTGAGTCTAACCAGAGATGGAGGAGAGCCAGGAGCAACTAAGGGTGAAAATTGTGACCCAACACAGAGCATCCAAATGGTGCAGCATCTGCATATAACCACATTTTAATTCCATGAAGTTCCAGCTGGGTTATCAGCCCTCATGTTTAAGCAGTGGGTGAAGTACATTCTCTCAGAGAGACAGATTTCTCTAGAGGAATGGGCATACCAGGGACACACGAGGAGTCCGCTGATCAGAAAACCGTGGTAGTCTACACTCCACGCACTGGCATTTTTTTCATTCTCAGAAACTCACCTTCTTGCTCACCCTTTCCACCCAAGTCTATACATATTAGAGGAAGCTGAGTCTAAAAGAGAATCTCAGCTATCAAAAGTAAGCACAATGGAGTGATACATTAAGTGTATTTTATAATTTGAGAGATAATATGAGAGTAGTACTGTCATAAAATTCAGACGTATACTTCTAGTAGAAACACATTAGGAGCTTAGGTTTGAATATTCCCACAATTTTTGTGTGGGGGAAAAAAAGAGAGACAAATATACAGTATATCCAAAGTGGTTTAGATCAATTTCAAGAAAACTTACAGTCTCCAAATTACATGTAAGTGACCAAAGTCAGAGGCTGACAGGAAGCTGACAGGAGAAGTTGAAATGATACTGTGAGGAAAAAGGGAATGTCAAGGGCCCTAATTAATGAGATATGTCAGAAATCGCTGAAAAACAGTCACACCCTGAAAGACTAGAAAGGGCCATTCTAAGAGATAAGTGCTGTGAGCTCAGCTGAGATAAAACAGCTTAAACAGTGTGGAAGAAGAAAAAGGAGATTGCTCGGGGGACCCAGAGGAGCCCCAGGAAGCATTAGAAGGAAAAAAGTGATGAGATATGGATCATTTATTGATGGCAGCCTGTCAAAAAAAATCAGGAAAGAAAAGACCTGGAGGCATGTGCTTTTCTGAACCAAGAGGGGTTCTGAGAATCAGGGTGTGTATATGCATTTTTGCCATTTATCAGAAGGAAACAGTCCACTGAGGGAGAAGCGGAACAGGGATCTCTTGTTCTAGAAGGAGAGAGGGATCAGTTGGTAAAACCACTCTAGCCTCTCCCTGCTTCTTTCCAGAAGCCATCTGTTAAGAGTTCAAGAAAGATCAACTGATATATTTGTCAGAAAAAAGAAATATGAATACAAAGGTACTACAGGTAAACAATAACAAAAGAACAGTACAGGCCGGGCACAGTGGCTCACGCCTGTAACCCCAGCACTTTGGGAGGCTGAGGCGGGTGGATTACAAGGTCAACAGATTGAGACCATCCTGGTCAACATGGTGAAACCCCGTCTTTACTAAAAATACAAAAATTTAGCTGGGCATTGGGCATGCTGGGCATGGTGGCGCGTGCCTGTAATCCCAGCTACTCAGGAGGCTGAGGCAGGAGAATTGCCTGAACCCAGGAGGCGGAGGTTGCGGTGAGCCGAGATTGCGCCATTGCACTCCAGCCTGGGTAACAAGAGCGAAACTCCATCTCAAAAAAAAAAAAAAAGAACAGTACAATTTTCCTACAGATTATGAAAGATTTTGTAGAAAACAAACCATGTTCTCCATCTATGGATTAATCCATCTAACAATCTATTTCTTTGCCCCAGGACCAACACCATGAGAAAAAAAAGAGGACAGAAGACAGAGAGGAATCTGGGAGATACCACAAATCTCCTCCCTTTTTCTTCCCTCTGCTCCAGGACATTGGAGCCAAAGGTTTCTGTGCTGGAGAAAGGAGGAAGTCTTTGAATCAAATGTAGGATTGAAAATTGTTCGGCCAGGAGCGGTGGCTCACGCCTGTAATCCCAACACTTTGGGAGGCTGAGGCACAGTGGCCCAAGTCTGTAATCTCAGCACTTTGGGAGGCTGAGGCAGGTGGATCCCAAGGTCAACAGATCGAGGCCTTCCTGGTCAACATGGTGAAACCCCATATCTACTAAAAATACAAAAATTAGCTGGGCATGGTAGTGCACACCTGTAGTTCCAGCGACTCGGGAGGCTGAGGCAGGAGAATTGCTTGAACCCAGGAGGTGGAAGTTGCAGTGAGCCAAGATCGTGCCATTGCACTCCAGCCTGGGTAACAAGAGCAAAACTCCGTCTCAAAAAAAGAAAATTGTTCAAGTTTGAACCAAGTATTGACTAAAATGAGATTGTTGTAATAAAAGTGAAAAGGTGAGCAGGCTCATGCCTGTAATCCCAGCGCTTTGGGAGGCTGAGGTAGGCAGATGATGAGGTCGGGAGTTCACGACGAGCTTGGCCAATACGGTGAAACCTCGTCTTAATACAAAAATTAGCTGAGCATAGTGGTGCTCACCTGTAGTCTCAGCCACTTGAAAGGCTGAGGCACAAGAATCTCTTCAACCTGGAAGGTGGAGGTTGCAGTGAGCCAAGATCACATCATTGTACTCCAGCCTGGGTGACAGAGCAAGACTCCATCTCACAAAAAAAAAAAAAAAAAAAAAAGATTTTCTCTCAGTGTGACTCAAGCTGTAAAATCAGTCTTCTTCTGCCTTTGGACTTGAACTCAGACTGAAACTTACACTATCAGCAGTCTTTGGTCTCCAATTTGCTGACTGCAGATTCTGGTACTTCTCAGTCTCCATAACCCATAACCATGTGAACAAATTTCTTATGATAAATCCCTCTCTCTTGTTATATATTCATACATATTATATATTTTCAAGAAAAAAAAACAGACCCAATGAGATATGTGTGTGTATCTCTTCATGTACCGTATATAAAACTCTCACAATGAGAATCAGTGTGAATTTTCTATTAATGTAAACAAATCACCTCAGACTTTGTAACTTAACACAACAGTCATTTATTATCCAACAGTTTCTGTAGGTCAGGAGTCCAGGCACAGTTTACCTGGGTCCACTGCTCAGGGTCACAAAAGGTTGCAGTAAGGTATCCGCCAGGCCTGCAGTCTCAGTTGAGCTTAGGGTCTCCTTCCAACCTCATGTGGCTGTTGGGAGAGTTCACTTTCTCTAACTGTATAAGTTACAGTGCCTTTCTTCTTCAAGGCCAGAAGGAAAATGTCTCTGATTTCAAGGTAAGCCTAACCCATCTTTTAAAGGGGCTCATTTGATTTGGTTAAGTCCTACTGAGGATAATAACCCCTTTGATTAAATCAAAATAAAACTGATTAGAGGCCTTAATTACATCCACAAAATCCCTTTACCTTTGCCTTATTATACAACCTAATTATTGGAGTGACTTCCATTATATTCACAGGTAATTCCTACATTGAAAAGGAGAGATGTGTATATTAGAGGGTAGTAATATTTGGGTCATCTAGAATTTTGCTTACTTAACCTAGTTAATTGCTTCAGATTATATCTGATATGTCCTTTGCATCTTCCTTGCCTTTAATGTCTGAAGGCTCACTGACATTAAAAGTTTAGAAATCCTGAGAGCTTTAAAAATAAAATCACTAAAAAGTTTGAGATCCTTAGAAATGCCCAGATTGGAACTTGAAATATAATAGTATCAGAAATAAAATAAAGCTCTAGCAAAGACTGAAATAAAAGAAAACCAACCTCACTTCTTGCCATTTATTAGAGCAAAGGGTGTTTCTATGAACTATATAAAGTGGGGTCAAGATGTTCTTCTTTGGAATGGGCTGGAAATATCCCAGTGCTTTCATGAAGCCTCTAGGTTTCATCAAGATGACATATTTTTAAGTCTTTCTAAGTCTATCATTTCCTGGATTTTTTCATCTTTCTAAAATGTATAGTATAAAACATATTTAGTATATTCTGTCAAATTAGATCATCTCCCTTAAATTAGAAAGGTGTGGTTAATACATTAAACACAAGCATTTTTTCTTTCATTTTCTATAATAATGAAAAGAAATTGTGTAGTATATGGATTTCTATCTCACAATGAACACTTCGCATTTTTTTAAGAGAGAGAACCAATTTTACAGGGTACTCAGATTGCCAAGCACATAATTCAAACCACTACCATGACTTCTACATTGTTGATGATAGCAACTTTCATGGCTTATAGTGCTTCCTGTCATATGATCATGCTTATAAGGAACCACCATTGTTTCAATTATTAGAGAAAGGAAAATATTTACCAACCTAAGCTTCTGCTTCCAACACACTGTATGTGATATACATTCCCAATTCCAGAATAAAAAAATAACCTCTCAATTTATTCTTATCAAAGGCTCAAGTGGAAAATTGCAAGAGACTGGGACATCAATTTGATCTCTAGGAGAGAGTAAGTGGAAAAGTTGAATTAGCTTTGCTTTCTTTGGCTAATTTCCGTTCCCTCCTCCTCCATTCCAAAAACAAATGGCATGAGATGGCTTATCTGATGGATGTTCACTCGTTTACTTCTTCCAATTCAATTCTTTTTGTTTGTGTTTTTGTTGTTGTTGTTTGTCTGTTTTGTTTTGTTTTGAGACGGAGTCTCTCACTGTCGCCTGGGCTGGAATGCAATGGTGCTATCTCAGCTCCCTGCAATCCCCACCTCCCAGGTTCATGTGATTCTCCTGCCTCAGCCTCCTGAGTAGCTGGGATGTCAGGCGTGTGCCATCACACGCGGCCAATATTTTGTATTTTTAGTTGAGACAAGGTTTCACTATGTTGGCCAGATTGGTCTTGAACTCCTGATTTCGTGATCTGCCTGCCTCGGCCTCCCAAACTGCTGGGATTACAGGTGTGAGCCACTGGGCCCGGCCTTGTTTATTTCTTAATTCACCTCTGTTGGCATCTGTGACTACAGTAAGTTTCCCTTTAGTTCACTGCTGGTCATAGAAAACCATTCAGACCTTAGGGTGAGATGATCAGTAAGAAAAAGCTATTACTATATGGACTTTGACTTTTTGGTTACCTTATAGGATTCTGGTGTGACTGCTTAAAAAGAAAGGAAAAAAAATAGAAAAAGGAAAGAAATGGAAGGAATCAGAGAAGAATGTATTAATTACTTGGAAAAATCATGTTAAATTGATCATATTCAAACACTATTCTCTCCAGAACTAGCTTACTATGCATAATATTTACAGTGTTACACAGGACTGCATCCTTGGAGAAAACTCTCAGTTCTTTCTTGAATTCACAGTCACTTGTATATTATATAAATCTTTATATATAGTAATAGTCAGGAATCCAAGTAATCTATCATATTTGATCAAGACAAGCATAAATCATTTATTCATGATTTACCATTCCTAGCTTGAGTCACTGATTCATCTCCAGACAAGACAAGGTCAGTAACAACAAAAAACATGATTAAGCTCCTTGCCCTTAGGAGAGAACAACTTAACCAACAAATTCATCTTCACATCTGACCTCATGAATCTTGACACTGGGAGTACTATAAGAATAGAAATAGTGTGTATAGATGGCTCTTTAAATGGAAATGCCTATGTAAGAGTAAAAATACAGAGTGGAAGAATTAATGATGAAAATATGATGGGTGTGTCATCCCGATCCTCACAATAGGACAATCTGATTCACTTAACATACAATTACCTATACTTATCAGAATCTATTTTTAATATTTTTCATACCAATGCATGGCTTTTGCAGCTTTATTTCTTCCCAGTTTTCTGTCCTGTGACTCCTCATTTTTCACATCTACCTTTAGCTTATTTGTATAGTGATGTTTAGCTACAAATTAGGAAAAGTGAAGGGTGGGAAAATAGTAGTATCTTTTAAATCTCTCCATATGATGCCACAACAAACTATAATCAAATAAGCATCAATAATAGCCTTCTAACCCCGACTATCAGGGTTAAGGCACTGTTTGGCTCTATTAATTCTTCTTCTGCTCCCCCACCTTACTCTTGCCCTGCTTTCAAACACACAGACATAAACTGAGTAAACTTATATGCTGTCTTAGCTCAGGCTGTTGTAACAAAATACTATAGATTGGGTAACTCGAACAGCAGACATTCATTTTTGCACAGCTCTGAAACCTGGGAAGTCCTTGGTCAAAAACGCTGGCCCATTTGGTTTCAGTTGAGAGCCCTCTTCCTGGTTTGCAGATGATGACATTCTTGCTATGTCTTCACTGCATAGAGAGAGAGGGAGGGCTCTGTTCTCTCTTCTTTTAAGGACACTGATCCCATCATGGAGGGCACCAAGCTAGTTCCCTCCCAAAGGCCCACCTCTAAATACCGTATCATCAGGGGTTAGAGTCTCAACATAAACATTTTGAAGGGAAGCAAATCAGTGTATAGCACATACCCACAGTAACATGGCGTATGTATTGTATTAAATGTGGAAAATATTCTTTTTGACCCAGCAACCCCATTACTGAATATATATACCCAAAGAACTATAAATCATTCTACTATAAAGACACGTGCACACGTATGTTCATTGCAGCCCTGTGTACAATAGCAAAGACCTGGAACCAACCCAAATGCCCATCAATGATAGACTGGACAAAAAAAATGTGGTCCATACACACAATGGAATATTATGCAGCCATAAAAAACAATGAGTTCTTGTCCTTTGTAGGGACTTGGATGAATCTGGAAACCATCATTCTCAGCAAACTGACACAAGAACAGAAAGCCAAACACCGCATGTTCTCACTCATAGGTGGGTGTTGAACAATGAGAACATGTGGACTCGGAGAGGACCACCACACACTGGGGGCAGTGGGCCAGGGGTAGGGGAGAGAAAGTGGGGGGTGGGGAGGGAGGAGAGGATGGGGAAGGATAACATGGGGAGAAATGTCAGATATAGTATGCACCTAAAGTAAAATAAATAAATTTAAATAAATAAATAAAAAGAAAATATTCCTGCAATGGCAGAATAATCTGCTTTTATCCTGACGTTTGGTTTCACTGTACTGACAATCTCAGCTGGCATCATGGACCATGAGGAAGCAAGACAAAAACGCACAGGAGGGAAAATCCTGGGATTCTTTTTCTATGGATTTAATACATAGATTTACAAATAAAATGCCTCATGGAAAAAACAGGAAAATATTCTTGCAAATACATCTGATAATTCTGTTTTCTGCTAACAAGTGTTTGGATTGTTGAATTGATTTTACATGAAGTTCTGGATAATTTCCAAATTTCTTAACATAAATATACAAGATAGTTTTACCACCTGACTCCAGTTTACTTGATTTCCATGTTTCCCTTCCTTCTATTATTCTCACTTTGTGCTCTAACCACAATGTGGTTTTTTAATCCTCACTCAAAATGTTCAATTTTTATATGCCTTTGCATATACTGTTCCATCTCATTGATGTGCCCATCCATCCCTTGGCATTGGGGTAAACCTTTATCATCCTTGTAGACTGAGTTTCTAACCTCTCCTTTCAATGGAGTTATTTACTGTCATCTCTAATTCTATCTCATTTTTTTCCACACTTTTATTATGGCACTGAAGCTATGCATTTTGCTATTACTTTGTTATGTGTCTCTCTCTCCAACTGGACTGTGGTTCCCTTGAGGATATGGGTAAATTCTAGCAAAACTTCTTAATTTGGTGAACTCATACCCATGCCTGATACAAAGTAATATTCAGTATATGAAAAAAAAAAAAAAGCAAAGGGATGAATGAATTAGCCATTGACTTCGGCTACACAGAGAAGTATGAGACCAGTCATTTCTCAGTACCTCTTGGCCCTGAAAATTTTCGCTTCTTTCATGCTATCCCTTCTTCTTAACCTGTTTAGGTTTGCCTGTGTTTGTGCTCCTACCACCTTGCAAACCTGCCACTTAGTACATCCTCTCGTGCTGCCTGTTGCAAGAGATCTTGCTGCCGTATGTTACCTAAGGATCTAAGCAATATTTCCCAAATTTACTTAGCCATCAATCTCAGCCAGGATGCTTATGAAAGGTACACATTCTTTCATATAACCTCAGACCTACTGCATATGAAACTGCAGGAAATGAGCTCAGTCATCTGCCTTTTTAAGCATGCTCCTCAGATAATTCTGAAGAAGACGAGTGAGAAAACATGAACAGAGAGGAAAACAGGGATGCTTTGCCTGTTTTCATGTAACTGCCTCCTCCAGTGCCCACTTGCCTTTAGCTTGGGACCTTATTAAGAAATAGTTCAGCTTCCACAAATCTAGAAAGAAGCCCCCACTTGAATGTCTTTGCTAACGTTGGTTCTTTGGGCTTTTAGGGAAATAAAAATCCCTTCAGTGCACCTCCAACCATTGCAGACTACTTTCCCCATGCATAAGCCACTCCAGAAGCTTTAGATCTTGCTGACTCTACTCCTAGATGGTCTCTGAATTTCCTTTTCACAAGTTCTGCAGCAACAGCTGCTGCTAAATCCTAGACAGACTCTGGGTATTGACAGTCTGCAAACCAATGCTTATGAGGTGTGACAGGTCATGCTCTGTGAGTTTATCCTCAATCAGACTGGACTCAGGATGTATGGATTCTCTGTAGACAGTACAGATTAGGTGTCACTCAGGGCTACAAATGAGAATGAAGACTAAGTACTTATCATAGATTCTGGCATGGAGAAAGCACTCAATAAATATTATGAATTAGTGATATATCTCTTGTTGGATGGACGACATATACTATTCTTCTTCCTTTGATTTTAGCCCAAGGAAACCTACATTATATAGATTTTTAAACTAAATTCTTAGAACTGTGAAAATATCCTAATTGTATAGACTAGTTATACTGCTAAAATTAGCTTTGATTAATTACAAATTATTGCTATATATATACACATATAATGCATAGATATTTTGTATAGATATTTTATATGTATCTATAATTTGTCATTAATCACTGTTAATTTTAGCAGTATAAAGCTCCAGGTGTTTAACTGACCATATTAGAATTACAGGGGCCATAAACTCATTTTGAGAATCCGATAGACTTATAGATGCTTTAAGAGCACTTCTATGAATACCAAATATTACTGCTTGTATTAATTAGCTGTTACTGTAGAAAAAAAATTCCCAAAACTGTGTGGCTTAAAACCTCTACCATTTATTTTTCATGAATCTGTGAATTGGCTGGGTAGTCTAACTTAGGCTGAACTTAGATGAGTTAGGCTGAGCTCACTCATATATTTGCAGCCAGCTTGAGAGTTTGTAGGGATAGTCTAGTTCTTCTAGTATTATCTGAACTGAGATTGCTTATCTTATCCTATAGAAGATAGGTTTGTTCAAATGGTGGTCATAGGGACCAAGGGAGAAAAGATACATGCAAGGTCTCTTGATCAAAGTTTGGCACTGATACAATGTCATTTTTATGATATTTCATGGGTCAAAACAAGTTACAAGTTCAGCCCAGTCCTAAGGGGTGAGAAAGACTTCATCTTTGATGGGAGCTGCTGAAAAGTTATTGAAAAGAATACAGTGAAACTATTATTTAAAGTTGTTGATGCAATCAATCTGTCATGTTAATCTTTGAGGTCTGGAATTATTTATATAAAAATATAAGTTAATTATATATAAGTATATAATAAATTTATATTAAATAAATTTATATAAATAATTTTATAGAATTATTTATATTAAAAAATTAGGTTCTAAGCTAAGATCAAAATGATGTCTTTTGACTCTGTTATCACCCAAATATAAGAAAGCCATCAAAACTTTCAATCATTTGCTTATCTTTAAAATAATATAAATCTCATGATTTATGGCTTATCAATATTAATAGTTATTAATAATATTATATAAGGTAAACTACTCACACCTGTAATGGCAGCACCTTGGGAGGCCAAGACAGGTGAATCACTTGAGTCCAGGAGTTCGAGGCCAGCCTAAGCAGCATGACAAAACCTCTTCTCTGTAAAAAATATAAAAATTATCCCTGCTTGGTGGCACACACCTGTTGTCCCAGCTACTAGGGAGGCTGGAAAAATGGATCCAAGGGAGAAAAGATGTATGCAAGGTCTTTTGCATGCATAAGGAGGTCATGCATTGTGGGAGGTCGGGGCTAGTGAGTAGTAATTATGTCACTATGTCATGGCACTCCAGCCTGAAAGACAGAGGAACTCCCTATCTCAAAAATAAATAAATAAATAAATAAAAATTCTATAAGGTAAATTAGTGAGCACCTATCACTGTTCCTTGAAAAAGATAAATCTATGATAAATATGAGATTTGATGGAAGTAAAAATAGCAGATCATGTCTTTTATTTGATTTATTTGTAAAATGTATTAACTAGGTTCACAATTGTTTCTTCTTTAGTTTCCTCCATGTATTAACATTATACTGTTTTTTTCCATAATATTAAAGTTATTTGGTAATCTTCTTCAATAACATTCATCCTTCTGAAACATAAATTTTCCAACTAATTCTTTTATCTTGACTGATGAGTAAGCATTTTTGTTCTTTTCGTCAATGGGGCTTTGCATTTTTAAGAAACAGAAATGATATCTGGCTAATTTAAACAGAAAGGAAATGTGTTCAAAGAATATTGAAACTCTTATAGAATTGACAAAAGTGTTGGGAAACTAAAGTTAGAAAATGAAGGCAGAAATGTCCAGGAAAGTCACATCAGAAAAAGTTTTTCAATAACACTGGTTAAACTCAACAGCTTTTGACTACACTGTGGGTGCTTATGAATAATTTTTAACTCTCCTCTGAGCCTCCTGTCAAACCCTCAAGATTTAAAGCCCTTTGCAGGAATATCTGATTGACTGAGGCTAGGTCACACAGCCCCACTACAGCTGCCAGACAACTGAAAGAGAGACTGTTTGACCCCTTCTACTTTTCACTGTAGAAAGCCAGGCCCTGTGGTTAAGCTTTCTTAGGATTCCAATCAATAAAAACAATGTTTGTATGCTGGGCAGACTAAAACAAATGCCCGCTGTAATCTACTCCTTTATATGCTCAATATCAATTCCTCACATTATAGTTCAAAAAAGAATTCTACATTCTAGCATAAAGTAAATGTATCTTATATACATTTACACTCTTCCCAAAGAGAGGCACCTGATGGTTTATCCAGTTGAATATCCATCCACATCCTACAGTGGCTGTGAGTCCCACCTCAATATTCTGAAACCTGAGTCCAAAGGGGAATTGAAACATTAACCATCACAATGTTCTATAGTGGTAAAGAGGAGAAGTAAAATTTATACATAAAAATGTAAATACGAAAATTTTAGTGAGAAAGGAAGTATGACCAGTAGCTACACCTTTATGTAATTTTTTATGTCATAGTTAGTGAAATTGACTATAAACTATAGTACTTATAATTTTCTTTTTACATTATGAATTCCATATTCACATCATCCTAGCCAAAACAAACAATCTTCTTTTTGTTTGTCCCAAGTCATGTAAAACTCAAAATGGTATTGAATAATCAGCACAATGTGCCTTTGTGAAAGCATCTCTTTTGAATAATATTAATTATTTATTGATTCATATAAATTACCTTAGAACTTAGCAAATTCAAACAATAGCATTTGTCATCTCATACCTCATAAAGATTCAGGGACAACTTAGCTAGGTCTGCTGACCAGGGTGTCTCACAAAGCTGTACTCAAGGTATTGGCTATGCTGTAGTCTCACCTGAAGGCTTTAGTGAGAGAAGACCCATTTCAAGCTAACTTATGTAGTTATGGGAAGAATACCGTTCTTCATGTGCTGCTGGGCTCCGTTCCTTTCTCTGCGGGCCTGCTGAGAGTTGGGGAACTCACAATATAACTTCTGCCTTCCATTAGAAGCAAGTGAGGGAACAAGATTGGCAAGCAAGATTAAAGCCAGAATCATTTTGTTATCTAAGCTATTAAATGGCATCCCAACACTTTTGCTGTATTCTATTCATTTGAAGCCAGTCATTAGGTCAAGAACACACTCAAGGGGAAGTAATTATGCTGGGTTGTTGAATACCAAGAGTCATGGATTACTGGGAGCAATTTTAGAAGCTGACTATCACTAGTACTCAGACCTATAACCAGCAGATCACAATCTTGGGTACAGAAAGCAAAATTTGCTCAAGTAGGTTATTAGTCATAATTATGACAAGCATCATTCCTACTTACATGCCTCGGTTCCAGATACAGATATTATGGCTTTGGAAGAAACAACATGTATTATTTCCTGATTAAGAACATATGTCTTACTTGTCATGAGAGTAATTCAAACAGGAGTCTCAAAGCTAGTGACAGAACTGCAATAAGCTGTTTTATCATTCTGTAAGTTCAGGAAATATGATATAAGAGAAATCTAAAAAATATGATATAAGAAAAGACCAGTGGCCTCCGTGAGCACCAAAACAATGCTTTATTTATTTTGTTGTTCAAATTTATTTCTCAGAAGAAATATTTTTCTATATATTGGATGGTGTACAAAGACATTCAATCAGTCCACATATTGCAAGGCTGGCAGAAGCCTGATGGGCAGGGAAAGTAAATCTAAATTCAGTACCTATTTCAGTGAAGAAAAAATGGTTTACTGAGCAAAGAGTCCAGAAGAACAAATGATCACGTCACCATCACCAGGCTGGTCCCCATGGGCAGTGGCACTTCCCTGGAGAATCAGAGTTCTCACCTGCTGCTGTCAATGAGCACTTCTTGATTGCAGCAACAATGTCATCAATGAACTTGTCCTTGGTGTCTCTGGCCATTTGTTCATGTGCCTGTTGAATGAAGATAGGGATTAAGGAGGAGACTGTGGAAGGAAGGCTGTTGACATCCACAAACTATTTCTCATTTTACTCTATTAACAAGCTTTTCTGAAGTTTATGTGTTTTGTAGTAGAATATTTTCATGGGACCCAACTGTTCTTATATTCTGGGTATTCTTACATTCTGAAGGGTTAATTTTGTACCTATCTTCATACTTTTTTGTCCATAATGTATCTATCTTAATTCTTCCAAATCCCTTGACTTTGGCTGAACAATCAGCCATTGCTTGCAAACTCTTGAGAAGCTTCAATTCTAGAAGCAACATCTCTTTCTAGAAAAAAGCAGGCAAAAAGTGAAACCAAACAAAGAACACACACAGGAAACTTAAAAAAAAAACTGTGAGGATTTACTTTATCCCTTCTCTTTCAGAATTACACAAAGTGTTGTAGCGCTATTCCTGGAAAAATCTATGCTTAGGTGTCTAAGAAAAATACAAAGTAGATCCTAATATACAGATGGATTTGCAAGATATATTAACACAAGCTAGGTATCTATACTCACACATTAAAAGCTAGAGCCTCAGTTAAAATATTACAATACAGTTTCTTCTTAAAAATAGGTGAAAGAGATGCAAAGTACATAAATTGGTCCTTCTGTTTTGAGGGAATACTCAGTCCCTGAGTGTCTTCCATCTCTTCACTCTTTTGGCTTAAAGTTGTGTTTTTATGTATCAAATCGATAAAATATAGGTCATATAAAGTCATCCAGGATACTACTTTTATGACCTAATCTGCTGTTTCTATCAGAAATGTGATATTAATGTAGGGATCTGCATATTCTACTGCAAAATTATTAGATAATTAAGTTTTCTCCAGATCTGAGAATTTCAAATAACATTGATGCAAGATGTGAGCAATGAGAACACATGGACACAGAGAGGGGAACATCACACACCAGGGCCTGTCTGGGGTTGGGGAGGTTAGGGGAGGGATAGCAGTAGGAGAAATACCTAATGTAAATGTCGGGTTGATGGGTGTAGCAAACTACCATGGCTCCTGTACACCTAAATAACAAACCTGGACGTTCTGCACATGTACCCCAGAACTTAAAATATAATAAAAAGAAGAAAAAGAAAAATATTCAAATTAAAAGCTGGACGACATTTATCTGGAGTCATATTAATTAGGGGAAAAACCTAGAACAGCACATGTAATCAGGTTCACTTGCTGATTAAGTAATTATAATCATGTGTTATTTCTCATGATACACCTCCAACTTTTGTACTCAGCCACAGTTTAAGTGGAGTTGTGATACAAATCACTGTTTTGTATCTTCAAGTTATTAATGATGGTGCTAATTACTAAAGTAATTAATGTAATGTAACCCATAGAGAGGTAACAATGCCTTTGATTTACTATTTTTTTTTGTAGAAAAGGGGCCTCTGCTTGATATTTTCTGTCAAGTATTCCCATATCATATTTTCTTCCAAATTAACTCACTCTTGTCACACAGCTCAGGGAACCAAAGTGAGGATTCTTCTAACTCCCTAAACTATCTCCAAAAGATGTAATCTATTTGACTATTTTGGAAAAATATAAAAAAGAATCGTTCAGAATTCCACTGAGGCGTGTTTCCTTCTTCATTTAATTTCCTGGGTCCCCAATCTGCTAGATAATCACGGTGGGATTCTACGCCTCCAGGAAACTTCTGTTCGTTCACACCTAGTGATCCATAAGTCCCAAAATATTTGGATATTTTCTGGTCTCCACTACAGAGTTTTCCTTCTAGATGATTCCAGATCTTAAAGGAAAGATAAGAGAAAGATTAAGCAAGCACATATTTGATGTGATTTCAGAATATTTCCCAAACTTTTCTGGCTTCCTCATGGTACAAGGGACTTTGATTTGAGTACCATTCAGATAGCAGAATTGGGACGAATAGTAGCAACAATCTAATTTTGTGATTCAAGTCAGACTTCTCTCATTAAATGTCTGTCTTTCTCAAACAATTGCTCGCTGCTCACCAAAATAGATTTCCTTTCTCCCTTAGTCCACAGCAAAGTGACAGTTCCAGCTTCTTCTGAAGTTGCGTGTGGCTACATGACTGAACTGTAGTAAACTGAATGGTATATGTGATATTTGCCACTTTCTGGTCTAACCTGTAAATCCTCTTCCATGGGCTCCTTCATATTCTTTTACCTTCCAGAGTAACCCAAGGTACCCTATGGAAGCTCCACATCAAAGCTGGCAGAGGCACCATCAGCCTGGGTCACTGAATGGCTCTCAGGCACCCTCACCCCCTAACCTGAAGAAGTAATTTCTTTCTCTCACCTGAAAAATCATTCCTTAAAAAAAGAAAACTGTCTTCCTTTCCTGCATTTTACATTTTATTATCCAGATTTTTAATTTTTATCTATTTAATTTGTAAACATAATAGGGTTACATATTCTGGAATAATTGTGCACATTCTAACACCTGGACATATTTTATGTCCAAGTTGAAAGCGTTCCCTCAACCTCCAGCCAGGACCACCTTGGAGTCTTATTTGGACAGGAAATAAATTTTGAAGTGTTAAGCCATTATCTTTATTTACTTTATATATATTCATGTATATGGTATATTTTTAGTATGTATAAAGGGCGCGCGCGCGTGTGTGTGTGTGTGTGTGTATTTGGCATCTATTTTCATATCTTGACTTACAAGAATAATATAAGCTTTAGTGTATTTCTCACATATGGTGATTCTAGGAAACTCCATGACCAGTTAGGTACCACCAAAGATCTCAGACCATTCCAATAATCACAGATACTTTCCTCCTCTCATGGTAACCATGACCCCTCTGTCTTTGAATCATATCAGGAAGCTAGTTTCAACTGCATTTTCTCCCACTAATATATAGTAACTATTAAACAAAACAAAAATCTTTAAAGCACTTTTCAAAAATTCTTATATGCACCTCATTGTCTTTTCTGAGTCATTTGGGAAACACAGTAAAATAATAGGTTACAAATGATAAACGTTTTCTCGCATTTCTAGCATGCCACTATATTTTTTAATTCCATGATACCCACAAAAATGCCTCATTCCAACTTTATTTTTTATGCATTCTCACTGAGTTCAGGTTGTGGTAAGTAAGCTGTATAATTAAAGTATGTCCAGGTGTTAAAATATGCACAATTATTCCAGAATACATATATATTATTATGTCTACTAATTAAATATATACAAATTAAAAATCTAAATAATAAAATATAAAAGGTAGGAAATAAAGACAAATTTTCCCTCTTTTTTAAAGAAATTATTTCTTTAGGTTAGAGGAAAATCAGCTGCACCAGGAAGGGAGGGAAGAAGAACTGCTTCAAATAGCAAGGCAGATTGTGTGGAGTTTGGGATTCACGATATACAGCATCCTCTACATCACTGCATATAGGCCCAATACCAGTTCTTGGACTCATATCATGTTCTAATCAAAGCTCTAACTTTCCCAGAAGAGAAATGGTGATTAATTGAATTCAACTATTATTATAATTTGGCAGACTATAGATGCAAATGTTGCATTTGATTCTTGGCTCCTGCAGTCCTACAAATATAGCTATAGCATGATCACAGAAAATTCGGGTACTTTCATGCTGTGAATAGAGAATTTAGGATTTTGAGCTTGTCATTCTCACTTTCAAGCTGTCCATTGTCCTAGAAACATAGCCAACCAACTCCATTGTTCCAGAAATCCTCTTTTCTTTCTCATGATTTTAAAGTAGAGGCAACTCCATTTTGTAAAGCCTTGCTTTGAAAAGACGCTTTACTCCCAAGGAACACCATTGATAATTCGATTAGAAAATTTACTGTTGCAAGTTCCAGCCCAGCCGAATCATATTCCTGAACACCAGCAGGATTTTCTTTAGCTTCAGGTCCAAAGAAGCAAGATACTTGTCTTAGTTAGTGTGTTGCTCTAAAAGAATCACTGTAGGTGGGTGTTTTACAGAGAAAATAGGTTTATTTGGCTTATACTTCTTTAGGCTATATAGGAAGCATGGCACCATCACCTTCTTCTGGTAAGGAACTCAAGCTGCTTCCATGCACAGAAGGAAAATGAAAAGAAGCTGGTATGTGCAGATTACACGGAAGGAAAGGAGCAGGAGAGAAAGAGGAGATACCAGGCTTTTTTCACAACATGGGAATGCCCATGGGACTAAAAGTGAGAACTCACTCACTTCCATGAGAATGGCACTGAAAACATTTATGAGTAACCTGTTCCCATAACCCAAACACCTCCCACCCTGTCCCACTTCCGGCAATGAAGATCACAATTCAACACTGCACTTGGTGGGGCCAAATAAACCATATTCATATGGTAGCAATGATCAATTCCAGATCCTTTGACAGTTTATTACCTGCCATGTACTTGTCAGTATTCTTGATTATGAACAACAGAAGACATCTCTGGTAAATCTAAGTAAAAATTAAATACATTTAAAGTATTTAAAGTAATTGAAATGTCTTTAAACACGGAGAACCAGGTTTCTGAAAGGACAGAGACAAAAGGAGACAAGTGCACCAAAGATTATGCCTCAAGCACGTCTCTTGAGGATGCCAACCACCTGTCTCTGGCAGCCCTGTCACTAAACATTTTTTGAGTTCTTGAACTGCTCCATCTGTGAGTTCCTGCCACTGCATTATTATACTCTGCTTTCTGGGGCAGTTGCTTTAAGTGTAGAGGATGCAAGGATTAAACTCTGCATGCTATATAACTGCCAGATGATAAGACATTTGAGTGAGGAGGAGCCCTAAATTATAAGTGTCCGCTAGTTAATGGGGTAATGCATGAGCAAGTAGGCTTTGAATGTTTATTCTTCCATTATCACTTTGAATAATGGATGCAAAATGGTCTGACTATAAGTAAAAATTCTAGCCAAATCATCCAAAATGTAATTGTTTGGAACCAAGCAGCTTATATACACACCCTCACCTAACCTAGTTTCTAGCTGCGTCTTCATGGAAAAGTGATTATTTAGATGACAGAACCAGAGATTAGCCACGATTACTGAAAGCAGGATCACCGTTCACGTGGAGGTCATATGCACACAGCATTCTCCATGTTTCCTCCCTTTAGGGGTTTATGCATCCTTAGGTGTGTTTGTTCATCATTGCTTCAGGGATTACACGAAGTGACATAACCTCAAAATCCGATTTCAGGATTAGAGGAGACAGGTCTGATTTGGCCACCTGCTAATCCAAATATCCCTATTCCTAGATTTACCTGAGCACTGAATTTGACATAGCAAGCACTTTGCTTCTGGATAAAATGGAACTTTGTTATATATGTGATTAGTTCTTTCAGGGACTTTGTGGGAATTAAGAGTGACTGTCGAAATAGAATTTTTGGGTATTCCTGGGTCTTCTAATTAAATAACAAAACATATCATCAAAGCATCACTCACCACTGAAAATCTGCTTTACCAAATTAACAAATGACTTTTATCTGAAATATTGGCATTTGCAAAGAGAACTTACTCTTTCTACTTTGATGAATTACTCTTTTGATTCCTTTAATGTCTGTCACTGTTTGAAATAACTAATTCAGTATAGCTCCTCTTTAAATAAAATGATAGCTTCAGATAATTATAAATTCACATGCAGTTATAGGAAATAATACAGACAGATCCCATCTACCTTTTACCCACTTTCCCTTAGTGGTAACACTGCAAAACTCTAGAAAAATATCACATCCAGGGTATTGGCATTGAACCACCATGTTGAAGAGCTTTCCATCACCACAAGGATCTCATGCTGCATTCCTTATTTCTATAATTTTGCCATTTAAAGGGTGTTATATAAATTGACTCGTAGTATTTAACTTATTTAGATTAACGTTTAACGCTTAGTGTATTTCTATGAAGATTCATTCAAGGCATAACATGTTTCAATAGTAATTTCCTTTTATTTCTTAGTATCCTAGGGTATGGATGTACCACAATCTGTATGAATGTTCACCAATTGCAGCACATCTGTGTTTTTCTAACATGAAGCTATTACGAATAACTCTGCTATAAGTATTCATGTACCAATTTTTGTGTGAATATAAGTTCTCATATATCTGGAGTAAATGTGCAGGAGAGGAATTACTAGGTTGTATGGTAGTTGAAAATTTATGTTATTGAGAAATTTCCAAATTGTTTTCCATAGTTTCTGTAATATTTTACCAGCCATTATTAATGATCCAATTTCTCTGTGTCCCTGTTTTGTATTTCTTTTCCCTTTCTTCTTCTAGATTTCTTTTTTGAGGTGAGAAATTAGATTATTGATTTGGGAACTTTTCATTTTTTACTGGTATATGTACTTGATATTATAAATTTCCCTTTCAGCACTGCTTTGATTGGATTGTATGTATTTATATGATCTATTTTACTTTAATTTTGTTCATTTTATTTAGAAATTAGTTGTTTAGTTTTCAATGTCTAGAGATTTTCCTGTTACCATTCTATTATTGATGTCTGCTTTGATTTTACAATGGTGAGGCACAGTCTCTATGATTTCTTTTTTTAAAATTTATTAAGCTTTGCTTTGTGGTTCAGGATATGTGCTATCTTGGCATATCTTCCAAGTATGCATGAGAAGAATGTACGGTCTGTTGCTGGGTGGAGTGTTCTGAAAATATCAGTTGATCTTCTTGGCTGATAGTGTTGAATTCTTTTGAATCCTTGCATTTTTTTCTGTCTGGTCTTTTGCCACTTGTTGAAACAGGGTGTTGAAATATTCAACTAAATTTTTGATGTTGTTGCTTTATTTTTTAATTTTAAAAATTAAGAAAATAGATATTGGTCTTATTATTTTGACCAGGCTGGATTGGAACTCCTGACCTCAATCCTCTCATCTCAGCCTCTCAAAGTGCTGCTATGATAGGATGAGCTATCATGCAAGGCCTCAACTAGAATTGTAAATTGTCTATTCCTCCTTTCAGTTCTATTGATTTTTTTTTCAGCTCTGTTGTTTGGTGAATACACATTTAGGATTTCTACATCTATTTGGTGAATTAACCTTTTTATTATTATATAATGTAGCTATCTGTCACTAATTATTTTATTTGTTCTGAAATTTACTGAATTTAATATTAATATAACCATTCATGATTCTTTTTGATTTAATATTTGTGTGGTATATCTTTTTTCCATCCTTTCAATTTAAAGTTGCCTCTACCATAGCTGAAGTGAGTTTCTTATAGATACTATAGCTCAGCCATACTGTTTTTTTTGTTTTTAGACTGAATTTCAGAAGTCTCGCTCTGTTGCCTAGGCTGGAGAGCAATGGTGTGATCTTGGCTCACTGCAACTCCATCTCCCAGGTTCAAGCAATTCTCCCATCTCAGCCTCCCAAGTAACTGGGACTACAGGCTAATTTTTGTATTTTTAGTAGAAACAGCGTTTCACCATGTTGACCAGGCTGAACTCCTGAGCTCAGCCTCCCAAGTAACTGGGACTACAGGCTAATTTTTGTGTGTTTAGTAGAAACAGAGTTTCACCATGTTGACCAGGCTGAACTCCTGAGCTCAAGTGATCCACCAGCCTCGGAATTCCAAAATGCTGAGATGTCTGGCATGAGCTACTGTGCCAGGCCCAGTTGGGTCACGCTTTTTAATTCACTTTGCCAATTTCTGTCTTTAATTTGGTGCATATAAGCATATTTATTTAATACATTTATTGATATGATAAAGCTTAAGCCTACCATTTTATTTTTTAAATTGATCCTTTGTTTTTTATTTCCTATTGCTTTTTTCTGCTTTAGATTTTAATTCAATAGTAAATCTACAGTAGTTTCAATGTATCTTTTTGTATAACTTTTTCAGTGTTCCCCCTGGTTATGCATACATGTCAATTATCACATCCTACAGGCGTTGCCAGTTAAGAGATGTGTAGACATCTTACCTCTCCTCATATTCCTTTATCCTCCATTCATAATATATTTACCTTACGTACATTTAGAACCACATTATATTGTGTTATAATTTTGCCTTATGAATCACATATAATTTAGAAACTCAAGACAGGTTTTAAAAATGTATTTACGCATGCTTTGACTCCTTACGTTGTTCTTTCTGCTTCCCGGATTTTCGAGATTCCTCCTACGACTACTATTTTCTAGTTTAGTGAACTTCCTTTAGCCTTTTTTTAGGGTCAGCTTTCTAGTGCCACATACTCTTCGTTTTTCCTTCAACTGAGAAGTCCTTGATTTTCTCTTCATTCTTGAGCATATTTTCACTGGATATAAGATTCTGAGTTTAAAGTTCTTTTCTTTTGGCACTTGAAAAATGTTTGCCTTTCTTTCTGATCTTTATGATTTCTGAAAAGAAACTTGCTGGCATCAATCTGTTTTCCCCCTGTAGATAAGGTGTCATTCCTCTCTTGTTACTTCTAAGATTTCACTTTTTTGGTCTTTAGTTTTCAGAAATTTGGCTATGATGTGTCTTGTTACAGATTTCTTTTGGCTTATACTCTCTGGGATTCTCTCAGCTTCTTGAATCTGTAGCTTTATATTTTTTGTGAACTTTGGAAAGTTTTTAATTTATTTCTTCAAGTATGTTTTTAACTTTACCCTTTTTCTCCTCTTCTTCAAAACTGATGATACAAATCGTAGAACTTTTCTTACAGTACCACAGGTCTGTAAGGATCTATTTTCTTTTGTTTTATCTTCCACAATGTACATTTTCTCTGTTTTTCAGATTGTATACTTCTTATTCAAGCTCTAAGTTTATTGATTGTTTCCTCTGTGGCTTTCTTTCTGTTGTTGACCCCAACCATTATGTTTAAATTTATCTTTGTACTTCACAGTTTGTTTCCTCGTATCTTCCCTTTATTGACTGTGGCTTTATATTTTTGGCTGAGACTTTCCATATTCTCAAACATTATTTATACATTGTTTATGATTGCTCATTCATGCATTTTCATGATAGTTATTAAGAGCTTTATAATTCTAACATTTTTGTCACCTCGCTTACTATTGATATCTATTTTTTTTTGTTTGGGCATCTTCCTGATTTTAGGTATGATGAGTAATTTTTTATTGAAATATGGACTTTTAAAATTGAATTATGAGACTGAATCTTATTTAAACTTTCTGTTCTAGCTGGCTTTCCTTCGCATTTCTCCAACAGGGTAGAGACTTGTTAATCCCATTAGACTGTAGAAATCCACAATCCCCATTTGGTCTCCATTTACACTAACTGGGAAAATTATTACAGCTGAGAGGAGTGAAGGAGGGCATTCTGCCTCCCCACTAGTAGGCACCCACTGAGAGCTCCCTGGATGGGAGGGGGAAGATTGCCTTATTACTGCACTTTATGTGGCCTCTGCTGATATTTTTGTGGTGTAGAGGTAGGGTGACCTAGTTATCAGTGGGCAGGTGTGAAAGTCCTGATTTTCCCTCTTGAAAATTCCCTTCCTTTGATACCACCCAACTGGGGAAGATGGAGGGTTCCTCATTATCGCCAAGTGGGAGCAGAAGCTCAGGCTTCCCATGTGGTCTCCTCTGACACCTCAGGGAAGAAGAGGTTTGTTACCACCTGATGGAAATAAAAGCCCCAAATCCTCACTCAGTCTTATTTGCCATCATTTCAGTGGGGAAGTTGGGATGACTCTTTATGGCCAGGCAAGATTGTAAGTGTAGACTCCCAACTAGACCCTCGCTGTTATGGATGCAGTGGGGTCACCACAGTTTCCACGGTGGTTTTTTTTTTTTTTTTTGGCCAGAGTAGAACTTTTATGTCTAAATTTTTCCACCTTGTTATGCTGGCCATTTCCAAATCTTTTGCCTACAGAGGGCAGGATTTTGTTGGGGCTTTTCTTTTCCCTCTGCTCCCAATAAGATGTCCAGATTGCCAGTTTCATTGGTTCCAAGTCTCATGTATATGTAAGTCCAAAAGAAAACCTAAGCAGTGCACCCTGGTGTGATCTCTTGGTTCCTGTGGTCCCAAGCCTGTTTTCTCTCGACTTCTCAGGATTCTTTTTTTGTTTGTCCAAGGGTTTTAATGGCCCTCTGTAGGAGATATAGAGCAATGTGTTCCATTATCCTGGAAGAAGTTCAGTATGCTTTTTAAATAATAAATTCATATAGGACTCTAAATACTCATTTTTTTATAAAAAGTAACTGTTCACTGCATTTTTTCCTTGAAAGGAAAGATATGTTGATGTGCCTTTTAAGTCTTATTTTGTCTCTTTTTGGCTTCTGTCAGCACTTAGAGGAAAAACATATAGTTAATACTACTATTGCCTGTAGAATTCGCATTACTGAAAATGCATATGCACATTATGTTTCATTTGAGACTGAGGTCTTCCATTTTCTTTCATTTTTTAAAGAGAACCCAAATTGCTCAGATCTTAAGAGCTTATCATTTCTTTTTCAGTAATAATATTTAAAACAACAATTTTTCAGTGTGTTAATGCAGGTATCATTTATTGAATTACTCCCAAATTGTCGTTCCAAATGTCAGCATTTACAATGCTATAAATTTGAAAATGCTTCTTATGTCACATCATGCAAATAGGCAAAATATATTATTCAGTTATTCCAAATGTATTTGTAAATTATTTTTTCAATATTTAAAGTGGACAATCACTTAATCACTTATTGGTATTAACATAATGGCCTAACATCTGAGCTTGCAATATTTGTAGAAAATTTGAAGAATTGAGCTTGCTAATTAGCCACATCAAGTATTATATTTATATTAAATAGCATTATTGCTACCTGATGGCAGTGTTTGTTGAAACAAAAGCTTGTGTCTGTCTAACACAAAAGTTTTATTTTAAGGGACTAACACTTCAGTATTCACTTAATTTTATTCAGGTCTTTTTTCACCTTTTAGTGTGGCAGTTGATGTAGAGAGTAGTGCACTGGCTTTGAAATTTGACAGGTCAATATACAAATCATTTTGTTGGGACAAACATATGGCTTTTTGCTTCTATCTATAAATTAAAAACTAATAAGATCCATGTTGTTGAATGGGCAGAGAGGCAAGTTACAAGGCACATAATAAGCATCAATGATTATTATATACTAGCATTGAAAATATAATATATTGAATCAATTTCGTGTCACTTCACAGAAATGTGAGTTCCAAAAGACAGAATCCCTGACCTTAAAAAAACTTTCTATTCTATTGGAAAGTTAAAAAATGTATAAAAACCTATGGTCCATGAAATGAAATAACAAATACCATAAGAAAGTTGAAAATAGTGTGCTTTAAAATGAAAAAGAACAAAATTACATTCTTATTATTAAGTTGAAGAAGACTTCAGAAAAATGTGACACAAGAGCTAGGTCTCAATGCAATCCCTATCAAAATATCAACAGCATTCTTCACAGGAATAGAAAAAAATAATCCCTAAAATTTATATCAAACCACAAAAGATCCAGAAAAGCCAAAGCAATCCTAGGCAGGGAGAACCAACCTGGAGGCATCATATTACCTGACCTCAAATTATACTACAAAGCTACAGTAACCAAAATAGCATGATACTGGCATTAAAAATAAACACATAGACCAAGAACCCAGAAATAAATTCACCCATTTATAGTCAATCATTTTTTGAAATAGGCATTTGGAGACAGGGTAATCTCTTCAATCAGTTGTGCTGGGAACACTGGATAGCCATAAGCAATAGAATAAGATTAGACCCCTATCTCTTACTGTATTAAAAAATCAAATAAAAATAAGTAAAAGCTTTAAATATAAAACTTTAAACTATGAAACTACTAGGAGAAAATATTGCAGAAATGCTCCAGGATGTTGTCTGTGCAAAGATTTCTTAAGTAAGACCTCAAAGGACAGGTAACCAAAGCAAGAATAGGGAAATGAGATCACATCAAGCTAAAAGGCTTACACAATACAACAACAACAGCAGCAGCAAAGCAGTTAACAAAGTAAGGAGACAACTTACAGAGCAGGAGAAAATATCTGCAAACTATTCAACTGTCAAGGGATTGATAACCAGAACATATAAGGAGCTCGAACAACTCAACAGCAAAGCCACAAATAATCCAACTTAAAAATGAACAAAATATCTAAACAGACATTTCTCAAAAAAAGACATGCAAATGGTCAATGGGTATATGAAAAATGCTCAACACTACTAATCATCAGAGATATGCAAATCAAAGCACAATGAGATATTATCTCACCTCAGTTAAAATGGCTTGTATCAGAAAGTCAAAAATAATGAACACTGGCAAGAATACAGAGGAAGGGGAACACTTATACACTGTTGGTGGGAATGCACATTTATACAGCCACCATGGAAATGAGTATGGAGGTTCCTCTCTAGAAACCAACAACAGAACTATTATATAATCCAGCAATTTCACTGTTGGACATATTCAAAAGGAAAGAAATCAGTATATGAAAGCTGTATCTGGACTTACATGTTTATTGCAGCACTGTTTATGATAGTTAAGATATGAAATCACTTGTGTCCATCAATGGATGAACAGATAAAGAATATGGGGTGCATATTCCATATACAATGGAATCTTAAAAAATCCTGTCATTTGCAACAACATAGATGGACTCAGAGGACATTAAGTAAAATAATCAAGGTACAGAAATAATAATATCACATATTTTTGCTCATATGTGGGAGGTGAAATAATTGATTTTCTTAGAGATAAATATTAGATAAAATGTATGCCAGAGTCTGGTAAAGGTAGCAGGAAGGGAGAGATAAAGAGGGGTTGGTTAATGGGTGCAAAACGCAGTTAGAAAATATAAGATCTAGTCTTCAGTAGCTTGATAGTGTGACCGTAGTTAACAATAAGTAATTGTATATCGTGTATTTCAAAATTATCCAAACAGTGAAACTGGAATGTTCTTAGCATTCAGTGATGTGAAGTCATTTTCAGTTGATAAAGCAGAATGAAAGGATCACATATACAGGTATTTTTAGTGATGTTCAGTAAAGAGTAAATGCACTTAATTGATGAGAACACAAGAAACGTGGACTGTTATGGTGATCTAAAACAAAATGGAAGCAGATTATTTTATTTTTTATGTGTTCGTTAAAGGGCTGGCTTATGGTAGTGTCTGTCTTTCAAAGCAAACTTATATCCCAATGATTTATGATATTTCATCTATATTGATGTGCATTATACATTAAAAGGGTAAGAAAATGGAGACAGAGAGAAAGTTAAAACAAAAAGATCCAATATAGAAATATATGTGACATTTTATAAATTCTAACATGGACTTGCAGTTTAAAAGGGTCAAAATTAATAATAATAAAAACACCAGGGCTGGATGCAGTGGCTCACACCTGTATGCCTATAATTTCAGCACTTTGAGAGGCTGAGGCAGGTGGATCACCTGAGGTCACGAGTTGGAGAAAAGCCTGGCTAACGTGGTGAAACCACGTCTCTAATATAAATACAAAAATTAGTTAGGTGTGCTGGCAAGTGCCTGTAATTCCAGCTACTCAGGAGGCTGAGGCAGGAGAATTGCTTGAACCCAGAAAGTGGAGGGTGCAGTGAGCAGCAGTACACTGTAGCCTACAGAACAGAGGAGACACTCCGAAAAGAAAGAAGGAAAGAGAAAAGAGAAGAAAGAAAGAAAGAAAGAAAGAAAGAAAGAAAGAAAGAAGAAAGAAGGAAGGAAGGAAGGAAGGAAGGAAGGAAGGAAGGAAGGAAGGAAGGAAGGAAAGAGGAAAGAAAGGAAGGAGGGAAGGAAGGAGAAAGAAAGAAGGAGAAAGAAAAAGAAAGAAGAGAGAGAGAAAGAAATAGAAGGAAATGATGGAAGGAAGGAGGGAGAGAAAGAAAGAAGGAAAGAAAGAGAGAAGTAAATGATGGATGGAAGGAGGGAGAGAAAAAGGAATGAAAGAAAGAAAAAAGAAAGAGAAATGAAGGAAGAAAGAGAAAGGAAGAGAGAGAAAGAGTAAAAGAGAGAGAGAGAAACAAGAAAGAGAAGGAAAGAAAGAAAAGAAAGAGAAAAAGCAAATCAGAAAAGCACTCACATATAAAAATAGAACAAACCTGTCTTTACAGCCATGTCTCAAATCTCTCACTTCCACACTTATCTCTTTTTGGAACTCTATTCCTAAATTTCTAAATGATTATTTAAAAATAGTACCTTATCTTTGCAAGCTTTTAAAAGTATTCTGTACATCAAATTACACATTCATTAGCTGATTTATTATTTAATTCAATAAATAATTGGTAATTTATGTTTTCCAGATATTTTATTTTGTGTTAAGAAGACAAAGATAAATAAGACATGGAAGCTGCTCCCAATAACAGTCTCTGAGTGCATATATGTATATATATTTATATATATGTATGTGTAGATAGACATATAACCAAACTAAAAATTATAGAACAGTGTAAGGGGATTTAAAAATTCTGATAGAGGGGGGAGGACTCAAGATGGCGCTGTGAGAACAACCCAGGATTGGAGCTCTTCTCGTTGAATCTGCAAACGGTGAGTCAGAGTGGCATTTCCAGACTGATCTTTGTTGCCCACAGAACGGGGAAACTCCCAAGTATAAAAAAGACACGGGACGCCAGGCAGCCGGGGCGGCGGCGGCCGGCCCTACCCAGCAATCCCCACAGGGCGCGCTTGTCCGGGTGCCCTGTTGAACCGGCAACCTGAGACTTGAGAGGGCTGGACTTGAGACTGAATGAGACTTGGACAATAGGCCAGCCCAGGGGATTGCAGGGATTGGGATACCCAGTGGGACGAACAAAACTGCGATTTCAAACCATCCCGAGCAGACGGTCCGAGACGCTCTGTGGGGGAGGGGCGTCCACCACTACCGAGGCAACCCGCCCCAACTGAGATACACGCCCACTGCTGACGCAGCCAGCAGTTGCCGAGGCAACCCGCCCCAACTGAGATACACGCCCACTGCTGACGCAGCCTGCCGTTGCTGAGGCAACACGCTACAACGAAGAGACTCCACCGCAGGGCGTGGCGGAGACCAAAGCAGAGCCGGCAGGAACAGCGCGAATCACACAACAGCAGGGCGGAGCCTCGGCAGCCAAACAGTGGCTAGTCTGCCTTCTAGCTGGGCAGGACACCTGATCGGACATCCAAAAATAAAGCCCAAACCCCTCAACACAGAGCATTTGAGAAAAAAAAAAAAAAGGGTTTTTTAATGAGCTCTGTTGCAGCAGAATAAAACATAGCAGCCTAACAGCCCTGAATGAACAACAGAGTGCACAGCTCAGAAATTAAACCCCTATAAAGTACAAACTGTCTCCTCAAGCAGCTCCCTGACCCCTCTATATCCAAAAGACTGACATTAGGCAGGCATCATCCTGGGACAAAGAGAGCAGAAAAAGAAACTGGTAGCATCCCTCGTTGTGCCACAGCTACTAGAGGTGCACCCCAGACAAGCAGGGTCTGGAGCGGACCTCAGCAGTCGTACAGCGAAGGGGCTAGACTGGTAGAAGGAAAACCAAGCAACAGAAATACTTCATCATCAACATTCTGGGTGTCCACTCAGAGACCCAAACGAAAAGTCAGCAACTACGCAGACGACCACCGGACAAATCCACAAAGATGGGAAGAAACCAGTGCAAAAAGGAGGAAAACACCCGAAACCAGAACACCTCGCCTCCTAGAAAGGACCAAAACTCCTCACCAGCAAGGGAGCAAAGCTGAACGGAGAATGACTGTGACGAAATGACGGAATTAGACTTCAGAAGATGGATAATGAGAAACTTTTGTGAGCTAAAAGATTATGTATTAAATCAATGCAAAGAAACTAAGAACCTTGAAAAAATATTTGAAAAAAGATTCGAGGAAATGATAACAAGAATGGATACCTTAGAGAGGAATATGAATGAATTAAAGGAGCTGAAAAACACAATACGAGAACTTCGCGAAGCAAACACAAGTTTCAATAGCTGAATTGACCAAGCAGAAGAAAGAATATCTGAAGTCGAAGACCAACTCAATGAAATAAAACGAGAAACCAAGATTAGAGAAAAAAGTGCAAAAAGGAATGAAGAAAGTCTCCAAGAAATGTGGGACTATGTGAAAAGACCTAACCTACGTTTGATAGGTGTACCAGAAGGGGACGAAGAGAATGAATCCAAGCTGGAAAGTACTCTTCAGGACATCATCCAGGAAAATTTCCCCCACCTAGCAAGACAAGCCAACACTCAATTGCAGGAAACACAGAGAACACCACAAAGATATTCCGCAAGAAGAGCAACCCCAAGGCACATAATCGTCAGATTCAAGAGGGTTGAAATAAAGGAGAGAATACTAAGGGCAGCCAGAGAGAAAGGTCGGGTCACCCACAAAGGGAAGCCCATCAGACTCACAGCAGATCTCTCGGCAGAAACACTACAAGCCAGAAGAGAGTGGGGGCCAATATTCAACATTCTTAAAGAAAAGAACTTTCAACCCAGAATTTCATATCCAGCCAAACTGAGCTTCAGAAGTGAAGGAAGAATAAAATCCTTTGTGAACAAGCAAGTACTCAGAGATTTTGTCACCACCAGGCCTGCTTTACAAGAGCTCCTAAAAGAGGCACTACACATAGAAAGGAACAATCAGTACCAGCCATTCCAAAATCACACTGAATGCTAAAGAGCTTCAACATAATGAAGAATCTACAACAACTAACAGGCAAAATAGCCACTTAGCATCAAAATGGCAGTATCAAATTCACACATAACAATATTAACCCTAAATGTAAATGGACTAAATGCACCAATCAAAAGACACAGACTGGCAAATTGGATAAAAAGCCAAAACCCATCAGTGTGCTGTATCCAGGAAACCCATCTCACATGCAAGGATACACAAAGGCTCAAAATAAAGGGATGGAGGAAGATTTACCAAGCTAATGGAAAGCAAAAAAAAGCAGGAGTTGCAATTCTCATCTCTGATAAAATAGACTTTAAAGCAACAAAGATCAAAAGAGACAAAGAAGGCCATTACATAATGGTAAAAGGATCGATACAACAAGAAGAGCTAACGATCCTAAACATATAAGAACCCAACACAGGAGCACCCAGATACATAAGGCAAGTTCTTAATGACTTACAAAAGGACTTAGACTCCCACACAATAATAGTGGGAGACTTTAACACTCCACTGTCAATATTAGACAGATCAACCAGACAGAAAATCAACAAGGATATCCAGGGCTTGAACTCAGACCTGGAGCAAGCAAACCTGGTGGACATTTACAGAACTCTCCACCCCAAATCCACAGAATACACATTCTTCTCAGCACCACATCACACCTACTCTAAAATTGACCACATAATTGGAAGTAAAGCACCGTTCAACAAATGCAAAACAACTGAAATCATAACAAACAGCCTCTCAGACCATAGTGCAATCAAGTTAGAACTCAGAATTCAGAAACCCACCCAGAACCGCACAGCTTCATGGAAACTGAACAACTGGCTCTTGAATGTTGACTGGGTAAACAACGAAATGAAGGCAGAAATAAAGAAGTTCTTCGAAACCAATGAGAACGAAGACAAAACGTGCCAGAACCTTTGGGACACATTTAAAGCAGTCTCTAGAGGAAAGTATATAGCAATAAGTGCCCATATGAGGAGAATGGAGAGATCCAAAATTGACACCCTATCATCAAAATTGAAAGAGCTAGAGGAGCAAGATAAAAAAAACTCAAAACCCAGCAGAAGACCAGAAATTACTAAGATCAGAGCTGAGCTGAAGGAGATTGAGACACGAAAAACCCTTCAAAAAATCAATAAATCCAAGAGCTGGCTTTTTGAAAACATCAACAAAATAGACAGACCACTAGCCAGATTGATTAAAAAAAAGAGAGAGAACAACCAAATAGATGCAATAAAAAATGATAAAGGGGAAATCACCACAGACTCCACAGAAATTCAAACCATCATCAGAGAATATTACAAACAACTCTATGCGCATAAACTAGTAAACCTGGAAGAAATGGATAAATTCCTGGACTCCTGTGTCCTCCCAAGCCTAAACCAGGAGGAAGCTGAAACTATGAATAGACCAATAACAAGGTCTGAAGTTGAGGCAGCAATTAAGAGCCTACCACACAAAAAAAGCCCAGGTCCAGACGGGTTCACAGCCGAATTCTACCAGACACACAAGGAGGAGCTGGTACCATTCCTTCTAAAACTATTTCAAACAATCCAAAAAGAGGGAATCCTTCCCAAATCATTTTATGAGACCAACATCATCCTGATACCAAAACCCAGCAGAGACCCAACGAGAAAAGAAAACTTCAGGCCAATATCCATGATGAACATAGATGCAAAAATCTTCAATAAAATATTGGCAAGCCGATTGCAACAGCAAATCAAAAAACTTATTCATCATGATCAAGTAGGATTCATCCCGGGGATGCAAGGCTGGTTCAACATACGCAAGTCTATCAACATAATTCACCACATAAACAGAACCAAAAACAAAAACCACATGATTATCTCAATTCACGCAGAGAAGGCATTTGACAAAATTCAACAGCCCTTTATGCTAAAAACCCTCAATAAACTTGGTATCGATGGAACGTATCTCAAAGTAATAAAAGCTATTTATGACAAACCAACAGCCAATATCATACTGAATGGGCAAAAACTGGAAGCATTCCCTTTGAAATCTGGCACTAGATAAGGATGCCCTCTCTCACCACTCCTATTCAGTATAGTACTGGAAGTTCTAGCCACAGCAATCAGGCAAGAAAAAGAAATAAAGGGTATTGAAATAGGAAAGGTGGAAGCCAAATTGTCTCTATTTGCAGACGACATGATAGTATACCTAGAAGACCCCATTGCCTCAGCCCAAAAACTTCTGGAACTGATAAACAACTTCAGCAAAGTCTCAGGATATAAAATCAATGTGCAAAAATCACAAGCATTCGTCCACACCAATAACAGACTTAAAGAAAGCCAAATCAAGAGCGAACTGCCATTTGCAATTGCTACAAAAAGAATAAAATACCTTGGAATACAACTCACAAGGAACGTAAGGAACCTCTTCAAGGAGAACTACAAACCACTGCTCAATGAAATCAGAGAGGACACAAACAGATGGAGAAACATTCCATGTTCATGGTTAGGAAGAATTAACATCGTGAAAATGGCTATACTGCCCAAAGTAATTTACAGAATCAATGCTATCCCCATCAAGCTACCATTGACTTTCTTCACAGAACTGGAAAAAACCACCATGAACTTCATATGGAACCAAAAGAGAGCCCGCATAGCCAAGTCAATTCTAAGCAAAAAGAACACAGCGGGGGGCATCTACACACTACCGGATTTCAAACTATACTACAAGGCTACAGTAATCAAAACAGCATGGTACTGGTACCAAAACAGAGATATAGACCAATGGAACAAAACAGAGGCACCGGAGGCAACATAACATACATACAACTATACAATCTTTGATAAACCTGACAAAAACAAGCAATGGGGCAAGGATTCCATGTTTAACAAATGGTGTTGGGAAAACTGGCTAGCCATGTGCAGAAAGCAGAAACTGGACCCCTTCCTGACACCTTACACCAAAATTAACTCCAGATGGATTAAAGACTTAAACATAAGACGTGGCACCATAAAAACCCTAGAAGGAAATCTAGGCAAAACTATCCAGGACATAGGAGTAGGCAAGGACTTCATGAACAAAACACCAAAAGCATTGGCAACAAAAGCCAAGATAGACAAATGGGACCTAATCAAACTCCACAGCTTCTGCACGGCAAAAGAAACAGTCACTAGAGTGGATCGGCAACCAACAGAATGGGAAAAAATTTTCGCAGTCTACCCATCTGACGAAGGGCTGATATCCAGAATTTACAAAGAACTCAAGCAGATTTACAGGAAAAAAACAAACAAGCCCATTCAAAAGTGGGCAAAGGATATGAACAGATACTTTACGAAAGAAGACATATATGAGGCCAACAATCATATGAAAAAATGCTCATCGTCACTGGTCATCAGAGAGATGCAAATCAAAACCACATTGAGATACCATCTCACGCCAGTTAGAATGGCGATCATTAAAAAATCTGGAGACAACAGATGCTGGAGAGGATGTGGAGAAAAAGGAACACTTTTACACTGTTGGTGGGAGTGTAAATTAGTTCAACCATTGTGGAAGACAGTGTGGTGATTCCTCAAGGCCTTAGAAATAGAAATTCCATTTGACCCAGCAATCCCATTACTGGGTATATATCCAAAAGACTATAAATCGTTCTACTATAAGGACACATGTACACGAATGTTCATTGCAGCACTGTTTACAAGAGCAAAGACCTGGAAGCAACCCAAATGCCCATTGATAATAGACTGGATTGGAAAAATGTGGCACATATACACCATGGAATATTATGCAGCAATCAGAAATGATGAGTTCGTGTCGTTTGTAGGGACATGGATTAATCTGGAGAACATCATCCTCAGCAAACTGACACAAGAACAGAAAATGAAACACCGCATATTCTCACTCATAGGTGGGTGATGAAAAATGAGAACACATGGACACAGAAAGGGGAGTACTAAACACTGGGGTCTATTGGGGGGAAAAGGGGAGGGCCAGTGGGAGGGGGAGGTGGGGAGGGATAGCCTGGGGAGAAATGCCAAATGTGGGTGAAGGGGAGAAGAAAAGCAAAGCACACTGCAATGTGTGTACCTACGCAACTGTCTCGCATGCTCTGCTCATGTACCCCAAAACCTATAATCAAATAAAAAATTAAAAAAAAAAAAAATTCTGATAGATTCATTGGCATATTATACTACTTCTCTCACACTGTAATAAGTTCATAAATAATTTATAAAAAGTAAGTCATGATTGTTTTACAATAGGATCTAAGATATTCATGTTCAGATTCTTTAATCTAAGTATACACTAACTTAAAATATTAAAACTAATTTTAAAAAATATGATTTCTATTTTATTATTTCAGGTGGTATTTCTTTTTTTTAAAGAATCATATCGTTATTTAATGTTAGAAATGGAGAAGATTTTGAAGGAAAACAATGTCCAAAGGCTTTTCTGAATCATAATACAATGCTCGTTCTCTTAATAATGCATTAAACAAATGTGTAGCTTGTCTATAGGCATACCAAACTTATTCTGAGTAAGGAAGCCTATTATTTTCTGAATATCATGCCTTTGAAGTACCTCTGTTACACTGTTGTGAGTTTTGCAGCCATACTGAGGTAGGCAGAACTCTAAGATAAGGCTCAAGATCCCTATATTCTCTAAATGCCCGTCCCATTTAGTGTGGGCAGAACAGTGGATATATCACCCCCCAGACTAAGTTACTGATAAATTTACTTTGAGTTCAACAGAAAAAAATTTATCCTGCAAGGACCTGACCTAATCAGAACAACCCTTTAAAAGAAGATGAAGGAGCAAGCGATGATCTGCTAGTCTCAAAGATGAGCTAAGCTTCTATGTTTGAGAGGAATAAGCCACATAGCTAGGACCTGAGGGAGGCCTCCGTCCTGACAGCAATCCCTAGCTGATAGGTAGCAGGAAAACAGAAACCTCTGTGAGACAACGGGAAAATGAATTCTGCCAGCAGCTAGAGAGGTTGGAAGAAAGCCCTGAACCTTAGAAGAGATTGCAGTCCTGGCTGACACCTTAATCACAGCCTGGTAAAATCCTGAACAGAGGAGCCACCTAATGCATAATATTGGAGTCACACCTGATGATGGCAGGGGTGAGGTAGAAATAACAATTAAGATCTAGGCGACAAAGTCTTTGATGGAGGTCGGGGGATGTAAGCAAAAGGTCTGAAGAGGTCTGTAACTGGCCAGGGAGCGTATGGGCTAAATTGGGTCTCCCTTTGCCTCCTGCAAATTCATATATTGATGTCCTAATGTCCAGTACCTCCAAATGTGATTGCATTTGGAGATACTGCCATTAAAGAGGTAATTGCATTAAAGCAAGGCAACTAGGGTGGACTTTAACCCATGTGACTAATGTCCTTATAAGAAGAGGACATTAGGACACAGACACAGAGGACAGACCATAGAAAGACTCAAGGAGAAGATGGCTATCTGCAAGCCAAGGAGTCTCATAAGTTTCCTTAGTTTAAACCACCCAGTCTGTGGTACTTGCCATGCAGCCTTAGAAATTAATACAGGAAGTAAGATACCTATGGATCAAATCAATATATCAGCATACAAGTTTTGACCCTCAGTGGACCCTGGGTAAGTATGTCAATTCTGTTTTCCCATGCTTGCCTGTAAGTAGAATCAGTTAAAGGGACAACGATGACGTAAGAATAGTGGCTTTGGTGGGTCCCAGTTTCCTCCCTTCTCAATTGTTTCAGCTGATGCAGGTGAATCTCATCTTTCTACAGACATGGGCCATTTATTTTAGTACATATAGGAGCCCTTGACCTGCTCCCCAGAGAGTATTATCATCCCATATCATCCAAATACTTAAGCAGAACTTAGATGCTTGTATATAGAAGACAGACTACTTCTTTTAAAGTTAGATGTTTAAAATACACTACACTTATTGTTTTGGGCTAACAAATAAAATTTAATGGCCTAAATTGGAGATACTATTGTTTTAAAGTTTCTCACAGGCTTTAAAAAAATGCCTCCCAGTATCTAGTCTTTGAAATGCTGTTTCAGCCTGGCCTCTGGGATCTGGGATGCAAGGACGCTCTTAACTCCAAAAGGAAAGATTGGTTCCTCCAAATGTATACTCTACCTCTTAGGTATGTAAGCATGGTTTGGTCCAAGATGGGAAGATGTTTTTGTGATTTATTTTGTTCCCTGTGTCTTGGCTGAAATGGGAAGACGCTTAAAGAAGGAAATTCATACTGGGAAACAGTGTTGAGAAATGAAAAATGCCAATGAGCCTTAAGACAATATATGATAAGAATAAATTCTGACAGGACTAGAAGATTTTAAAAGCCTGTGTGTGTGTGTGGATGTGATTTCACACATATTTATGCTCACGTGTGCACTGGTCATAATGTCAAATATAGTTCTTATATTCAGTGCCATAAGACATTTAAGGTTAAAGCCTCTTTCATGTTGCAAGGGAAAGCAAATTTCTCTAATTAAAGGAAGCTCATTGCCAGGATGTGCAATACAGCCTTAAATTGGAAAGTTTAGACTAAGGTATGAATCTCTATACAAAATATGTTTTATTCCAGTGCTGCACTCATTTAAAAAAAAAAATTGCAGGCTGGGCGCGGTGGCTCAAGCTTGTAATCCCAGCACTTTGGGAGGCCAAGGCGGGTGGATCACGAAGTCGAGAGATCGAGACCAACCTGGTCAACATGGTGAAACCCCGTCTCTACTAAAATACAAAAAATTAGCTGGGCATGGTGGTGCGTGCCTGTAATCCCAGCTACTCAGGAGGCTGAGGCAGGAGAATTGCCTGAACCCAGGAGGCGGAGGTTGCGGTGAGCCGAGATCACGCCATTGCACTCCAGCCTGGGTAACAAGAGCGAAACTCCGTCTCAAAAAAAAAAAAAAAAAAAAAAAAAAATTGCAAACGCAACCAGGAACTGGTTATATGACCTTAAACCCCATTACTGTTAGCAGCAATACAGAAAGGTTAAATGAGTAGGGAATATTTTTTTGGTAGGAGTCACTACAATTTCAGTCCTCCCCTTTTCCCCAGAGTAGCTGAATCCTTCTGTGATTGCAGAGTAGAGAGTTGCATCTTAATGTATAACTGCACTCTGATGGCAGCCAAAAGTATATAAATTCAGGAAAAATGGCATAGAACATGTGGTAGAAATTTTAGTTTGAGTCACTTTTTCTAGGGAGTAGACTCCTGGAAGCAGAGATTGAGATGGTATTGGTGGTAGCAAATTTAAGAGGTCCCGTCCACGTGAAGAGATTTTTTCAATTAGAGACTCAGCCAGAAAAACATCAGCAAATCCACAAAAGTGTCCCCATGTGGAAGTCAACTGTAAATATTTGTGAGGCCCAGAGAAAATAAAATACCCTGCCCTGACATTGAAATCTCTGCAGCAACAATAGAAGGATCAGGAAAAAAAAAAAAAAAAAAAAAAAAAAAAGATTTACAAGCTAGGCAAGGAGGAACTGTGATCAGTGTGTAAAGAAAGAAAGATATTAACCTTTGCCACAGTGCAAGAAGCTAATTCTAACGGGGTCTCAAATTGGGATGCAACTGAGAGAGAAGATTTAGTTTCAAATCTAGTTGGAAATCTATCTGGCTACTACATGTAACGAGACGTTTTCTTTTTCAGCTGAGGAAGAAGATTTAGTTTCAAATCTAGTTTCAAACCTATCTGGCTGCTACATGTAACTAGACTTTTTCTTTTTCAGCTACTTCACTGAGACTATGTGTGCAGTTTAGAGTGATTGTAAGGGTTTTTCTTATTTAAGAAAGTTGAGGAAATTTATAGGACAGCCTGAGTTTGCATGCACGGGCAGAGAAGTAGTTGGTCCTAGCAAGCAGGGATGAAAACACAGCGGGACACAAAATAAAGTGACTTTTATGATTGGCTCTCCTTGAGTCCTGCTTGTTATAGTTGCATAAAAAAAAAAAAAAGAGAGAGAGAGCAGGCTACAGTCTTAGGGGCCACACACTCAGGCTTCACTGAAAATTGGTTTTCCTGGAGGGAACACAGCAGCGGATTTTCAGTGACTGGGTGGTCAGATCATCAGAAGGGAATGGCCACTGCTCCCTGACACAGTGGCTAATTCTGAGCTTCCACACGTATATATCAGAATATAATTCATTCTGATAATTAAAGAATATATATGTATTTATACATATAAAAGACCCCAAAGCATATTATATTGATACTGTAATTATATACAGTACATATAGTTGCATGGAATTATAATATATACCTATATGCTTATATACATTTATAAAGTTTTTTAAATAGATTGTTATGTTATATAACTGTAGGCAACATTTCACTCTATACTAGATTGCTAGAATAGGAAACAGTTTTGGAAAGCTGAAGTGTGAAATTTGACTACAGGCAGGGAAGTGGCAGTGGACACTATCCTTAGGGTCAGGAATTTAAGCTTGTTTCTTGCCCTGTCTCTACAAGTCTAATTCCCAATTTATTCATCCAAAAAAAGTGGATAGGACTAGAGTCCACAGTCCCTCAGGCCCCCGGCTGTTCTCACATTTAATCATTCTCATAGATCAAGTAAATGAAGCTTGTACCACACAGAACTGACAATCTGGTTTTAGGGTAATTTCGCAGTTTTAAGTCTCCTTCCTCAGATTTCTACTCTAGTGATACTGCGTGATAATGGATTAACCCGATAAAGCTCTGAAGGTTACATATAAACCTGAAGGTAATATCTCTGGAAAAATCTGAAAGTGTTTTCAAGGTTAAGGTATTTTATGATTCTTAACTCTTCTAAAATTTCATCTGGTATGTTCCTTCCTGGTCTGGCCATAACAGAGATCTTTTAAATCAGCATGACATGGCCTTATCTTGCCCGATATGCAGGTAATTCCAGTTTGCAGGTGAAGACAGCTCACAACCAAGCCGCATTACCTGCCTATAGCCATGAGTCTTATTTTCAAGCAGTGATTTCTTGGTTCTAGAAAATACTTTCTTTTTTCCATTTGTACTTGACAGCTTTGCTTTCTTGTGCCATGGAACTATTAAAGTACTTTTTTCTTTTCTGTCTTTAGCAAATGAACCCGGCAACAGAGCTGCCGTTCCATGCCGAAAGTTTATGGCGGGGAAGCCTGATCGTGTCTGGCCTCCAGGATCTTGCACGTAACTGTGGTATTAAGTACCGTTACCACATTGCTTTCAGAAACTGACAGCCAATAAGACAAGGCTTGGGGGAGTATGCTGGCATTGTGGAAATAGCCACTTGCAGAGTCATGAAAGAGATCATTTAAAAATAATTCCCAGCATCACCTGCTTTGACAGGCAACTTTGGGGAACTTTGCTTGCCAGATGTCAGGATGGAAGTTTGGGTTTGGTGTCGTCCACATTCCTCATGGGATCCAGTACTGAGGAAAATCCAGATGTCTTATAAGAAAAAGAAAGGGGGGGCTTGAAGCAAGACATATGTAAATCAGTGTTTGTAAAATACACACAGAATATGCTGCTCCGTGATGCTCTTGGCAAACAGAGAGAAACACAGAAGGACAAGTAGCAAACTAAATCATTATACCAGTGATGGTTTAATTAGGTCAAGGGCAGTTTTGCTTATTGCTTGCCTGATTTTTGTCTTATATAATTGGACTTCATATCTGATTTTCAGCTCACTGCATTTGCAAAAATGTACTTCATTCTGCCTTCATTATTTTCTTGACACTTGAAAAATTAGAGGCTTTGCATGGTTTTAAATCAAAAGCGAATTTTAGTCTTAGACTATGCAGATTTCTCTTGTACATGCTGAATCTGTGTTATGTACAAAACTTTTGTTGACATCCATCAAAGATTCACACTCAGTATATGCAATATAGGTCAGCATGGCTTATAAGCCACTCAAGGTGCAGATCAGACAATTGCACTCCTTGGGAGTACATCTGAAACGAATTTTGAAAGGTCTAGAGGTTTTGTTTGGCAAAGAATTGAACAAGAAATCTCTTGGGCTTCCTTAGAGAAGTTTTCCTGAAGGAAATCCTTTGTGTGTGTGTATTTGACATTTAGAAAGGAAAATCAAACATAAAACCTTTGGTAAGGTCCACATCCTTCTTTTCCTGTGTTAGTTCATATTCAGAACATTTAAAGAACAACGTGGTCATAAGGTATATTTTAGGAAAAGAAGAACACTAGGAGGGTATTTCCTTAATAAATAAAATTATTTTTGGCAACATGATAGCCAAGGTTTTTATTTATTATTAACAAAAATAATAACTACCATTTATAGTCCAAGAGTTCTTTAATCTCCATAACCAATCTGAGGTCCCTTTTTGACAGCTCTGAACCTAAGACATCTATAAGGCCCTTTACTTTTACGGACAACCATTACATTGCTATTTTTATAAGTCAGAAATGACTAAGTATCAGAATCTCATATGATTCAACCTAAAAGATAAAGTGAGACTATCAACAATAAAAACAATCATGGAGTTTCCCTATATTTATGTTTTTTCTTACAGACTGAAGGAATAATCATTTAACTGTAGTCTCATTAAGGTCACATGTCGCATTGAAATAGCAATTTTAATAATTTTTCTAAAGAAATAAATTACTTCTGTATTTCTATATTTCTTTTTTAGTCTAATTCTTCAGTAATTTAAGTACTACTTAGGTGTAGCAGCCACCTTATGTAAAAGTCTTATTATCTGTTTGTCTGAATAAATTATGATGTTGTGAATAGAAGTATAAATAGAGACAAGATACATAATTTAATTTCTACTAATGGACAGTAACCAGCCCAAAACTTTTGCCTGTGCTTATTAGTGATTGTTAATATACAGTTATACTAAATATATTTCAAGTTATAAGTAAAAACATATGCTGCACATTTGCATCCAACAAATATTTATACAGTGTCCCAAATAAAGAATACATTATTATGCATACTTAACTTCATATTGGAGTCATGATATGAATAGGAAATATGCATTGAAATTCCAGGTACTATGGTTGAAGAAACAAAACAAAATAAGACTTGCTTTCCACCCTCAGAGAGCTAAAGGTAAACTTCCTAGTAGAGATTTAATTGTGCAAATTATCAAATGACAGAACATTTTGAACACTTAGAATTGTATAAACATGATATTAAATGCCTTTTGAGAAAGCGAGGTTTTTGCCTTTGATATTTTTCTTTCAACAAAAATGATGTCGTTCTTTCAACAAAATTCCAAATGAGTTCCGGTAATTTGTTGGAGCACTGTCTTAGATGCCACTGAAATAAGGAAAAACACAAATTGAGCAGTATTTGTCCAGATGGGGGCGCACTTTCTAGGAAAGGCTGCATAACACTGTGGCCAGAAAGACTTTGGAATCAAACAGATATAAATTGGAATCCTGGCTCCTCTATATATTACTCATATGTACTTCCTGAGCCTTTATGTCCTTTCCAGTGAGATAAGAATACTACTTTACAGGGTTAGTAATTTTGAAAGAAAATGGAAATGCCTTGTTTCAACCAGTAACACAAGCAAACAAATAAACAGAATCATACTGTGATGTCCAGAATACTTTTGTTGACAGGCGACCTACCCATCCCGATACAAGCAAGTAGGACTAGCCGCATGTCCTCTCTCTCATCTTCAACTCTTCTTGCTGTATTCTACTGATTCTCCAGTTTCTCATACACACAAATTTGAATATATATCATTCAAACTATGATTTTAAATTACGTAGCACAATTGACTCAACTTTCCCTTTTGCATTTTACTTCTTACACTTTTTAAATCTTGCCTTTCGCATGAATATAGATACATCCTCTGTACTATGTATCAGGCAACCTGTATCTGATGATTTTTTGGATTAATGTATTTTAGACTATGCATGTTAATATTGATGTTTCTTATTCTGCCCTTTTTTGGATATGAACCCTTTGATAAACTGAATACAGTAACTGACAATTCTAAATTTCAAATTAAATTTTTATGGAATCTTGAAATTATAAGAAAAATTAGAGGTCACTTTTTCTATCATGTTTGTAAACATGCTTTTCTATTTATCTGCACAAAATCTGTATTTTAAAAAACATGAACCAATGAGATACGTACATACAAACTACACTGCTATTCAAACAATGATTTGTACATAGTAAGTACCTTTAAAAACTACCAGTAACTAATAAACAAGACCAATGAAGAATTTGCCATTTGCTAGGCAATGTGTCTCCTGCTTTACATGTACTATCTTATTAATCCGCTTTTATCTGTTTTTTCAATCATCGCAGCAATTACATGAGACAAGCCTCATTAAGAAACCCATTATAGAGATTAGGAAGCTGAAGCTAACAAAGGTTAATGTAATAGAACTAGGAAGCCGTTTATGTAGGATACAATTAAATGTAGAATCCATCTTAAAAACAGAGCAATTTTTCTGCTTGGATCAGCTGCTTCTAGGCCTTCTGAAGAACTTGATATCAATCTTCTGGCTTCATTTATTAAAAAACCACAGGCAGTCCTAGAGTTGTAAAGAAGCCTTGTCTAAACAGCCATGCATTGTGTTCAGGAGTGCTCATGAAGGCTCAGAAAGTGTTTCACAGCCCCTATTCCATCTAGAATTAGGATATTGAGGAAATTATTCAAGTACCTCAGTTTCACATGTGAAATCTACAGCCCAATGAGAGCACTCCTGCCCCACACCACAGGCACTCTTTGTGTGTCTTTACCGATCTGCTGAGATTGTAAAATATTCTCGTATGCAGCTTTATGCTAAAGCTCTCCAGGAAGGCCTCTGAACTTAACCAAAATCTAGAAAAGCTTGTAGACAGTAAATCTTCATCATTAATTTTGAAAGGGTAGGCTTTGTGGGAGAATGCTTTTCATAAAACAATCAAAACTTTTCCAGGACGATCAACAATACATTCAGAACATAGATTACTTCACTTTCTAGCATTTTTATAACACTGAAACTCTCCAAATGAAATCTTACACACAATAGGACAATTATTAAAGCAGATTAAAAGAATCGCATCAAGTTGCAATCTATAACCATCATATTTCACATTTTTCTAGTTCAAATGGCTTATGATGACAAAAATGTATGTGTATGTTCATGTATGTGTGTGTATTTATATACATACAGGAATGCCTCATTTTATTGCACTTTGCTTTATTGTGCTTCACAGATGTTTGACTTTTTTTAGAAACTGAGGGTATGTGGCACCCCTTCATCAAGTAAACCTATCAATGCCGTTTCTCCAATGGCACGTGCTCTCTTCATATCTCTGCATTACATTTTAGTAATTCTCAAAAGAGTCCCAATTTTTTCTTTATTATTGTATCTGTTATACTGATTGTTGATCAGTGCTTCACCAACTGGCCATTCCTCATGTCTCTTCCTCTCCTCAGGCCTCCCTATATCCCAGGACACAACCATTTTAAATTAGGTCCAGTTAGTTACCTTACAAGGGCCCCTAAATATTGAAGTGAAAAGAAGAGCTGCAGGGCTCACTTTAAATGAAAAGCTAGAAATGACAAAGCTTAGAGAGGAAGGCACATTGAAAGCCGAGAAAATCCAAAAGCTGGAACTCTTGCACCATGTAGCCAAGTTGTAAATGCAAAGGAAAAGCTCTTGAAGAAAATTAAATATGCTACTCCAGTGAACACCTAATAATAAAGCAAAACAGCGTTATTGTTGATATAGAGAAAATTATACTGGTCTCTATAGAAGAGCAAAGGAACCACAACATTCCCCTAAAGCGAAGCCTAATCCAGACAAAGGCCCTAAATATATTGCATTTTATGAAGGCTGAGAGAGCTGAGGAAGTTGCAGTAGAAAAGACTGAAGTGAACAGAGGCTGGTTCCTGAGGGATAAGGAAAGAAACCATCTCCATAACAAAAAAAGTGCAAGGTGAAGCCACAAGTTCTAACTAGAAGCTGCAGCAAGTTTTTCAGAAGATCTAGCTAAACAAAAGATTTTCAGTGTAGACAAAAGTCTTCTGTTGGTAGAAGATAACATCTGGAATTGTCACAGTTAGAAAGAAGAAGGCAATGCCTTGCTTCAGACTTCAAAGGAAACTTACTCTCTTATTAGAGGTTAATGCAGCTGCTTACCTAAAGTTGAAGCTAATGCTCATTTACCATTCTTCAGGGGGTAGGGCCCTTCAGAACTACACTAAATCTACTCTGTCTGTACTCTATAAATGGTATGACTTAGCCTACATACCCCTCCATACTGAATATCCAGTAAAATCCATGATTTACTGGATATTTTTAAACCCAATACTGTGACGTGATGCTCAGGGAAAAAAAAATTATGTCAAAGTATTATTTCTCCTTGACAATGTACCTGGTCACCCAGGAGCTATGATTGAGATTAATGTGGTCCCAGGAGCTTAATGTTGTTTCCATGCCTGCCAGTACAACATCCATTTTGTAGCCCATGGACCAAGGACTAATTTCAGCTTTCAAGTCTTATTATTTAAGAAGTACATTTTGGGCCGGGCGCGGTGGCTCAAGCCTGTAATCCCAGCACTTTGGGAGGCCAAGGCGGGTGGATCACGAGGTCAACAGATCGAGACCATCTTGGTCAACATGGTGAAACTCCGTCTCTACTAAAATTACAAAAAATTAGCTGGGCATGGTGGCGCGTGCCTGTAATCCCAGCTACTCGGGAGGCTGAGGCAGGAGAATTGCCTGAACCCAGGAGGCGGAGGTTGCGGTGAGCCGAGATTGCGCCATTGCACTCCAGCCTGGGTAACAAGAGCGAAACTCTGTCTCAAAAAAAAAAAAAAAAAAAAGCAGTACATTTTGAAAGGCTATAGCTGCCATAGATAGTGATTTTTCTGATGGGTCTGGGCAAATTTAATTGAAAAACTGGGGCAAGGGCCCCAGTTAGTAGAGTCTAAGTCTAGCATTGCTTTCAGGGAAGACTTAGTTTCTTGTACAGACCTTGGAGTGAACATTGAGAGCTCTGAACTCTTAATGTATCCTTTTCTTCTCCATATTCTTCACAAGAAAACAACCACAACAATTTTTGATATAAATACCTATAACAGTCAGGGACTTAGAGCCACTGTATTTAGGAATAAGGTACTTATTACAGAATTAAAATGTCCAGCAATATAGTAGGAGCAGGGCATATAACTATCTGGAATAAGGATTAGAAGAAGAGAAATAGCTGCTGACACATCTTCCAGAAGCACTAGCATAAGTGGACAGATCAGAACTTTCAGGAGAAGCTAATAAGCCGAGACTAGCCTGCTACAACAGGCTGTTTCCTGTACCGACCTTGAAGTGACCATGGACAGACCACGTCTGAGGGTCTGTGTCCAACCATCTGGTCGCGTTTAGGGCTCCTATTAGTCAACAGGGCTACCAGCTAAATAACTAGCTGGACACAGGACAAAGGTGGAATGAGATGAGTGGGTGCAGCATCACATTTGACTACAATGACCTTCTAAGACTAAAGTTGCAAATGAAGTGAAAGTTCGTCTTAGACCAACTCGAACCATAAATCGGTATTAAAAAAATAATATAGTGGAAACTGTATTGACTGTCTTGGTGAAATTAACATAGCAGAATACGGCATACTTGCTTCAGCCTAAAGTGATGCATTTATGATATATTTTCTCACTCCATTTCCTCTAAATATAAATGTAACCTTTTGCTGGCTGTTTTTGTAAAACTTCTGACAACTTAAAATTTATGTCTTATTTTTTGTCTTTTTTAAATTGCATTTTAGGTTTTGGGGTACATATGAAGAACATGTAGGATTGTTGCACAGGTACACACATGGCAGTGTGATTTGCTGCCTTCCTCCACATCACCTATATCTGGCATTTCTCCCCATGCTATCCCTCCCCAACTCCCCACCCCATGCTGTCCCTCCCCTATTTCCCCCTGACAGACCAACACTCTGATAAGAAATGAGGGAGTCAATCTTCTTCAAAATCTTCAAGAAAATTTTTTATCACATCTTACTATTTTGATTGGCTTGCAAATGTATGTCTAAACCAGTCACCGTCTCTGGTGGAATGACATATTCTGTTTGGCTTAGAGTAGTTAGTACCCACTGTTAAAACTGGTGATGAGGCCAATCCCATTCAGATATTCAGGACCACGTGTACGTTTAGGCAGACAGCTGCATGGTGTCTATGTGAATGGTGTCCTTCCAAAATTGGCTAAGAATGGAAGAGAAGTAATACTTGGCTCTTTTACACCAACTAAAGAAAAGTTCTCAATGCTGATGAATGCTATAGCTTCACAATCAAAGAGTAAATTAAGTAGCCTGCAAGATTAATGTAAACAAGCAAAGTGTACATGGATATATCTCGATGACATTTTTGGACTGCAAGCATAGAAATAAAACATTAAAAACTTCCGCAGAGGGTAAAAAATTGTCTAGTCAGAGAATAGGATTAGGTTGTCATCAGATGTTCAAATGACTGTATTTAATGTTTTTAAAAAGGGGGGAGGGGACAATCTTTACATTTTTAAGAATTCTTTTCTTCTTTCCTTCCCTCCCTCCCTCCTTCTTTCTTTCCTTTCCCTCCCTCCCTCCCTCCCTTTCTTTCTTTCTTTCTTTCTCTTTTCCTTTCTTTCATCTTTCTTTCCTTCTCTTTCCTTCCTTCCTTCCTTCCTTCATTCCTCCTTCTTTCTTTCCCTTTCTTTCTTTCTTTCTTTCTCTTTCTCTCTCTCTCTCTCTCTGTCTCTTTCTTTCTTTCTTTCTTTCTTTCTTTCTTTCTTTCTTCTTTCTTTCTTTCTTTCTTTCTTTCTTTCTTTCTTTCGAGACGGAGTCTCGTTCTGCCACGGAGTGCAATGGTGCGATCTCAGCTCACTGCAACCTCCACCTCCTGGTTCAAGCGATTCTCCTGCCTCAGCTTCCAGAGTAGCTGGGACTACAGGCGCGCGCCACCAGGCCCCACTATTTTTTGTATTTTTAGTAGAGACGGGGTTTCACCATGTTGCCCAGGATGGTCTCAATCTCTTGACCTCGTGATCCGCCTGCCTCCGCCTCCCAAAGTTTTTTTTTTTTTTTGAGATGGAGTTTCGCTTTTGTTACCCAGGCTGGAGTGCAATGGCAGTATCTTGGCTCACGGTAAGCTCCACCTCCTGGTTTCAAGCAATTATCCTGCCTCAGCCTCCTGAGTAGCTGGGACTACATGTGCATGCCACCATGCCCAGCTAATTTTTGTATTTTTAGTCAGGTGATCCACCTGCCTCAGCCTCCCAAAGTGCTGGGATTACAGCCATGAGCCACTTCGCCCGGCCTAAAGTTTTGCAAATTTTAAACACAAGCCCCCAATAAAGTTCAAATATATAGAAAATATAAAGATACATTTGGATATGCAAGGGCTGACAAAAGTACCAACCACCATTCTGTCCAAAATTAATTACTCCAGAATGTATCACAGCAAAATAAAAAGAATTAAAGCAAAAAAAAAAAAAAAGGATGACTAAAATAATGCTAAAAATCAGTTACAATAAGTAATTGTTGATACAAATTGTAAATAAATTTTTTTAAAATTACAATCCACATCCAAAATCTCAGAGCCTGTGCTGGGCAAGATGCAAGGAAAGATGGTCTATTGTGGCAGTCTTAATTGATTACTTAACTGTCTACTTCCAGTGTGACTTGATAAAGCAGAATAGCAAGGACATCTAGAGTAGACATTCACTGTTTTTCAACTACGACTTTTACAGATTCATCTATTTTCCATGACTTTCCCCAAACACAAAAAAAGACTAAAACGGAATCATTTAGTTTAGCTGTATTGTGCAGCGGTTAACCACTTTCTGGTTAAAAGATTCTGTCAGCTGTGAAGCCATAGAGTGGATATGTACAAGATGGAGTCTTATTGTTTACTATTAATGCTTTATTCCTTCTCAATCTATAGTAATTAGTTAGCATTTTACCGGGTAGTGAATGCTCCTTTGATTTCTTATTATTTAATACTGTTAAGATTTACAGTGGGAGTAATTTGGATTGTTTTGTTTCAATAAAAGATTGGCCTTTTCCCCCTTTTTCTTTTTCTTAATATCCAGTAGAATGGGTTTATAATCAAGCAGGAAAATGTGAAATATGTACGTAAGAAATAAAAATAAGTAGATAGAAATGAAAACGGTTAAGAGAATGTTACAGAATATGCTACAGAGATGAGCATTTGCAAGTTGTAGTTACAGCTCTTCTTTTATTCTCAATATTAACATTTATAATTTGTGAGACTCAGCAAGCATTGACTTTAAAAGTGCAATCAGAACTGGGATAGAATAGATACTATTCACTTCACTCTTCTCCTGCCCCCTGTGAATACTTCAGACACTCTACATGCATCTAAAATGGACAGCACTGACTTATTTCTTTATCGGTAGGTTTTGCATCTCCTGTATCTTTTGTCTTCATTAAGTCACAATAACTTTCTAGTTGTCTCCAATAAAGACTTTCTCTTAATATATTATAGTGTCAACAAAAGCAGGAAAGCCTTTTGTGTCTAATTTAAAAACATATATTTTATTTTGTAGTTAATGTTCCCCAAGGTATATTTAATAAAACCAGCCAAGTAAGCATATACTGAGAATAAAAAACCATAAAATGCACACAAGCAAACATCCATTCATTCATATGATTTCTACTATAAAAATCCTTCAAATGAAGGGCAAAAGAATAACAATTAAATAGCAGAAATCTCTGCAAATATTTCTAGTTAAATCTGTATGTTGGGGGATAGTATGTAGGTTATGTTCTTTATTCTATTGAAAGATTAGTACAGTACCAACTAATTTTAATGAAATTTTTTGAAATGTGGCATTATTCACAGCTGATTCACTCCACTTTGAGTAAAGTGTATCTCACCTGTTCTTTGGCTTATTATGGTAGCATATAGGTGAGTTTTTAAAAAATCTACGTACAGAAATACATGCAGTGCCATGGTTTCCCACTGTTTTGTACTTTTCATTATTAAAATTATATTAAAGAAAATTAATTGTGCTGTATCACAACTTGGCATAAAAATGAAATAGTGAGTTTTACTATTTTATACATAGCACACTACACATAAACTAATTTTAATAACAATCATAGTTTCTACTTTATAAACCAGAAATATTTTATGAAATAGCATATTAAGGAATTTGGTGAACTCCTCAAAAAGCAAATGCCAGACTTTAAACTGAAAAGAGAAATTGAAACATGCATTTCCATGAGGAGCAGCAAACTCAAGTGGAGACCTGGGAGATATCCCTGGTAATCTCAGAAGCACAAAGCAGTTACCTAGTGACTTCCACACTCAGACAATTTTCTAAAGAAATGTATTTACACAGTTCTGGTGTTTCTTTGTCTCAGTTATCTATCACTGTGAAACAAGCAACTCAGAATTTAGTGACTTCAGGCAATGATGATTTATTATTTCTCATAAGTCTGTGTGTTGGGTAGATGCTCAACTCTGGGGCACTTCTTCATCTAAAGACATTCAGAAGGTTGGAAGGGCTGGAAGGTCTCAGACAGCCCTGTTCAGATGTGGAGGGCCTTGCTGCTATTTGCCTAGCGTCTCTCTCTCTCTCTCTCTCCACACGGAGTCTCATTATGTGGAAGCCCAGTCCACCCATTGAAAAAGGAGCATCCTAAAAGGGCAAAGGAAGAAGCTGGGGAGATTTTCGAGGCCTAGAATTTTGAATTCTTTCAACATAGCCTGCCACATTTTCTTAGTCAAAACAAGACGCAAGTTCAGTTCAGATTCAAAGTATGGTAAAGTAAATTTCCTCTCTTGATGGAAGGAGCTACAAAACATCACAGCAATGTGTTTCAACTAATCCTTTTCTCTCTCCCTTTGTTTCTGTCTTTCTCTCTCTTTACGGTTCATTTGCATGTTATAAAGAAGGCTGACTTTTGTCTAATGCAGGAGTCCAGAAACTTTGTGTACAAGATTAGATAGTAAATATTTAAGATTTTAAGAAATTTTAAGTTCTCTATCACAACTACTCATCTCGACAGTTGTAGCATGCAAGTGGCCATGGACGATATATCATATAATTTGCTGGCTATATTACAATAAAACTTTGTTTCTAAAAATAGTGGCTGGATGGGATTCATGGGTCATTTGCTGAACACTAGCGTTACAGGTTGAATTACATCCCCATGCCGAAAAGGAGTTTTAACCTTGCATACTTCACAATGTGACCATTTATGAAAACAGGCTCGTGGTAGATATAATTAGCTAAAAGATCATCCTGAAAGAGATGGGGTCCTAATCAAGTATGACTGCTGTCATTATAAGGGCAGAAATTGGAATGATGGCAGCTGCAAGACATGGACCATGCATGCAAACATACAAACACCTGCAACATGATTCTAAGTTACATTAATTGGCTACAATCAATTCTATTTTAAGCAGGATAATCAGGGAGGAGGGTAAGTGAAGAAGGGGGTTGTAGATTAATCCAATTTATGGTTGTAATAAAAGAAGTGAAATTCTATAAATTGAATCTTACTGAAATCATTATATGGGCATCTAATAAAAAGCACAAAAATGTTTTTATAAATGTTTTTTGTTTAGGAATACAAAAGTAATATAAATTGATCTCTGCTATAATAGTCTAAATTCGCTATTTCTTAAGTGAGTTCTTTTTTCTAAGAAAAATTAGAAAAATCACACAAAATTCTGTACTAGCTGCTAGCCCACTGCCCTCAAGATTGTAGGCATTTCTGGCCCTCCACCTAGTAAGCCTGTAACGGAGGGGGAGGGAGCAGAGGCTCCCAAGATGCTTTCAGTTTTCTCATCAGATGTTTTCCCCCATGCACACAGGTCCTTGAACTTCTCTTATCCCAGGAATGGGGATGGGGTCCCAAAGGCATGGTGAACTTACCATTGGGGTAAATATGGACCCAGAGAGTTTAGCAGAGAGCGATTTATTAGGCAGAGACAGAGAAAAAGGGAAGGAGAGAGAGAGAGAGAGAGAGAGAGAGAGAGAGAGAGAGAGAGAGAGAGAGAGAGAGATCCCATGCTGCTGTGGGAGGGGATCCAAGGGAGGAATCCACACAGGTAAGGGGAATGGGGATTTTAACCCTGGAGTTATTCCTGCCCCATTAATGTTCTTGTCCAATGAGAGTTCTTTTAAACTTCCTCTGGAGTGATTGATCTTTTACTCTGATACTGGATTGGCTGTTAGGTCCACAACAGAGGCAGTTCCTCCCAGAGCTCTTCCTGGGCTTTTTGAACAAAAAAGCACACCTGGAATTTCTACTTAGCCCGGGGGAGAGGGAAAGTGAGACAAAGAACTTTATATTAGGGGATGGGGACATGGATGGAGGCCTGGTGCTGGAAAATCCCTGCCTTTAAAACCACACCACTTGTAGACTCGGTTTTCCTTAACACAGACCCTCAAGCCCACCATGCTCTTAAGATTCACTGTGCCTCATTGGAGTGTGAAAGGTAGTTGGGATAATGAATCATTTATAAATTTTATCACTCCACCCATTATAGTCTGCCCAGTTCTCTGTGTACACTTAGCTCCCTACAAGACAACCATTTGTACTGGTCTACAGCCAAAGATTTTTTACTGAGAGCTGACTGCTCCAGATTTATAGACTTTGATAGCAAGTCTTAATACTGAAGTGGTCTATCTATAGCCCTCTTTTTTCACCTTTTCCCGTTTCAGCTAATAAAACTTGGACCAGCTAGAGCAAATAACTTTCTTATTTTCTGTCATTGAAACATTTCCACTGGCATCTTTCTGCCTAGTGATAAGGTTACTACTGTCCAGGACTCTGAGAAAATTAACATATGGATTTCTAGAAGTCTATGACCTGGGACAACTAGGGTATACATTTTTTTTTTTCTATATTAATCATTATATCACAGTATTATTATTGGAGATTGAAGTTCTGGAGTCCATATTCAATCATTCTGATATCCTTTAAAAGTCCTCTGATGTGACTCTCCCTTCTAATAATATAATAAATTAAACCACCTACTCTTTACCTTTCTCAATTTGGGTAATTCACGGATGGCTGTAAGTATTCAGTTTTATTTAGGACTGAGGAATGCAATTTCATATTGAGAGGTACAAGCTTCTCTCTTTCAACAATGTTATAAATATTTAAAGTTGAATTTTTATAAAATCTTCATAACATATATCATTAGTGTCATGATTCGTAAATTTGATATCATCCTCTGTTATATAATGCTTAATAAAATGGAAATATTGGCTAGGCACAGTGGCTCACACCTGTAATCCCAACACTTTGGGAGACCAAAGTGGGCAGATCATGAGGTCGGGAGATCAAGATCATCCTGGCCAACATGGTGAAATCCTGTTAGCTGGGTGTAGTGGTGCATGCCTGTAATCCCAGCTACTCAGGAGGTTGAGGCCAGAAAATCTCTTGAACCAGGGAGTTGGAGGTTGCAGTGAGCCTAGACGGTGCCACTGTTCCACTCCAGCCTGGTGACAGAGTGGGACTCCATCTTAAAAATAAATAAACAAACAAATAAATAATAATACTTGCATTGTTAAATGGCAACAAAACATTTCTAAATGGTTATAAACTCATTTAACTAGTCTATCTTCATTTATTCAAAGTTTGAACATGTGTATCACTTTTTGAAATTAAGAATAATATATTATCTTGAAGATGCAAAATCCAAATCAAGATGAAATTGACTTTTCCATCTTTTTTCAAACTAACAGCTGTAAAGAAGACCATCATTGAAACTAATTTGCAGTAATGTAGCTCTTTGATGCCATAAATGCATGAAATACATTAAAGAAAGCTAATTGAATTTTTAAAGACCACTTGCAATGCTCAGATCAGGTATTTTTATATCAAACATACAGGAAGCATCTAATTAGGATGAGACATAGCAATACAAATCTTACAGATTTAAAGGGCTTACATTCTTCCACAGTTGAGAGAAAATGATTTTTAAACACAAGTAGTTAATTAGAATGTATAAAAATCCTATCAAAAGGAATACTAAAAAGTTTCAAAGTTAAGATACTCCTGGAACTCAAGGAAATAGGAGCACTAGAGAATAAATACTTTATATGGATTATTGTAACATGGGTGTTATTCTCCAGTCTGTGCTGGCAATGCTCTTTTACCTTCTTAAACTTCCCTAAGTGACTTCCCTTTCTAGAAGTAAGGCTAACTTGCTATTCTATACAGCGTTCCCATTGAACATAACCAGCAAACTAAATTAAAAACAAACAAATGAAAAACCTTGTACTAAATCCTCTAAAATAAATCCTCTTAAGCTATAAAGTGAAGAGGAAGTGAGACTTTAGATTTTCTAGTTTATGTCCATAGAGGTATTTATAGTATTCTCTGATGGTTGTCTGTATTTCTGTGGGATCAGTGGTGATATCCCCATTATCATTTTTTGTTGTGTCTATTTGATTCTTCTCTTTTATCTTCATTAGTCTAGCTAGTGCTCTATTTTAGTAAATTTTTCAAAAAAAGTAGCTCTTGGAGTCACTGATTTTTTTTAGGGATTTTTCATGTTTTATCTCCTTCAGAATTATGCTGAGCTTGGTTGTTTCTTGTTTTCTGCTAGCTTTGGGGTGTTTTCTCTTGGTTCTCTAGTTCTCTTGGTTTTGATGTTATGGTGTCGATTTGAGATCTTTCTAGGTGTTTAATGTGAGCATTTAGTGCTATGAATTTCCTTCTTTACACTGTTTTGTCTGTGTCCCAGAGATTCTGGTATGTTGTCTCTTTGCTCTCATTCATTGTAAAACACTTCTTGATTTCTGTCTTAATTTCATTATTTACCTGGGAGTCATTCAGGAGATGGTTGTCCAATTTCCAAGTATTTATGTGGTTTTGAGTGAGTTTTTAAATCTTGAATTCTAATTTGATTCCTCTGTGGTCAGAGAGACTGTGTCTTATGACTTCAGTTCTTTTGCATTTGCTGAGAAGTGATATACTTCCAATTACATGATCAAGTTTAGAGTAAGTACCATGTGGTACCAAAAAGAATGCATATTCTTTTGTTTTGGGGTGAAGAATTCTGTAGATATCAAGTCCACTTGTTCAAAGCTAAGATCAAATCCTGAATATCTTTGTAATTTTCTGTCTCAATGAGCTGCCTCATATTGACAGTGGGGTGTTAAAGTCTCCTACTTATACTGTGTGGGAGTCTAAGTCTCTCTCTTTGGAGGTATCTAAGAACTTGTTTTATGAATCTGGGTGCTTTTCTTCTTTGACTTTTTTTATCTTTGTTGGTTTAAAGTCTGTTTTGGGGAGAGAGATCCAAGATGGCCGTCTAGCAGTAGCTCAGGGTTGCAGGTCCCAGTGAAGGCACAGGGAGTGAGTGGACGCCAGACTTCCAGACAAATTTTTGTTGGTTTAAAGTCTGTTTTGGGGAGAGAGATCCAAGATAGCCGTCTAGCCTGCTCAGGGTTGCAGGTCCCAGTGAAGGCACAGGGAGTGAGTGGACGCCAGACTTCCAGACAAATTTTTGTTGGTTTAAAGTCTGTTTTGGGGAGAGAGATCCAAGATGGCCGTCTAGCCTGCTCAGGGTTGCAGGTCCCAGTGAAGGCACAGGGAGTGAGTGGACGCCAGACTTCCAGACAAATTTTTGTTGGTTTAAGGTCTGTTTTGGGGAGAGAGATCCAAGATGGCCGTCTAGCCTGCTCAGGGTTGCAGGTCCCAGTGAAGGCACAGGGAGTGAGTGGACGCCAGACTTCCAGACAAATTTTTGTTGGTTTAAGGTCTGTTTTGGGGAGAGAGATCCAAGATGGCCGTCTAGCCTGCTCAGGGTTGCAGGTCCCAGTGAAGGCACAGGGAGTGAGTGGACGCCAGACTTCCAGACAAATTTTTGTTGGTTTAAAGTCTGTTTTGGGGAGAGAGATCCAAGATGGCCATCTAGCAGTAGCTCAGGGTTGCAGGTCCCAGTGAAGGCACAGGGAGTGAGTGGACGCCAGACTTCCAGACAAATTTTTGTTGGTTTAAAGTCTGTTTTGGGGAGAGAGATCCAAGATGGCCGTCTAGCCTGCTCAGGGTTGCAGGTCCCAGTGAAGGCACAGGGAGTGAGTGGACGCCAGACTTCCAGACAAATTTTTGTTGGTTTAAGGTCTGTTTTGGGGAGAGAGATCCAAGATGGCCGTCTAGCCTGCTCAGGGTTGCAGGTCCCAGTGAAGGCACAGGGAGTGAGTGGACGCCAGACTTCCAGACAAATTTTTGTTGGTTTAAGGTCTGTTTTGGGGAGAGAGATCCAAGATGGCCGTCTAGCCTGCTCAGGGTTGCAGGTCCCAGTGAAGGCACAGGGAGTGAGTGGACGCCAGACTTCCAGACAAATTTTTGTTGGTTTAAAGTCTGTTTTGGGGAGAGAGATCCAAGATGGCCGTCTAGCCTGCTCAGGGTTGCAGGTCCCAGTGAAGGCACAGGGAGTGAGTGGACGCCAGACTTCCAGACAAATTTTTGTTGGTTTAAGGTCTGTTTTGGGGAGAGAGATCCAAGATAGCCGTCTAGCAGTAGCTCAGGGTTGCAGGTCCCAGTGAAGGCACAGGGAGTGAGTGGACGCCAGACTTCCAGACAAATTTTTGTTGGTTTAAGGTCTGTTTTGGGGAGAGAGATCCAAGATGGCCGTCTAGCCTGCTCAGGGTTGCAGGTCCCAGTGAAGGCACAGGGAGTGAGTGGACGCCAGACTTCCAGACAAATTTTTTTTGGTTTAAGGTCTGTTTTGGGGAGAGAGATCCAAGATGGCCGTCTAGCCTGCTCAGGGTTGCAGGTCCCAGTGAAGGCACAGGGAGTGAGTGGACGCCAGACTTCCAGACAAATTTTTGTTGGTTTAAAGTCTGTTTTGGGGAGAGAGATCCAAGATGGCCGTCTAGCCTGCTCAGGGTTGCAGGTCCCAGTGAAGGCACAGGGAGTGAGTGGACGCCAGACTTCCAGACAAATTTTTGTTGGTTTAAGGTCTGTTTTGGGGAGAGAGATCCAAGATGGCCGTCTAGCCTGCTCAGGGTTGCAGGTCCCAGTGAAGGCACAGGGAGTGAGTGGACGCCAGACTTCCAGACAAATTTTTGTTGCTTAGGGACCAGGAGATTCCCAACGAAGGAGCCCCATGGGTCACCAGCGAGACTCTCTTGGCCGGCGCAGCTGTTTTGCCAGCATCCCGGTGTGGCAGATCTCAGTGCGGAATATGTGGGATTGAGTGCCCTTTTAGTTGGCGTTTGGAGCTCCGAGAATGCAGAGTCACCCATTCAGCTGATTGGGAGGGGGACTGAAGCCAGGAGCCAGACTGGGAGATTCCCAGGCAGAAAAGCGCCATGAATCTCAGTCGCTGCACAGGAAATTGCATAGATCCCTATGCTTTTTTGGCAGGCGACTGTGGCATCTGGGAGAGAACCGACCATTCAATTAGGAAAAGAAAAAAAGGGGGCTCCGTGGCGGGGAGCCAGGTGATCAGGCTCGGCTGGTCCCTTACCCCAAAAAACACAGCAATTGGAAACGCTGACGGTTGAGTTTCACAGCAAGCACAGCTGAACCCGAGAAGGTCCAGCTCTGAGGGGGAGGGGCATCTGCTGAAGGAAAACAAAGAAGCAGAAATAACATCACCACCAACAAGCTGGATGTCCACTCAGAGACCCAATCTGAAAGTCAGCAATTGCAAAGACGACAGGTGGGCACATCCACAAAGATGGGAAGAAACTAGTGCAACAAGGCTGAAAACATCCGAAATCAGAATGCCTCTACTCCTTTAGGGGATCGCAGTTCCTCATCAGCAAGGGAACAAGGCCTGATGGAGAATTAGTGTGATGAATTGTCAGAATCAGGCTGCAGAAGGTGGATAATAAGAAACTTCTGTGAGCTAAAAAAATATGTTCTAACCCAATGTAAAGAAACTAAGAACCGTGAAAAAAGGTTTGATGAAATACTAATGAGAATAGACAATTTAGAGAGAAATATAAGTGAATTAATGGAGTTGAAAAACACAACATGAGAACTTCATGAAGTATGCATATGTTTTAACAGTCAAATTGATCAAGCAGAAGAAAGGATATCAGAGGTCGAAGACCAACTCAATGAAATAAAACAAGAAGACAAGGTTAGAGAAAAAAGGATAAAAAGGAATGAGCAAAGTCTCCAAGAATATGGGACTATGTGAAAAGACCTAATCTACATTTTATAGGTGTACCTGAATGTGACAAACAGAATGAATCCAAGCTGGAAAATACTCTTCAGGATATTATTCAGGAAAACTTTACCAACCTAGCAAGGTAGGACAATATTCAACTCCAGGTAATACAGAGAACACCACAAAGATATTCCTCAAGAAGAGGAACCCCAAGGCACATAATCATCAGATTCACCAGGGTTGAAATGAAGGAGAAAATGCTAAGGGCAGCCAGAGAGAAAGGTCAAGTTACCTACAAAGGGAAGCCTATGAGACTCACAGAAGATCTCTCAGCAGAAACCCTACAAGCCAGAAGAGAGTGGGGGCCAATATTCAACATCCTTAAAGAAAAGAACTTTCAACCCAGAATTTCATATCCAGCCAAACTAAGCTTCATAAGTGAAGGAAAAATAAAATCTTTTGTGACCAAGCAAGTACTCAGAGATTTCATCACCACCAGGCCTGCTTTACAAGAGCTTCTGAAAGAAGAACTGCACATAGAAAGGAACAACTAGTATCAGCCTGTCCAAAAATACACCAAAAGGTAAAGAGCATCAACATAATGAAGAATTTACATCAACTAATGGGCAAAACAGCCAGCTAGCATCAAATGGCAGTATTAAACTCACATATATTATTATTAATTCTACATTTAAATCTACTAAAGCCCCCAATCAAAAGACACAGACAGGCAGATTGGATGTAAAGTCAAAACCCATTGGTAAGCTGCATCCAGACCCATCTCACATGCAAGGATACACAAAGACTCAAAACAAAGGGATGTAGGAGGACTTACCAACAAAATGCAGGGCAAAAATAAATAAATTAATTAAAAGCAGGAGTTGCAATTCTCACCTCTGATAAAATAGACTTTCAAGTGACAAAGATCAAAAGAGGCAAAGAGGGACATTACATAATGGTAAAAGGATCGATGCAACAAGAAGAGCTAACGATTCTAAATATGAATGCACCCAATACAGCAGCACCCAGATACATAAGACAAGTTCTTCATGACTTATAAAGAGACTTAGACTCCCATTAGTAGTGGGAGACTTAACATCACATTGTCAATATTAGACAGATCAGTGAGACAGAAAATTAACAAGGATATTCAGGACTTGAACTCAGACCCGGAACAAGTAAACTTAATAAACATTTATAGAACTCTCCACCCCAAATACACAAAACATACATTCTTATCAGTACCACATCACACCTACTCTAAAAGTGACTACATAAATGAAAGTAAATCACTCCTCAGTAATTGCATAGCATTTCACAGGTTTAAATGAAATATTGGTTGGCTGCTTGTTTGTTATTTTCCTCCCTTATTCCTTCCTATCTCCATTAAGCACAATTATTGGCATAAAATAGGTTTTCAATACCCATTTTTAGAAAAAAAAAGTCCGTTTTGTCCGAAACTGGGTTTGCAACCCCTGCTTTTTTCTGTTTTGCATGTGCTTGGTAAATTTTCCTTCTTCCTTTCATTTTGAGTCTGTGTGTGTCTTTGTATGTGAGGTAGGTATCTTGAATACAGCACACTGATGGATCTTGACTCTATCCAGCTTGCCATTCTGTGTCTTTTAATAAGTGCATTTAGCCCATTTATGTTTAAGGTTAATACAGTTATGTGTGAATCTGATACTGTCATCATGACCCAACCTGGTCATTTTGCAGACTTCTTTATGTCGTTGCTTCATAGTGTCATTGGTCTGTGTACTTCAGTGTGTTTTTGTAGTGGCTAGGAATGTTTTTTCCTTTCCATATTTAGTGCTTCCTTCAGGAGTCTTGCAAGGCAGGCCTGGGTGATGAATTTCCTCAGCATTTGCTTTTCCAAATAAGATTTTATTTCTTCTTAGGTTATGAAGCTTAGTTTGGCCAGGTATGAAATTCTAGGTTGGAAATTCTTTGTTAAGAATGTTGAATATTGCCCCCCTATCTTTTCTGGCTTTAGAGTTTCTGCTGAGAGGTCTGCTGTTAGTCTGATGGGCTTCACTTTATGGGCAACCTGGTCTTTCTCTCTGGCTGCCCTTAACATTTTTTCCTTCATTTTGACCTTGGAGAATCTGATGTTTGTGTGTCTTGAGGTTGATCTTTTCATGGAGTATCTTACTGAGGTTCTCTGGATGTCCTAAATTTGAATTTTGGCCTGTCTTGAGAGGTTGGATAAATTCTCCTGGATAATATCCTGAAGTACGTTTTCCAGCTTGGTTCATTCTCCCTGTCTCCCTCATGTACCCCAATCAGTCATAGATTCAGTCTTTTTATGTAATCTCATAGTTCTCAGAGGTTTTGTTTGTTACTTTTCATTATTTTATCTCTAGTCTTGTCTGCCTACCTTATTTCAGCAAGATAGTCTTGAGGCTCTGATATCCTTTCTTCTGCTTGGTCTACTCATCTATTGATATTTGTGTTTGCATCATGAAGTTCTTGTGTTGTGTTTTTCAGCTTTGTCAGGTCCTTTATTTCCTCTCTAAACGGGTTTTTCTGGCTAACAGCTCCTATAATGTTTTACTGTGGTTCTTAGCTTCTTTGCAATGAGTTAGAAAATAATCTTTTAGCTCGATAACATTTACTATTACCCATCCTCTGAAGCCTACCTCCCTAAATTCAACCATCTCAGCCTCAGCCCAGTTCTGTGCCCTTGTTGGAGAGGTTTTCCAATCATTTGGAGGAGAAGAAGCACTCTGGCTTTTTGACTGTTCAGTATTTTTGAGTTGATTCTCTCTCATAATCTTGGGTTTATATCTACCTTTGATCTTTGAGGCTGCTAACTTTTGGATGTGGGTTTTGTGGGGTCTTTTTCTTTCTTTCTTTCTTTTTTTTTTGAGATGGAGTTTTGCTCTTGTTTACCCAGGCTGGAGTGCAATGGCGCAATCTCAGCTCACTGCAACCTCCACCTCCTGGGTTCAGGCAATTCTCCTGCCTCAGCCTCCTGAATAGCTGGGATTACAGGCACGTGCCACCATGCCCAGCTAATATTTGTATTTTTAGTAGAGACGGGGTTTCACCATGTTGACCAGGATGGTCTCGATCTCTTGACCTCGTGATACACCCACCTTGGCCTCCCAAAGTGCTGGGATTACAGGCGTGAGCCACCACACCCAGCCCTTGTGGGGTCTTTTTTATTAATGTTGTTGGTTTTTTTGCTTTTTGTTTGTTTTTTCTCTTAGAAGTCAGGCCCCTCTTCCATAGCACTGCTCAATTTGTTGGGGGGGTCCACTCCAGACCCAATTCTCCTGGGTCCTTCCTGCCCCTGGAAGTATCACCAATGGAGGCTGCAGAACAGCAGTGATGGTAGCCTGCTCCTTCCTGTGTGAGTGGGAGCTCTATCCCAGAGGGGCACTGACTAGCTGGAATGCTTCTGTATGAGGTGGCTGGAGACCCCTGTTGGGAAGTCTCATTCAGTCAGGAGGTGTAGGATCAGGGACCAGCTTAAATGAGCAGTCTGGCTACCCCCTTGCAGAGCAGGTCTGCTGTGCCAGGGGCAGGGGAATCCCCCTCATCTGGGCTGCCCTGTCTCCCTAAAGCCAGCAAACCAAAGTGTATTTTCACTAGGTAAAGGAAGCTTTTCATGATCTACTGATCGAGGACAATCAAACTCTTTACAATCTAGTTTGATTTTCTGGAAACTACATCAGAGAAGGATTGCCCTTGTCACCAATACTGCAGTAATACTTTGGGATCTAGAGTCTTAGTTTCTAATTTCACAATTTAGAAGGTCCCCTCTAGATCGTTGGAACTCTACCCCCTGTTAGAGACCTTAAGGTAAAGCTAACCAGGGAAGTTTCATTCCATAAGGAGACGGTACCCTAGACATGGATATTTCTCCTAAAATTACAGATCAAGACTTCTCTGCCATCATGAAACTCTTACTTCCCTTATTTTTTTTCCTTTTTCTTATGATTCTATGAAAAATATAAGAAGAAAATGGGACTTGTGTGCACCCATAAGGTATACTTTTATTTTTAAGAATTTTGTAGCCAACATTATACATGGGCAAACTTATAACTCGATGGATGGAAAATGAAGGACCAATGTGGGCTAGGAATTTTAATGTTACCATTGCTGCTCCATAATCACCAAAGAACAGAACATTGGTCCACTTCTCTTAACCTACATCATAGGTTAAAGCAAACATTGCCTGAAGACATCACACTTCTGGATGGGCATCATTTATCAAGTCTTTTTTTCCATGCCTTGGAATATATATAAATAAGACAATAATTAGAAATTTCTCTCTCATAATAGACTGTATGGCAGATTCTACTGCAATGACTATGATTGCACAACAGACTTCCTTAAATTATTTTGTTAACGTTGTGCTAGATAATAGAATTGTTCTCGATTACCTACTGGCTGAACAGAGAGAAATCTATATAGTGGCTGATACTTCTTTTAGCATATGGATGATATATCAGGTTGCAGAGACTCAGTTACAGGGATTTAAGCAATACGTAGTTCGGTTAAAACAGATGATTTCTCATGTGACTCATTCTTTGACAGACTTGATTTTGCTCAGTTTGGTTCATGGGGGCCCTGGCTACGGAAAATTCCTCAAACTCTTCATAGTATCCTCTTTGTAGCCATAATAGAAGTCTCCATGGTGCACTGTATTATTTCAAAAGTTTTAAACATTTGCACACAGCCATCCATGGAATGTCAGATGGTCTCATTGACTGGAATGACAAAAACTCAAATAAATGTATGATCATGAAGACACAGTAACCCATGAATGACATGTTAAGACCAGAAACTCAAAATGATGTTAACTGACAGTAATGCCAAAGCCCTAAGTTGTGTTCATATTCTCACCCAGATGACAAGCTCACCAACAGGAGGAAATCGATAAGCAAAATCATGGGACGCTACTATTTTAGACTGAGCACTTGTACTAGGCCCCAGCAGACCACAACAAACTGCAATAGAATCACTCTGAACCTATTCTATGTCTGTGGGCTGTCTGATTCACAAATAATTTTTGGCTTAATTAAACTCCATTAAATTACATTCAGCTAAAGTTTTTCTTTTAATAAAAAAATGAGAAGTACAATTACATAATAAAAGTTTCAGATTGTTAGGAATATTTAACTACCTAACCTAAGTGAACTTTATAATGTAGCCTGAGTAAGAAAACTTTAACAAGATAATAAACAAAAAAGAAATTGACACATCAAGTAACAGATTATATTTAGTTAACAGATTTTATTTATTTATTTAATAATATTAACATATGCACAAATACACAAAATATGAATATACGTGATCATACATAACCATTATTGTATGTGTTATATATACAATTATATGTGTATAATTTAAAATAATTCTCACTAAGTTTTCAGAATTGGTATCCCTGAAATATTCTTTGATCAAAGTGCAATTAGTTTATAAATGAATAATATAAACAAAAGCAGAAAAGATATTCACTCAGCAGGAACAAAAGGCCTTTAGACAATTTATGAGTGAAAGAAGAAATCATAATCAAAATTTAAAATGCATTTACAACTGGATCATAAAAATATAATTACACTGAATAACACCTGCTTCAAGTCTTCAGACTTTGTTTTTCCAGTGATATTTCATACAATAGTCATTTCTTCCAGCCTACAATAATTTAAGCATATTTTTCTAATCTCTACATGCCCTTTTTTTCACTATCATTTTTTTAAATGCAGTTTGAGTGACACAAAGACATAGACACAAACACAGACATAGACACACAAAGTGCACACTAATATAGGAATCTTTTACATTTTACATTTTATATATTATATATTATGCATTCTATTATAAATTTTGTATTATTTATAATTATATATTATAAATGTACTATATATTTCACACTATATTATATATTCTATAGTTTTTTTATATCACATATCTATATCATAAGTTACATTGTTTTTCCCAGGGTATGTTAAGACAAATAACATTTTAATAATAAAAACTGGTGTGTGACATTAAAGAAGTCACCTCTGTTATTACAATAGTAATCATGTGTCTGGTTCTTGTCTGTAATCACGGCAATCATCTCTCTCACTCTCTGTTCCTATCATCAATAAAATATTTGAGATTGCTTAATTGCTTTTAAAAATAAGTGCAACATTAAAATATAAAGTAAATAAAGGATTTGAGTAAGGAATGGACCGTGGGTAAGCCAAGGACAAACCGAATGTGCAGAAATGTTTTCATAATGCTTAACACATTGCTAGAGTTTGACCAAACATATCTATCTTTGCTTACCTAAAGCACAGAATTTGGAGAAGCTCAGGTTTTCCTGACTCGGGGAATAGAGAAAAATATATAAAAGTCTTATTGCAATATACTCAAAATATATTAAATTATATTCCCAATTCTTTTTTTTTTTTTTTTTTTTGAGTCAGAGTCTCACTCTGTCACCTAGGCTGGAGTGCCATGGTGCAATCTAGGCTCACTGCACCTTCTCCTCTCTGGTTCAAGCGATTCTTGTGCCTCAACCTCCCAAGTAGCTGGGATCACAGGAGCGCACCATCACACCTGTCTAATTTTTGTATTTTTAGTAGAGATGGGGTTTCATCATTCTGGCCAGGTGGTTCTTGAACTCCTGGCCTCAAGTGGTCTGCCTGCTTTGGCCTCCCAAAGTGTTGGGAGTACAGGCATAAGCCAACATGCCCAGCCCTTTATTCTCAATTCTTAATGTGACATCACTCAATTACTTTTTGCTTCTCAGCAGAGGATAAACTGTAGGAGTGGATTTCACAGATTCACAGATATCCCTAACAGTAATATCCCAAAGTGCCTATGGCTGTGATATGGAAAGAGAGAAATGATCTACCTTCTTCTCCTGGGTGCTCTGCAGGGCACTAGTCTACACAGAGTGAATGGTGGTAAAGTGCAGGAGAAAAATATTATTTTAAAAATATAAATGCAGATAAATGTTTAACTTTATTAATAGAGTAAGGATAGTCATAGGTACCTCCACAGTAATAATTGTTCAGATAGTAACATGTAAACATATTTTGAGAGAAGAGTGTATGTATTTAATATGGAGAGAACTCACAGTGCTGCATCCATTTAGTATCTACTTTTAGCAAATAGTGAAATGACGCATTTTTACATAGATGATACTTTTTACATGGATTTATAAATTACATACTTTTAATTAAAACCAGTTAAGTGTATCTTACTGCATTTTAAGACAGACCCATCATGAACATTTGGGAAAATATTACATATCATAATCTAGTACTTAATTCTATAACATTCAAAAATTGTTATAGAAGGTAGCTTAATATGTTGGAGAGAAACATAAAAAAGACAGATATAATAATTACATATCTAGATTGTGAAAACTCAGATATCATTAAATGTGTGCTGTTATTCATGAAACATAGAATGAATGGAGCAAGTTCTAGTTTGCTGGGAGGTTGCTATAAGGTCCAAGTGTTCACTTTCCTCATTACCCCAAAGGATCTATTCTACAAACACAGTGGATTCCTTAAAAAAAAGCAACATGCCGTGTTTTCATGGTGCTACCTCTATCTTCAGTTTGACTCACCATTCCATATTTTCTTCTGCCTCAGCATTTTTTTTCCCTGAAGTGGGGTTCTGCCTTGAATGACAGCCTTTGTTTTCCGTAATATGTCCTGCTTCTGTGCACGTAGACACTGCCATAATGTAAATTGACAAGATAACTTAACCAGTAAAATAACCATGCAACATGCAACTAAAACAGTGAAAGGTTTACATATTATAAAGATAGTTGGTATGACAACAGAAACTCCCAGATGGTTCCTCTAGCGAATTGGAGGAAAGCCAGATGATTTCCTAGATTAAATTAATTTAGAGCTTTCTGTAATACACTGTTATCAAATTCTGCAATTGATTTTAACAGCTTCCATAGTAAATTTAATTAATTATCTAATATCTATTCCTATCACCAATAAATGCAGACATGCATATCTGTCATGCTCATCATCAGATTGGTGTAGATATAGAATAGGTACTTTGTTAAAATTTTGTTGGATGAATATATTAATCACTTAATATGGTTATCCTCTAGAAATGCCTTCAATCTGACAGCATTTCTTTAGAATGTTGATTTCTAGTGTTTAATAGTTCAGATATTTATGTAATATATAGAGGTTAGTAATATACCCTAACTTGAATTTACAATCTACTGAAGCCAATAGTTTTTTTTGTTGTTGTTTTTCTCATAACTGTTGAGTCACATTTTTCTCCTTAGACTCACATATTTTTTTAAATATAAATTATCACCATTATTATCATATTTTAAATATCATAATATTTGATCCACTTGGAGCCCAATTCTACCATTCAAAATATAAACTTTCTCAGCTTTGTGATATCTGAAACACCCATTATCAAAATCAATACCTAAATCTAAAATATGTGTTGAACAGGTGAGAACTAAGGGCAGATTCTACAATACGCAGTAAAAGTCACTTTCTGGTTAGCCATCTGTTCCTTTCTTAACACTTCCTAAATACAAGTATTAGGCCATTACAAATTTGCCTAATGGCAAATACTCATTCAATATACATTCACCCATGTTATCTGTAAGCATTTCACTTTTACTTGATAACGATGTTTCTAGATTCTAGATTTGGAATCTTGAACATTTGTTACTGAAGTTAGGTAGGAGAGTGCAGCCTGATTAATTAGATTATTGAGAAATTTTAAACAAATGACTTGAAAAATTACTGATGACAGTGGTATAAAGAGCATCTTCTTCTATCAGATCAGTATCATGACATAGGCTAGTATTTCCTTTTAAGGCATTAACTCTCTTGTCCTGTCTAAAACCTGAATAGTATAATAAATATTTTTCTGCTTATGTCCGCCTAGCACCTCATACACACATTTTTTTCAACAAACATTTTTCTCTGTATATTCCCCTATATAATACTGTAAAAAAAATTCCTTTATAAAAAGGAACTGTTTTTGGTTGACTAATCAATAGACAGAACTATGTTTTCTTTACATTATTAAATGTACTATCCGTAAACCTTGTGATATTAAAGAAAATATTTTTCAATAGCCTGAGGTGCTTATACCAGATGGTGCTTATACCATAATGGACATATGGTAAGCAAAAGGGCCATTAGTAAAGAGAATGTCCTACTTGTCCCTAGTAAGAGACAAAGAAAAGTAAAAAGTCAGTATGAATTCTACAGGTAACTTACTTTCACTAGCCCCAATAAGTTGCCTACTCAAGTAAGTTTACTGGGCGTCTCGGACCCTTGGCGCAGAAGACAGCTTCCTGCAGTGGCAAACAGGCAGCTGTCTGAACATTTTTCTCTGGTTTCTCAACTTCTAAATGAGCTCTTTGCTGGCTCAGGGACTCCAGGATTTTCTCTTGAGCAGTGCAATTCACCCCCTCCCTTCCATGTTTGATGTTATGGGATTCCTTCTCTGTCTCTTCCTGTTTTCTATACCTACTGGGACAAACAACATTTGGCCAGGTATTTGAGAGCCAATTCTTTAAATAACTTGAATTCAGTTATATTGCATAGGTGATTTGATTAAAACATGTTAATTACTTAATGTGTTTGTTTAGGTATATATACAGGTATTGTGATATGTGCTGTATCTAGCGTGCTATCAAATTGGTTTGTAAATAAAAGAGTGCTCATAAATTAAATAAGACTAGTCAAAGCTTACCAGTTTGAAGCAAATATAATGTATTCTAATATTTAACTTTAAGATGTTTACCTGAGTAAATCATTGAAGTTCACAGGCTTTGAAAAGGGTTAAAATAGCTGTAAATGATGACTAGCTTTGCATGGTATCTTGGTACTTGGAGGTAGTTCACTGTTAAAAGTGAAGAGATAGATGGATGTGGATAGATGCTCAAATAGTGAACTTATTGTGTTTAAATCTTAAAATGGTAGAATGTTTTTTGTCTATAGAATGCCAATGTCTGGTAGGCAGTTCAGGACTTTTTCCTTTCTATGTTTATATAAAATGTACCAAAGAAAAGTAATCTTCATTGGGAAAAACACTTTTGTGTAATTTGGAAGTTATTAAAAGGGAGGTTCAAAGAATGAGGGAACTCGTAGATAGAAAAGAGAGATTCAAAGAACGTTATGAATAGAAATGGATTTTTTTCTATTTTTCAAGGAAGGAAAAAAGAAACAGTAATTTTATATGAGAAGAGATCTTCTATAATAAATTCTTGTCCTAGAGGTAAATGACTGGTTCTTTAAGGAAGATAGTATAGAACAACTCATAAAGTTCAAGCACGTTGTGGGTCGTCTGCCTAGTCTGGGGAGGTGAGACTACTCCCCGCTTCCAGAAAACAAAGACGGTCAATTATCCTCATTGGAAGAAGGGAAAAATACCTCTATAGACCCAGTAAGGCAACAAAGATAAACTTCACACGCCATAGACTCTCTGTTTGTGTTCCAGCTGGGCTCATTTTTGTTATATCCATGAATGGGAAAAAGTCACACTCTGTAACCTAGAGAGTCATGTGTTGTTTTAAGAGTAGCTTTCTCTTATAAATAAAAAACCTGAACCTGAGGTAAATGTACGTTGGCCATCCTTGCCCCTCAGGGGTCACTGTCTATAACCCCATAAGACCCAAGAATACCAAAAGTAAACGAGCAGATTAATTATGGCAGGAATCAGGACAGTGATAAGACTAGCAGCACCCTGGGATGGTTTTGCTTGTCACTGGTCAACCCTAAAGAATTTAATTCAAACCCTAGAATCCTTAGCCACCAACACAGCTCAGACATAAGGAATTTAAGAGTCCCAGACTATTTGGTAAATGTAGTTCTCAGTAACAGATTAGTGTTAGATAATCTACTAGCTCAACAAGGTGGAGTATGTGAAGTTATTAATAAAACCTGCTGCACATATATTAACAAATCTGGGCAAGTTGAGATTAATATTCAAAAACTCTCTGAGCAAGCTACCTGGCTACAACCAGAGCACTGACCCCAACTATATATGGTCAACTATGAAAAGTATTTTCCCAAGTCTCATCTGGTTTTTTACCTACCTTTTTAAGGACCTTTGACAGCGGTCTTGTTGTTACTAATTTTTGGCCCTTGCTTGTTTAGGCTTAGTAAGGTTTGTGTCTTCTAGATTACAACATTTCCAGGTAAATACAATGCTGGCACAAGGCTTCCAACCCACGCCACCTGCTGACCTGGAGAAGAGAGGCTTCCTGTCTCTGGGCTCCTTAGATCAGGTACTGAGAGATTTTTACACCTTTGGTGCTAGGCAGGGCCTATGCTCATAAACTCAGCAGGAAGCACTTACAGAAGACGGTCCTCTACTTTGCTGCAACCCCCTTAAGATTAATGAGGAGTTTCCAACTTCTGAGCAGGGAGTGACCAGGAAGTGACTCTGGTGGTCAGGGCTGGACACTGGACCAAACTGAGGACTAGCTAAAACAGAAGTAGCTCTGCATAAGACATTCCCACCAGTGTGCAATGTCAGCTTACCATTGCCGTGGCAACATTCAGACGTTACTGCTCCTTTCCATGGCAATAACCTGATGACCTGGAAGCTACCACCCTTATACTAGAAATTTCTCCATGAATGGCCCCTTAATTTGCATATAATTTAAATGGAGACTAAAAATGACTGCAGAACTGCCCTGAACTGCTATTCTGGGCACATTGCCTATGGGATGGCCCTGCTCCACAAGGAGCAGTACTTAGATGTTGCACACTGCTACTTCAATAAAAGTTGCTGTTTAACACCACCAGCTTGCCCTTGAATGATTTCCTGGGCAAAGCCAAGAACCCTTCCGGGCTAATCCCCAATTTTGGAACTTATCTGCCTGCGTTATTATTACATTATCATGTCTCCTTTATGGGTTGATTACCAGCATTTTTCAGCAAGTTTCAGCAACCCACAAAACCAGATTGCCAGCCTATGAGCCTATGCCATAGGGAAAGATATTGCTGGAACAAATATGGGTGGTTGAATGCTATTTTCAAAACTGGTATTTTTGACATACACAAAATTTCAGTTTCTGTACTGCCCCATTCTTCAATCTCATTTTAGAGCTTGATGCTACTTTGGTTTCAGTTTAAAAAGTACGTCATTCATAAAATCTGCAATTTGCTGGACAAATCATTATGTTATATTGTGGTGAATGAATAAAGCTTAGGTAAATGTATCTCTGGCATAGTTTGGTCTCATTTAAATAGAAACTGATAAATACAATAAAGTCATTATCCTTTTCAACTTCAGGGGCTCTGAAGGATAGAGTCTCTTTGCATATCAATTCATTTGGTAGTGTGTTTTCTGCTACATGTATATTAAGTATCAGAAAATGCCAGAAGACCTTAGGATACATACCAAATTAAAATAATAAAAGTAGCAGACAATAAGACTCTTAATTTGCAGTGATAAAGAGGAAAATGGCAATCAAGGTAGATTAATCAGATGAATGATAATTCTCACATGGAAAAGAATGAATTTTCATTTCTAGCAAGTGAAGAGGATATGCCTACTGAGAACATAAATAAGAAAAATCAGCTGTTGAAAATAGAATGTGAGGAATATTTGTTCTTATCACATAATGGATTAGATTTTAGTGATGAGAATAATAATAATTCTATTACTGATGCAAAATAAACCACAAAAGTGGACTTAAAAATAGGCCCAACAAATGGCTTCTTTGTGAAAAATGGAATCTATAAATTCTTAAAAAAAATAGGAAAATCTAAGGATAAAAGAGATAAATGAAACCTATAACAATGTCTTGAGATAAAGACTGATATTTTAAATCTTATTATTATTGGCATCAGTTATAAAACTAGTATCATTGAGAAATTCATTTATAATTTTAGCTCAAATCTGCACTACTAATCTCAAGTACAAACTATAATAATAATCATGAAACTTTAAAAAGCTTGTTAAATGAAAGAACTGTTTGTATTTTATTCTTCAGTGTATATACTAATCTTTTTGAAAAATTTGTTGGATATATGTCAAATTTACCTAAACTGAGAATCTTAAATCTAAGAAAGTATTCTAAGTTAGCATACTTGTAAAAGTGAACAGGAAGGCACATATTCAAAAATATAAGGTATTTATAAATATGAACATAAATAAATGACATTTATAAATATTTCTCAAGTGTTTGTAGAAATAGAAAAATGAGACTAATTTTTCTTCTCTTCTTGAGGTAGATAGGAGAAAGCATTTGGTTCATACGCACTGAAATTGTGTATTGTTATTTGACACTTTATGAAAGACAGCTACTGAAAAAAATCTGAGAAAATCAAACATTTTTCTAAATTTTAATAAGACAGATATAAAGAAGCTCAGAAGAAAGATAGCTTAGTTTTCAAAGCCAATGTTATATTCATGATGCTGAAGAGTGTGGGAAGATTAAAACAAGTCTTGGCAAGGCTGAGTTTTGAGGTCTGGAGCAGCTGTCAGTTCCAGGACAAATTTCAGCCTATGTTTAGTTTTGAACAAAAATTTTTTCTAAAAAATTGAATTTTTGAGGAAAGATGGGGATTTGGCATGGTATTTGGGGAGTGTGGCCCAACCAGCTCTCCCGTTCCTTTACTCAAAGTGCAAAGCTAACAAGTTAACACATAAATGCTCACATTAAGGAAGAATTCTATGTCAGGCCTTCCATCTAAGGAGTAGGTAGCACTGGAGGAAATAAACAAACTTACCCACATAGCAGAATAGAAAATCCACTGTAGCTACCAATATTAATAAGCTTAGATCTTACTTTAAAATATATATATATATATGGACAAAGCTTTGCTAATTGAAGAAACCCCACAATACAAATGAGAAGGATCGTTATAACCAAAAGATCACCACACACAGGCAAGACAGGAGTCACTGATTAAAGGAAATTTGAAAGAAAATGTCTAAATTTCTGCTGTTAGCAAGATAGTATTTTAGAAATTAACATACTGATGATAAAAATAAACAAGGCCTACAAGATGAAAAGAGAAAACTTGTGAGATTATAGATTAAAGAGAAAAGAAATTGAGAATAAAAGAAGTGAAAGTTTAGATGCATAGAGGATAAATTCTGAAGGTTCAATATCTTCTCAAAGAGTGTCAAAAGATAACAATAGGTAAAATTGAAATTTAGCAACAATGTAAGATTTCCTGAAAGGACATTTTTAAGGGCTGAGCAAAAAGACTTGTATTCAAATGTCATGGGTACTCAAACTCTAAACAGAATTTATTTATGCATTTTTTCAACAAAATTTATGTATGTCAACCAAGTCATGCTTTTCTAAGAGCTGAGGATATAACTATACATGAAACAGATCCTTACCTAAGGAAAGTACTATTGAAAGTTAAGAACAATAAAGGAAAAAAAAACCAAAAACCTTAAAGCATCTTGTGGAGAAAAAGCAAATTACCTATAAGGATACAAGCATTTGTACTGGCATTAGCTTTCTCATCAGCACACCGGATTTCAGAACAAGTGCAGTGAAGATTTCAGAGTTCCGAGGCCAAAGGAGATTCTTCAAATCCAGACATGTAGATGCCAGAAGCCATAGCTGACAGTAAGGGCTCATGTTACCTCTCTAGGGATAAAACTGAAGCAAGCAAAAGCCAAGCATTTGTCACACTGGTTTAGTGGATTCTGCCATGATGTACAGGAGCTTCTCTTGGGCTAAGTGTATAAAGACTCTCACTGTGCTTCCCTTCAAAATGTGCTAACAAAACCTTCCAACACATGAAAGCTTTTCATCAGTATATTGGAGGTAATGAGAATCTTTAGTATGAGATTCAATTTGAGTATTAGTCTGTTCTCACACTGCTAATAAAGACATGTCTGAGACTGGGTAGTTTATAAAGGAAAGAGGTTTAATTGACTCATAGTTCCACATGGCTAAGGAGATCTCATAATCATGGCAGCAGGCAAGAGAGCTTACGCAGGGGAGCTCCCATTTATAAAACCTCAGATTAGATAAGACTTATTCACCATCATAAGAACAGTCTAGGGAAACCTGTCCCCATGATACAAGTACCTCTACCTGGCTCCGCCTTTCATATGTGGGCACTATTACAATTCAAGGTGAGATTTGGGTGAGGACACAGAGCCAAACCATATCAAGCTCCTTCAGGATTTGGCCTCTATTATTTCAACTGATACGTTTTTAAAGCAATAGTCATCTTCCAAACTGTGTGCCTCATTCTCTATCTATTCAATGTCCTCGTGCATAATGTCCCTTTTCCTTTCTACCCCTAGGAAACTGCTAATAGTTAAACCTCATTTAAAGTGTCATTGTTCCAGAGAAGATTCCTGCAATAGTGCTGGTTTTAGTCAGGTGCCCTCCTTCAGGCTTCTGGCGTGAATTCTCTCTCAGGATGGGAAACACTATTTTTGATCATTTGAGGGCAAGCATGTGTCTTGTGCATTTCTACAATTATGGTAACTAGAAAAGTTCTTGAACCTTGGAGGTTCTAAATAAATACTTAGTGATTGAATGTAAAAGTAAGTGGCTGGCCTGTTATTTGGGGCTGAGGGATAATTAAGAAAATGTAATACAAACAGCAATGGCTTTGAGATAGGCTCTATTCAGTTCAAATCTCTCTATAGTCTATGATATTCAAAAGAAGTTTTCAACTTGAAGAAGTTTTATTTTATTGAAAAATAAAAACATATCTTTAAAAATAATGATTGAATCCACATCAGGTAACATTTAACTTTAGCATAGAAGTATATGTCTGGTTATAAATCCTGTTCTTTAGATTTTGATACCAACTGCCAGTTTTGCATCAACCAGGAACTCTAGAGAACACTGAGCTGGTGATTCAATTCTGAACTGATATGGATTTGCCTTTCACGCTTGATTGATCTTGTACTATGTGTACTGCATTGCTATTGTTCTACAAGATAAGTTTTGGTAGTTTCAAGGCTTTTATTTTGTTTGGAGACCATTATCCTTCTTTAAACATGCTGTTGCTTAAACTTTGCTTTAATTACCTTAGCCTAACATTGATTGATTTTTACAAAGGTTAGAATCATCCAATAATGTAAATTTCTGAGTATCTAGGCTCAACGCAGCAATTTGCATATCTGTGTTTTCTGTGTTCCGTTAGGATCCTTTCTGCCTGGGAGAGACATTTGGTCCAGGTCTAAAATTTAGTCTCAAATTTTGATTTTACCCTTGATACAAACTTTCTAGTGGATAACAAAATTTCATTGCATTTTGCTTTGTTTGTGTATGATCACATATGATTGTGAAAATGCATGATTACGAAAATGTTAACATTTTAAATATCGCTTGAATTTTAGACCTCTTTTTATTATTTTGGAACTCTATTATTTAGACCTCTAGTTTATTATTTACTTTTAAACTATCAGAAAGCCCTGAAGACTAAGCATGTTTTCTCAATTGCAGAGAGGCCCTCTGGACCTTCAGTTGTGCTTTCTGCCCTCAGCTATGAGATCTGCTGTGTTGAAAAAAAAAAATGAAAGAAAACGTGTTCTACCCATTTAAATGGGAAATATGACCTCTGATTTGGATTCAATGTTCCTAAAAAAAGCTTTACTTTCCTAAAAACAAACAAAAAAAAGATTTAGCATTAGACAGTGTGGGCTTTTTATACTTTGGCAGTGGTAAATTTTATCAATTTAGATTTTAATAAGGAACTAACTTCCTAAATTAGTGAAAGTTATGAAAAACTTTCAAATGAAATTTAAAACCATTAGTTGGGATATTTGGTGGGGCATATTGAGATGCAGAAAAACTAGAGGTATTCAAACCATATGCCAAGTTCTAGAATGCATTAAGAGCTAGTATAAGCAAACAAGGCAGTAATTTATTAGAACTAGCATGCTTTTACCAAGAACAATGTTAATGAGGCTCTCATTATTTAGTATCTCAAACTCTTTTCCTTTTCAAATAAATCACAAATATCTTGAAATTTTATCATTCAGTTACAGCTCTTCAAGACTGCAGATGCTAGTTTACATATTGTTGAATTTCAATAAAGAAATGATTGAGTTTTGAAAAAATAAAGTGACTAATCATACTATTTAGTCACATAAATCATCATGACATGTAAAATAATATTCCAGACAAGATAACACATATTTCAGCAACTTACCTGATGATGATTTAGAGAGTTTTCTTAGTAGGATGTTTAATTTGAATTGACAAAGTGATTTCAAGGGATAGAGGATGTGCTGGAAGATAGAGCTTCCGAAACCATCCCCAAGTTCAATTATTTTCTAGAAGAACTCAGAGGACTTAGTATATAGTTGTATTCATGGCTATTATTTATTACAACAAAATGAAACAAAGCAGAATCAGTCAATGGAAATTGTACATAGAATGAGTCTGGATGAAATCAGACTAAGATTCAAAAAGTCCTTTTCCAACAAAGAAACAGGAGACATGCTTAATTCCTTCAGCAATTAATGTGACAACATGCATGAAATATTGTCTACTAGAGAATCTCATCAGAAGAGGCCACTCCAGAATTTTTATTGGAGACTGGCCACATAAACATCTTCGGTTTAATATGTACCCAAACTCTAGATTCTCAGAAGAAACACACATGATCTGAACAAATCATATTGTTTGTATAAACAGCTTAGGTACAGTGAGATACTAGAGAATTCTGAAAATGGCGGGAACCCTCACAAAACCCAGATGCTAGCCAAAAGCTGACCACATAATCAGGATATTCTAAGAATAGCATTTTCAGCTTTGCTAAGTTTACCTTTTTCTTCACAGAAATAAGTAGCAAATGACCTCATGTTTTGATTTACTTTTTGCAATGAATATTTGCATTTGAATTACATAGATCACTTCCTTTATTTGACTAAATTGTCTTTGAGTACATTGTCGAATTCTGAGCAACAATAGTGACTTATATTTGATAAGAATTCAATAAGATTTTGTTAAGCAAGTGAATGAATGAATGAGTGAATGAGTAATTAATAAGAAAAGAAATTTGCTTCATGCCAGTGTTAAAAGAGATTTTTAATCTTGAGTTTTAAAGGGAAAAACTGTTTGGTACAGAGGAAGTAGACTTGTCCTGTATGGCTGTGCTCAAATTTAAACTAGTTTCAAAGCATCAAAACTATTAATGTAAAAGAAGACTTTCTAGGACTGAGAACTATCTTCAAACAAAAGACTAGTGTTTAGATATTGTGAGTTTAAATACAGATAATGAGTGTTGGAATGAACGTTCTGTTTCCTATGTTCGTTAGTTGATTGATGGGTTAAAGGAGATTTTCCTCACAGTTTATTCTAACACCAAAAGTTGATGATACCTTGCTGCATCTTCTCTAGTGTGTGAACAGTGCAGATGAGTTTGAAGCAGGACAAGGAAGGGTGGAGATGCAGTAGGTATGTGCGAGCTAAGTCAGTTAGTGATTTCCTTGACATACAGAGCATAGAAAATAATTTTGAGAAAGTATTTTGAAAAGCATTTGGTCAGCTACTACATTAAAATTCAGGCTTAGTAAAGAGAGGCGGAAATCAGTGCATGGGAAGGATTCTTAAAAATGGTGTTAGTCATTGCTACAAAAGAAACTATGTAGGTTTAAAGTAATAAACACTCATTACTGCACAGCTTCTGTGTTGAAAAAAAAATTGTGGTTGCTAGCAAGGCGTCTCCATGAGCTCGCAGTTAAGATGTCAGCTGGGCTGCAGTCATCTGAAGGCTTAACTGAGGCTGGGCAACCACCTCCAGAATGTCTCACTCATGTGGGTATCAGAGGCCTCCACTCACTGCTGACTCTAGCAGGAGGCCTCAGTTTTTACTCAGTGGCTTTCTCCATAGACTCGATTGAGTACCTTTAGTATCTTTAGGGCAAGGCAGTCAGCTTTTCCCAGTAAAAGCAAACTAAGGAAGACAGCAGGGAAGATGCCACAGTGCTTTTTATGACTTAATCACAGAAGTTACACACAGTCACGTTTGCCACATTAGACTTAGGAGAATTGAGTCGCTAAGTCAACCCATACTCAAAGGGAAGTAATTCTTCACTAATTCTCACAAAAGGTGGCAGCATTTCTTTGTATAACTTTTATGAGACTACCATCGTTCAATAGCAGACATTTCATCTATAATCAATTGTCCACTAGGCTTTAAATAATCAGATTCTTAATTACTTTAAAAATGAGGAATTATATCTTTTTAAAGACTTAAAAGTACTATTTAAAAATATTTTCTAAATCAAATTCAGATGAAATCAAACAAAATTTACCTATTAGAAAGAGTAAAATGTATAGCTACATTTATTTTGACTCAAATAATGTCACTCTTATGAAATCTCTGGAATGCAAATGTGAAGACTAAGTGGATTAATTTACCTGAATTGCCCAACACCTAATTCCTGAGTTTCAAATGTAAGAACTCAACCTAGGTAACTAGCACAGCCTGACCAGGACCCTTAAAATAATTCCATGAAGAAAAGGTAGTTTAAACTAGAAGTTCAGGCTAATGCATTACCCTAATGGCTTGTTGGGAGAGCTCCGTTCTGCCTTGTCATGAGTCAGACTACAAGTCCCTAAGAGCTCTGTCTATCTAACACTGTGTTCTGCTTTGGGGAGTAGTGAGAAGATTGTAAACTAAGAGAACTGTGAACTTCATTTCAAACTGGAAACATTTGTAAGTCTAGGGATTAATAAGATCTCCAAGTGCTTATTGTAGAATATAAAAATGCCCATGGGGGTTGACAGCTCCACTTTCTACACTCAATCATGTGGTCATGAGAAATGATATGGCTTTTAGAAGTGGGTCTCTGCCCTTGCCTATGGATTGCTCAAATCCCGCATTCTTAAACAATCGTCTGCAAAGGGTGGATGAAGACAAAATAAGACTTTGTTCACCTTATGTCAGTGGACTCATTAATTAGAAATATAGAAGAGATACAAGCATATTTGTAATGTAATTGATGAAGTATGTGGTTATAGTATTACATTATAACAGTCTGTCAGGTGACAGATCACATCATATGTAAACTATAAGATGAATGTGTTTTAAGGGGTGAAAATGTCTTTCAAGTTAGAAATAAAAATCTACACGAAGTGTGAGAGAAACATGTTTATGTATGTGTGTGTTTGTGTGTGTGTACATGCAAATTTAGCTGACATTAGTGTGCTAAATGTGCATTGTCTTTATTTGTATTATAGGTGAGAAAGAGATTTAACATCTGTTTTCCTCTTTATGTATACTTAAAGGCCTCCATGAGGCTTGTCATAATGAACTCAAGGAAGGTAGTCAGTTATAATTTAAGGCTCAAGTATAATGAAAAAGGGAGAAATTACAATTAAGAAAATCGTTTTAAGTCACTATGAAGCCTATTCCTAATGGCTATATAACTGGTGGAACCAGTGAATTTCCTGCTTATTTTCCAGGCTATTGCTGGAGGTTTACCTGCACCTTGAATGAAATTGCTGAATCAGTTGTGCTGTTTTAATAGCAAATCTAGTGAGTTGACTAACTGCCAAAATACTTTAGTTCCCAAGGAGAACCATAAATATTCATCTTAGACTGAGTCTTTGCAAGGAAATGAAATTGAAGGATTTAGGATTATTACTTCATATTTCAGGCCAGAAAAGAAAATAAAAATAGAAATTTCACCTGATGTATCAGGTAATAGAGACCAAGGGAAATGTTTTCTCTTGAATTATCTGGATATTTCTTTCATCTTCTATTTCAGATTCAGATAAATTGAACAAACATCTTTCTATTATACAAAGTGTTTAAGTAGACACTGTGGAGAATGTAGAGATAAATGACTTTGTCTTTGCTTAGAATAAGCTGGGAGCAGTAATGCAGTGGAAACACTCTCTTTTTTGAGAAAAAAAGAGCTATACATATATAGCTGTATTAGCCACTTTTTATGTATTTTTTTCTTCTTAAAACAGAGTTTCTCCCACCTATAAGTATGTATTATTTAAGTACTGTTTTTCTGGCTATCCAGAAAAGAAGTCTGAGAACTGGAGAACATATGCAACAGAACTAAGAAACTCATATTTCTGGTAAGTAATTAAGGCAGAATTCAAATTCAAGTCACTCTTATTTCAGAACTGACAATGGATAATTAATATGCATTTGCTTAAGTCAATTGGATGCATATGTGTCTTTAAAAGTAGATATTCTTTGGACAGACATTCAGTTAGAATTCATCATCCCAGCTCTCCGTATTGATGAAATTTATGAAGAATGTAGGCAATATACAATCGCTTTATGACAATGTTGTTTCTACTATTATTTCAATAATGTACTTCCAGTACAAGTCATATACAATTTCAGAGTTCTATGTTATTTCCCCATTATCATTTATACTTTGTCTACATTCTTATTTTACTTACATATGATAGGGATATTGGAACACTGTGACAAATAAAATCAGTCATTTTTGATAAGCAATTTTTGGGAGTTTAAAATGAGACTTAAGGGTCAAATGACAAACTCTAGAAACTGCCTTTGTGTTATATACAAAAATGTTTTACCCACCAAAGGAATACATATGTAGAAGGAGGCCAGAAGGATCTAAGCACAGCTTCCCCTATGCCATTGTGTAACGGCCTCCAGCTGTCGCACCGGAAGTTGTGGATCAATTATTTACAGTGTAAAAGCAAAATGAAAATAATGATCTCAGTTTGAACTCCGTAAGTTTAATAATTATTAGATTTTGTTGTAAAACCAAGACATTATAAAGAATCCCTTCCAGAAGAAAAAGAGTATAAACAAAGTAGACTTCTGACTTTGATTCACAACGATCTCATGCCAAATGTGAAAAATTCACTTCACCATGGTTACCAATGAAATTGTTTATGCAACTCACACATATAGTCTCTACTTATAGTCCACAACTCAAAAACATGGACATTTCTTATAGATGCAATCCCTTGAATGCTTTTATTATCTTCTTTGTGTCCAAAAATAGCACCGAGTGCATATTATAAATGTTTCTTCATTTGTATTTGTATACCTTAATTACATAAAAGAAAATAAATCTCCTACAATGTGACTCCCTACAAAATCAATTGTCCTTACCACATAGAATAATTTTAACAGACGCAATGTTTTTATTCTCAAAAACTTCAGCAGAAAACAAATGGCACCAACACAGCTACATAAAATATTAGCAAGAAAATGAGAGCATTGGACTGACACAGACTGGAAAACATTAACATTATATGTTTATGCAACACGAAGTAGTATAAATAGCGATTTGGTATGATTGATCTTATATCCACATGTTCCTGTGGCGTGGTTAAACTTCCATGTATTTATGAAAATCCAGCTTTGAGTACAAATGTTTCTCTAGGTACACGATTGCCTACCTAGAAAATATTGTGTAGTCTCCCTTAAAGTTAAGCGTAATTGTGTGACTAAGCTCTCCAACAGAATGTGACTTGGATGTGTCATAGATCCCTTTGGGTCTAATCACTTCATCCTAGGACACATTTATCCATGTCCTGTTATTAGGAATGTATTTGAGGCAGTATCTCAGCTTCTACCATGCAGAAGATGACAATACTATAGGTAAAATTGGAACAAAGAGAACAGAAACCTGGCTCTCTGAAAAAACAGAGGAGAGATTCCATGATGATCTCTAGGCCTTTCACATACAGACTACTACAATAAATATGGGAAAATAAACTTTTTTGTAGTTCTTGTACTTTTGGGTCGCTACTGCAGCAGTGCCATTCTAACTACAGCACATAAAAAAGAACACTCTTTTAGCCCTGGTTTCCCCATTGACAAAATAATGATACTGTACTATATCATCTCTAAAGTCTCATCAAAACATACTATTCCACAAAATTGATTATTTTATTCCATAGCAAGTTGTTAAAAAGCTGGAAAATAAAGGCTGAAAGAAATTCACCTTAGTAAGCAAATATTACATGAATATAATAAAAAGAAATTACAAATTAAAAAATATGTAAACATTTATATACTCTTGATAGACTTTAGTTTTTTTCACTTTCCTTTAACCGGGAAGAAAAAATACCTGTGGGGATTCTACAGAGAAATAGCCTTAAATTTATTACCAACTTATTTATTCAATTTATTACCACCTTTCTCCATAATACTATAGGAAATTGACATATGGTGCTATTCAGAACTGATCAGAGAAAGGTGAGACAAACATAAAAGTGAAGAGTTTATGCCATAATTCAGGATTAAGAAGTTCTGAGGCTGATAAAAGTGGTATCAGAAATCATGTGACTTGTGATTTTAGACCAGCCAACCCGTGCAGGTATATAGATGATGACATTTATCTGTAAGTATGTGATGTTCAGCAAGTTGTTCAACCTTTCCAAATCTCAGTTCCCTCGTGTGTGAAATGAAAGTGAAAATAAGATCTATCTCAGGGTATTGTAGTAAGATTTAAAAGCATGAAAGGACTAAAGTGCTTGGTATATGCTTAATAAATGCTAGCTATTTTGGTTATGATAATATTGTTCTTATTGTTAGTAGAAGTAGTTTTATAACTTATCAGTGATTCTGTTTGCCCAAACATTGTAAATGTAAACACCGAGTAAAGTAAGATAAGTGGTCCTTAAGGATTTTGCAATTTATTTCATACTAAGACTTGAATATGGAGAATTAATTCATGAGTAACAGATTATATGCTACTGTACAGAAATATAGTAAGTATAAAAGGAGAGAACATTGTGGAGTGAGCTTTATGAAGAAAATAACATTAAAAGGCTCCGATAAGGATAATAAAGTCTTGAAGCCTCTTATGTGTTGAGTATTATTCTAAAATTTTTATGCTCTCAGTTTGCATAATCTTTATAATAATTTTGTGACTACATAATTTTATTCTCTATTTAATAGATAAGTAAAGTGAGATACAGAGAGCTTAAATAACTTGTCCACAATTGGTGGTAAGTGATGAAAGCTCTATAAAAACTGGCAAACTGAAACTGGGGTCAGGTCACTGCAGCATGAAATTATACCAAGTTCTTATAAAGGAGAAATTATTGAATGAAAAGGATATGCGATTCCAACTGTTGAAGGTGCTATATCATTACAACTGGTGAAGAATCAATTGAGTATGGCTTACAGCTTAATCACAGAGGAAGCATCTTATTGGAGCATTGACTTAATAATTATGGGTACACAGGTATTAAATTCTGTGACTTTATATGAGGATAATTATATTTTTACATAAAGAAATATCATTTTTACAGATATCTTGAAACTATATTTTAATTATTAACTGGTGTTTATTTGGTGACATAATTCTATTGTCATATGTCTAATTCTTGGCTGATGTAATATTAAGAGAAATATAGTTCTCTCCTTAGAGTTCTGGGCCTTTCAAAAAGTATAAAAAATCAGTCCAAGAAAATGATAAGTAAACTTCTACTCTTTAATAGAGATGATGTTAAAATATTTCCCTCTTTTCAGCCACTAGTTCTTTGAATTAGTCTCTTCTCATGTTGCTATGAAGAAATATCCAAGACTGGGTAATTTATTAAAAAAAAAAGAGGTTTGATTGACTCACAGTTCTGCATGACTGGGAAGGCCTCAGGAAACTTAGAATCGCTGTGGAAGGGGAAGTAAATGCATCTTTCTTGACATGGCAGCAGGAGAGAGAGGTACAGAGAAAAGCGGGGGAGACCCCTTATAAAACGATCAGATCTCATACAAACTCACTCACTGTCATAAGAATAGCTTAGGGGAACTGCCCCTATGATCTAATCTCCTTCCATGAGGACTATCCCTCAACATGTGGGGAATGCCATTTGGATTACAATTCAAGATGAGATTTTGGGTGGAGACACAGTGAAACCATGTCATCCATTTTAAAATAAGATTTCTATATGAATAACTTAAACTAGAAAAAGCAAGAATTTATTTAAAGAAAAATTGATTAGCTCAAAAAACATTACATAAGTCTGATGTGAAGTATCTGCTGGCATAATGAAACCCTTGCAAAAATAGGCCTTGCTTTTAACAAAATTTAATTTTATAAATCAAACACACTTTCAAGAGAAGGAAAATATCACCCAGTGTCAGTTTTTAGCAATAGTTTACAGCTGAATATTTAAATAGTGAGTCTTGGCATCCATAAAAGAGTTTAAACATCAACTTTTTTTCTAAAGCTGACGAAATGGCAGTGAAGCTGTGGTAATTCTGACTTTCAATGTAAAAAATATTCTGAGATCTATTTCCCCAATGTCATTTGTCTGCTACGTTAACAATTTAAAAATTATATCTTGTTTAAAACTGTTCTAAAATAATGGCTTTTCTTAGTGGAAAAATACAAATTGGTATTTGATATCTAGATTAAACATATAGCATTTTAAAACTATTTCTTGTTATGTTTGTGTGGCAAAAGTCTTTTATAAATATAAACAAAAGTGTTCAATCACATTTTTAGACTAGAACTTATTATATATCAGCAATCAACTGTTAAATTAAACCAGCAAAACAAAGTATTAAAACTGTCAAACAATGCTCTTATTTTTGCTGATTAGTTTTTATAAATATATTGAGATATCAGCATTCATCAGTTTCTTATAATATAAACACATTAAATATCTCTAGTCCATCTTTATTCTTGTTATTGTGTTTATATTGTCAAGCAAGTCTTATTATTATCATTCTGCTGTTTACGAATAAATCTGTATTTTCAATGTAGGTGAATTTATTTATTATTCAAGAATTGTGTCAGGCTCTAGACCACAGAGCTAAACAAGAAAACTGTGATCCCTGCTCACATGAAACATAATTTACTGTGAGGGGTTCCTCTAAAAAATAATAATTTTTAAACCAATAATTTAAAAAAATGAATTTGCCACATTCTGAATGGCTTTAGTTGAATGTCTCCTGTCAGACACTTCCAAGTTTGAACAGAAACAATAATTAGAATGCTTTTTTTTCCTTGTTTTTATTTATTTGGTAGATTATAGAATTAGGGTTTTTAATCTTTCTTACTCTGATTTCCTTTTATGCCAAGTGCATGGATATACAGGTGACTTGAGAGACACGCATATTTAGAGGGGGCTGTGTTTGAGTTCAGTGCAGAATCCTTTGGACTTACTGATATTTATCAAATGCACATTTAAACACTGCATTCTTATAACCAAAAGCAAGAGTTCAGAAAAGTCTTTAACACTTACAAAAGACGTCAGTCACATACATATATAGCATATATGTATATGTACATATAGATATGTTTCTATTCACATTATTCCAAACAATGGAGAAATGTAAAAAAAACTAAATGTGAGTGAATTTCAATAACTCTAGGTTGTTCTATTCTAAACTGTATCTGCCTTTCTTTAAAAAATTAATGTTCATTAAAAATAACTTAAATGCAATCCATATATTTAAAAAGAATTTCTATTTTCTTTTTTGGATGCACTATTAAACATAATCTACTTTATTCATGGAAAACATTGATTGATTTGTTCTGTCCAAAAAGGATGGGATGTCTAATGCTTATCTTGATGCAAGAAATGTGATGGAGGCTTTAGACAGGCAAAGGAAATATATTTGCCATGGTGTCCCCTTTATTACTTTCTAAATTTTGCAAAATCTTCCAAATAGAATTAGGTCTGCTTTCTTTGTTGCAGAGGTATCCATGGATCACCTTTTCCTGTTGCCCTGTTTTTCCATTATCCTTTCTGTTATTCATAGAGCTTTCCTGAAATTTAATGACCTTTATCATTCTCCAATTAAGTTATATGAGGTGAGATTCTAACTCAGGCTTACAGTTCTGCATGACTGGGGATGCCTCGCAACCATGGCAGAAGGCAAGGAGGAGCAAGTCACATGGATGGCAGCAGACAGAGAAAGAACTTCTGCAGGGGAACTCCTCTTTATAAAACCATCAGATCTCATGAGACTTACTATCATGAGAACAGCACACAAAAGACTTGGCATAATTTGATTACCTTCCACCTGGTCCCTCCCATAATACATGGGAATTCAAGATGAGATGTGGGTGGCAACACAGCCAAACCGTATGATTCTGCCTCCAGCCCTTCCTAAATCTCATTTCCTCACATTTCAAACCAATAGTGCCTTCCCAACAGTTCCCCAAAGTCTTAACTCATTTCAGCATTAACTCAAAAGCCGGGATTCCAAAGTCTCATCTGAGACAGAGCAAGGCTTTTCCACCTATGAGCCTGTAAAATCAAAAGGATCTTAGTGACTTCCTACATGCAATGAAGGTACAGGCATTGGGTAAACATAGCCATTCTGCAACAGAGAAATTGGCAAAAACAAACGGCTACAGGCCCTATGCAAGTCTAAAATCCAGCAAGGCAGTCAAATTTTAAAGCTACAGAATGTTCTCCTTCGACTTTGGGTCTCACATCCAGGTCATGCTGGTACAGAAGATGAGTTCCCATGATGTAGTGCAGCTCCACCTCTGTGGCTCTGCAGGTTACAGTCCCTTTCCTGGCTGCCTTCATGGGCTGGCATTGAGTGTCTGCAGGTTTTCTAGGCACATGGTGCAAGCTGTCAGTGGGTCTACAATTCCAAGGTCTGGAGGAAGATGGCCCTCTTCTCACAGCTCCACTAGGCAGTACCCCCAATAGGGAATCTGTGTAGGAGGAGCTACAACCCCACATTTCCCTTCTGCACTGCCCTAGCAGATATTCTCCAAGAGGACCCCACCTCTGCAGCAAACTTCTTCCTGGACATCCAGGCATTTCCATACATCTACTGAAATCTAGGCAGAGGCTCCTAAACCCCAGTTCTTGATTTCTTCTGTACACTCACAGGCTCAACACTATGGAAGCTGCCAAAATTTGGGGCTTACATACTCTGAAGCTATGGCCTGAGCTCTACATTGGCCCCTTTCAGCCACAGCTGGAGCAGCTGATAGGCAGGGCACCAAGTCCCTAGGCTGCACACAGTATGGTGACCCTGGGCCCAGTCCACAAAACTTTTTTTCTCTTAGACCTCTGGGCCAATGATGGATGGGAGGGGCTGCCATGAAGACCTGTGACATGTCCTAAGGACCTTTTCCTTATTGTCTTAGGGCTTAACATTCAGCTCCTTGTTACTTGTGCAAATTTCTTCTCAGAAAATGAGATTTTCTTTTTTGTTGCATTGTCAGACTGCAAATGTTTTGAACTTCTATGCTCTCCTTCCTTTATAAAATTCAATGCCTTTACCAGCACCCAAGTTACGATTTGAATGCTTTGCTGCTTAGAAATTTCTTCCACCAGATATCCAAAATCACCTCTCTTAAGTTCAAAGTTCCACAAATCTCTAGGGCAGGCCAAAATGCCTCTAATTTTTTTGCTGAAACATAACAAGAGTCACCTTTACTCCCAGTTCCCATCACATTCCTCATCTCCATCTGAGACAAACTCAGCCTGGATTTCATTGTCCGCATCATTATCAGCATTTTGGTTAATGTCATTCAACAAGTCTCCAAGGAGTTCCAAACTTTCCCACATTTTCCTGTCTTCTTCTAAGTCCTTCAAACTGTTTCAACCTCTGCTTGTTACCCAGTTCCAAAGTCCCTTCCAAATTTTCAGGTATCTTTTCAGCAGTGCTCCACTCTACTGGTACCAATTTACTGTATTCGTCTGCTCTCATGCTGCTGATAAAACATACATGAGACAGGACAATTTACAAAAGGAAGAGATTTAATGGATTGACAGTTTCACTTGGCTGTGGAGGCCTCACAATCAGGGTGGAAAGCAGGAGGGAGGAAGTCACATCTTACATGGATGGCAGCAGGCAGAGAGAGAGTTTCTGCAGGGAACTCCTCTTTATAAAACCATCAGATCTCATGAGACTTATTCACTATCAAGAGAACAGCATGGGAAAGACTAGTCACCAGGATTCAATTACCTGTGGGAGAAACATAGTCCCTCCTGCAACATGTGGGAATACAAGATGAGATTTGGGTGGGGACACAGCCAAACTATATCACTCAATTAACATATATCATGTGGAGAACACTTTGTTTCAAACACTGCTAGTATTTTCCTGTTGTAAGTTGACTCAGAAGAGCAACATATATATTCTTTTTTTTTTTTTGAGACGGAGTTTCGCTCTTGTTCCCCAGGCTGGAGTGCAACCTCCACTTCCTAGGTTCAGGCAATTCTCCTGCCTCAGCTTCCTGAGTGGCTGGGATTACAGGCAGGCACCACCATGCCCAGCTAATTTTTTGTATTTTTAGTAGAGATGGGGTTTCACCATGTTGACCAGGATGGTCTCAATCTCTTTACCTCGTGATCCACCAGCCTCGGCCTCCCAAAGTGCTGGGATTACAGGCGTGAGCAACCATGCCAGGGCCATATATATTCTTTTTAAGAGTCATTTAAAGATTTAGTGATGCTTTTATTTTTATTCAATTAACAAATTGTTTTAGCATTTAACTTTAAAGTTGTAAATGGAATATATATTGGATTCTTTATAACTTGGAGATATTATGATTCACTAAAACAAGGGTAGGTGTAAGGAGTATTCACCTGCTATCTATTTATTTTTTATTTTTAAATATAAAACGCTGTAATTTTTTAACCTACTCCCCCGAAAACCCCCAAACTATAGTATCTACTTTTAAAGACTGCTTTTCTATAAAGAAATAGTGAGTTTCTTTGTTATTTGGTCTTTCTACACTTGGGGAAGTTACATCGATATTTAAAGAACTTACTAAACTTTCCTTCTTAGACTAGTCATTAAAATTTTGAAGTTATTAGAATGAGTAAAAGTTGATTAAATATAAGTTAAAATGCTAAATTTTAAATACCCTAATATACAAAATATTAGAAATCAAGAGGTGATTCCATGAAAATAAAATAAAATAAGCATTAAACAAGTGCAGATGCTCCTTGACTTATAATGTGGTTATATCCAGACAAACTGATTATAAGTCAAAAAGTACTATAAATTGAAAAAGAATTTAATGCCTGGATAAATCCATTGTAAAGTTGACAAATTGTCATTTGAACCATTGTAAGTCAGGGACCATCTGCATTTAATAAGATAGATAAAAATATAAAGATTGAAAAATCTAATTCTAGTGGCATTAGATTTCTCAGCTATGAAACAATCATGAGGGAAAGTCATTCATGTCAAAGGGTTTATCTTCTATAGCCATGAAAATAATTTAAGTGTACTTCAGTGTCAGTAATATATGTTTTAGGGAATTATAATAGTTCTAAGTTATAAGGAATCCAAGATAAATTATATTTACAACTTCAACCTTAAGTGCTAAAAACTTTGTTAATTGACTAAAACTAAGTGCATCACTGAGTCTTTAGAGGAAACTTAAAAATAATATATATGGAAAGCAAATAATTTTTTGTTTAGGTTTAGAATTATTATCCTTAAATTGTTTTTCTCAGTAAGAATATTTTTCTGTAAGTGAATATTAATGGGCTTATGTTATACAACTCCAGAGAGCAATATTAAGTGCCATTCATGCAAAGCATCATGTCAAGAATAGCCTCAAGGCTGAACATCATGGAGGCCCTGCTGTCTAAACTCTATACCTGGCCCTCCTCTGCTTATTGTGAGATTGATAACAGACTCTGTCATGTCACATCGCCATGCATAGTAGAATGACAACCATCATCAACAGCAAAATTTCAAGGGCCCACTGCAAAATGAGAATGTGAAATTCCTTGTTCCAAAAAAAAAAAAAAGGAAAAGAAGCTTTAAAATTTTCTTTTACAATTTCTATTGACCTGCCACGGGGTTTTTCACTTTTTTATTTAATGTCACACTCCTTGAATCACAGAAAGAAAACAGAAGAAATTACAGAAGGAGTCCAATACCTCTCAGGTTCATGAGTTTCTGCCCTGAAACTTGTTAAGTCAACCCTAATCCTCTCTGTCATTGGGCCCAGAACCCAGGGGAACCTTTCCGAGCATCAGTTTCTGCACTGCTGCACAGTTTGTAAACCTCTGAAGCAGGTCCTGGTGACTATATAATTTATTATATAAATTAGGACAATTTTTGTAATATAAGGGACACTTTTAATAACCTCCCTGGGAAAAGAAGTATAAACCAGCCTGATTTGGGAAAAATAAAACAATGTGTAAATTTGCTTTGTATAAAAGTTAAAATACTAAATTTTAAATACCCTAAAATACAAAATATTATAAATCAATGGGTGAGTCAATTAAAACAAAATAAACACTAAATATGTGCAGATGCTCCTGGATTGATAATGAGGTTACATCCAGTCAAACTAATTATAAGTCAAAAATACAATAAATTGAAAAGGCATTTAATGCCTGGATTAATCCATTGTAAAGCGGACAAAGTGTAATTTGAACCATCATAAACTTTCTGTAAAATAGTCATCCTATGGAAAGTAGAACTCAAGTTGGCCTTTGAGTTCACTCATCACAGGGGAGGGCCAGAGGACCAGTCACTGGGGCACCTAACACAGAAAAGGGAGAGTTGCTGAAATAAATGAAACAAAAATTAGAAATTTTATAGGAACCCGTGAGTGAAAGTCCAGAGGTGAGGTTGGCTTTAAATATTAGTTTAATTTAGTGATTCTTGCTCTATTTCTATGTGATTCCCATCACTCTTCTTCAGATCCCCTCATCCTGAGGCAGCTGTTATGATAGTTACAGTAGCTCCAGGTCTCATAGCTGGTTAAAAAAAGAAACAATGTCTAGAAGAAGAGTAGTCCTCAGTCACCCAACCCCAAGCACTTTCAGAACAACAAAAGCCTCTAAAGGGGCCTCGGAAACCACTGTTAGATCACATGACCATTTGTGAACCAACTACTGTAAAAAAAAAAAAAAAAAAAGACTAAGTAAACTTTAAGCCTATTAGAATCACCCCTGGGGATGGGAGTGAGCTCCAGGGAAAAGTATAAATCTTGAGAAACATCAGTTTTTTAAAAGAAAATTGCTCTAAAAATGGAAACAGTGACTATTGTAGAAACTGAATTGTCATTAAATAATGTTAATCAAATATGCATATTAATTTTTCCTGGGAAGATAGAGGAGCCACAGTGGCATGATCCTTGATTACACCTTCAGTGGCATTCATGTAGCCACAGCAAAGCCAGGCAGACACAGTTTTCAGAAAGTTTTACTTTGCTCTATTTGTTTTTTTCTTCTTGAACTGTTATTAATTATTTATTTATTGTATTAGTTTTGACACTGCTGATAAAGACATACCCAAGACTGGGAAGAAAAAGAGGTTTAATTGGACTATACATGCCACATAGCTTGGAGGCCTCAGAATCATGGTGGGAGAGAAAAGACACTTCCATACATCTGAAATCTTGACTTCTGTGCATCCGTAGGCTCAGCACCATGAGCTGAGAGCTGCCAAGGCTCGGGGCTTCCACCCTCTGAAGCCACAGCCCAAGCTATACATTGGCCTCTTTTAGTCACAGCTGGAGCAGGTGGGATACAGGGCACCAAGTCCCTAGGCTGTACACAGAACAGGGACCCTGGGCCTGGCCCACAAAACCACTTTTCCTCCTGGGCCTCCTGGCCTGTGATGGGAGGGGCGGCTGTGAAGACGTCTGACATTCCATGAAGACATTTTCCTCATGATTTTGGGGATTAACATTTTGTTCCCTGCTACTTATGCAAATTTCTGCAGCCAGCTTGAATTTCTCCCCAGAAAATGGGTTTTTATTTTCTATCACATAGTCAGGTTGCAAATTTACCACATTTTTATGCCCTGTCTCTCTTATAAAACAATGCCTTTATCAGCACCCAAGTCACATCTTGAATGCTTTGCTGCTTAGAAATTTCTTCCATCAGATACCCTAAATCATCTTCCTCAAGTTCAAAGACCCACAGATCTCTAGGGCAGGGGCACAATGATGCCAGTCTCTTTGCTAAAGCATAACAAGAGTCACCTTTGCTCCAGTTCTTAACAAGTGACTCATCTCCATCTGAGGCCACCTCAACCTGGACCTGATTGTCCATATCACTATCAGCATTTGGGGCAAAGTCATTCAACAAATCTCTAGGAAGTTCCAACCTTTCTCAGATTTTCCTGTGTTCTTCTGGGCCCTCCCAACTCTTCCAACCTCTGCATGTTACCCAGTTCCGAAGTCACTTCCATGTTTTCAGATATCTTTTCAGCAATGTCACACTCTAGTGGTAGAAATTTACTGCATTAGTCTGTTTTCACACTGCTGACAAAGACATACCTGAGACTGGGAAGAAAGAGATTTAATTGGCCTTCCAGTTCCACATGGCTGGGGAGGCATCAGAGACATGGCAGGAGGCAAAAGGCACTTCTTAGATGGCAGTGGCAAGTGAAAAATGAGGAAGAAGCAAAAGCAGAAACTTCTAATAAACCCATCAGATCTTGTGAGATTAATTCACTATCACAAGAATTGCATGGGAAGACCAGCCCCCATGATTCAATTATCTCCCCCTGGGTCCCTCCCACAACATGTGAGAATTCTGGGAGATATAATTCAAGTTGAGATTTGAGTAGAGACACAGCCAAACCATATTATTTACTTATTTAATTTTATTTATAATTGATACATAATACTTGCACATATTTATAGGGTGTAATATAATGTTTCAATGGATGTATACATAGTGTAATGATCGAGTCAGAGAAATTGCTTATTCTTCACTTTAAGCTCATTATTTCTTACATGATCTCACTCATATACGGAATCCAAAAATGTTTTCTCAGGGAAGTAGAGAGCAGAATAGTGATTACCAGAGGCTGGAAGGGTAGAGGGAAGAGAGGTACCTGAGAAGGCTGTTCAATGGATAGAAAGTTACAGTCAGACAGGAACAATAAGTTTTGGTGACTTATTACACAGTAGGGTGACTATAGCAAATTGCATTGTTATATATATTTCAAAGTAGCTAAAATAGAAGATTTTGAATGTTGTCATCACAACTAAATGATAAAAGCTTAATCTTCTTAACATGTCTTTCAGGTCCCCCTATGATATTTTTCTTCTGCTAATATGTCTCGCTATATAACCAACAAATGAATTAGCCATAAAGAAATATTTGAATGATCCAAATGTGTGGTGCTCTATTATTTTGTGTTGGATCCCAAGTTTCTAGCACTTACAGTGCGTTGAATACACACACATGAAATTAATAAAGGAAAAGAGCATTAGGGCTGAAATGTATCATCATATTTTGGTAAAAGTTCAGGAAGATAAAACATTTCAAACTTACATATATCTGAAAAATAGCATTCATGAAGAAAAACTGATAAAAGTATAGGAAAAATTTTATTAATTTATAATTGTAGTGATTATCAAATCTTTCAAAATCTACAGATCCAATGTGATTCAAATAAAATTCCAAATACCCCTTTCTTCTAAAATACAGATGGGAAAGCAAAAGACCAAGAATAGCCAAACACTATTGAAAAAGAGCAAGACAAAGTGACTTGCCATACCAGATACCAAGATTTATACTTATATTTTTTGAGATAGTCTTCCTCCCTTGCCCAGGTTAGAGTGCAGTGTCATGATCACACCTCACTGCAGCTTCAAACTTCCAGACTCAAGTGATCCTCCCACCTCAGCCTCCTGAATAGCTGGGGCTATGGGCATGTGCCAACATGCTCAGCTAAAAGATATACTCTTATTAGAGTAAGCAAATGATTAAAAAAAAACTGACCAATGTTTTTAACTTCTTAAAACCCTAATATTTGACCTCTTAAAGTACTAATATTTGACAAAAAGATAGTATTGAAAATTCATGAAGATTGCATGGACTTTTTTGTTAAACAATGTTAGGATAACTCATTGCCCATATGGAGGAAATAAATAGAATCTAGTGGTTATTTTATTTCTTATGCAAAACTTTATTCTAACCAGAGAAAGAACATCAAGACAAAACTTTGAAATACTTAAAATAATATCTTCATGATTTTGGAATTGAAAAGTTTACCTAAACAATTTATTAAGGAACCTATAATAAAATTTTCACAGATTTGTCTACTTAAAAATGATGTATTTCTGTCTGCTAGGATGTCATAAAAATGGGAATATATTTTCAACAAAGTATTATTTTTCAGAATTCATGAAAGACTTTCAAGTTAGCATAAAGAGGACAAAATTCAATAGAAAAAGGAGATTAAGACATGAACATCTATTTTATCAAAATAAGAAAATATGAATGATGATTAAACATTAAAAGGATTGTTCAACCTCAGTTGTTATAAGAAAATGAAAATTAATTTTTTTCTCATCCAGTAGATGGACTGATGTTTATAGTCAGGTAATACCAACTATTGGAGAGGATGTGATCACCTGTTGTATACTGTCGATTTGTGTGAAAATATGTTTAACTACATGTAAAAGATATATAATATTAATAAAATGCTAATATTTTGTGTTAACTGATAAATCAGAATGTATGGATAGTGTATAACAAATAGTTTCTATGTGCAACATACAAGATGTTTATCTCACCACAAGATAAGCTCCATAAAAACTGGGAAACTTATTGTCAGTTTTCTTTTTCTATTAAAACAGTGCCTGACACCTAGAAGATGTTCAATAAATATATACTAAATGAAATAATGAGGAAAATCACCAAAACATTTCTTCTTGGAAGTATAAAGAAACTATAGTATATTCAGGTAATAAAGAAAATATCAAATTACAAATCAATAAACTATAGCTAAATAGTATGTTCAAAAAATAACACGGTATGTTACTTTTGTAGAATTTGAAAGCAAAAAGAAATAACTTATCTTTTAGGGAGATAAACATATATGATAAACCTGTTTGTTAAGTCTTCAAAAGAATGATAAACAAGGGGGAGGGGAGGGAGGGCAAAGGCTTGAGGAGGAACACATGTAAATCCAAGACTACTAAAATGCTCTTTATTACGTTATTAAGTTACTAATGCTAGGTATTAAGTTATTAAGTTAATAATGTTAGTTAACATAAGAGGGTGTTCAAGGGAATTATTATTACTAAGCATTTTAATTTATACTTGCTATATATTTCTTATATGTATTAATTATATAATTAAAATTTAAAAATCACAATTCTAGAAAACAAATTAATAAACCCCCTTAAAAAATGTATAGATAATTTTGCACTTGCATTATTCAGACAAAATCTATAAAATATTTTTGCAGTTACATAGTTTAGCCAATCGTACATCTGGTACAGGATAAAGTTTCCCACTACCTACCTTGGTATAGTACATACGTTCCAATTTGCTAGATTAATAGTTAGAACTTTGTAAGATTTATTGTTTTTAACTAGAATTTAAAACTTTAAGAGTTTAGAGCTGACCACTTAATTAGGAACTGACAACGAGTCAGGATGAATCAGGGTGATATTTACCATTTCAATATTTAACATGAATTGGTACTTTAAGCTATTCATTATATTAAGATTTGAAGTATAAAAAAGTTTTTTTTAATTATTTTTCAGTTGTTTAAACTTTTCATGGTTATAAAAACATACATTTATTTTTTAACCTTTTTTTTTCTTTTGAATCCCCAGAGCCTGGGATAGACAATAGCATATTTTAGGCACACAGCAAACATTTGTTGAATTTGATTAAAATACAATCACCCATGTAAAGTGCTTAGTACAGTATCTGCATAAACATAGTTAATGCTAGTTCATGCTCTTATGAGTGGTTTAGAAGCTTCCTCAGAAAGTGCGGAAGACAGCAGAAAGAAGCCAGGCAGGATGGCACTTACTTCTTAAACTACAAATAATCATTCTTCTGATCACACAGAAGAAGCATTTTCTATTTATTTGAGCAAGATCTGAGAATTTTGTTCATGAAAAGATTATCTTTTTCTCTGGAAACTTAAATATATAAAACCTTAACTATTTACAAAATACAAATGAGCCTTATTTTCCTGTAATTCCCATCACCATCTTTATTTGTGGTTTAAAAAAATGAGAGTTTTGTATATAATTCCCTTTTTAAAAGATTAAGAATTCAAGAAATTGTTGGATACCTTAAAGATAAACACCAAATACTCCTTAATTCTAAATTCTATAGTAATATGGTTAATAATAGATAATTCTATATAGTGTGGTTTATTATGACCTAATCCAAAAATAGCCATAGAAAGGACAATTGAAAATGTTCCAGATGAATAAGAATGATAGTAAGAGGAGGGTAATTAGGCTAATATGTTTAATGTTCTGAGACGAAAACACATGGAAAAGGATTTCTCCTATTCCCAGGAACATAAGTCGTCTCAATGTTAAAGAATTGCTGATAGAAATGTTGATTAATCTATCTCTGTGAAAAACTTATTATTTACATATAATGTGTTAAAGCACTTAAAGGACAGAATATTTACAAAGTATATTTAGAGTGTATTGATTATAGCCATAAATGTATATACTTCTTGTATTGATAAATTATTTACTATGATCTATTAAAAGTTACCATTTTAGATGGTATTGCTCTATATAGCATGCTAGCAAACTGTAGCGAAGCTGATTTATTCAAGGGAATTATTCATTTAATTTCCACATTTAGTATTTATGTTTCATTTCCATTCATTTATTCATCTTTATTCATTTATACATTTATCAAATATTCATTTGAATGATTTTCGTTATAGCTACAGAAACTGTAGGATGAGATATGCAGTAAATTTACCTTTTTAATACATTTATTCTTACAAAATCCTCTGAGCAGATTAAGGCTGCTATACCCATCATACTCACATCTCTAAATTTTTACAACTTTTGCCTATCCTTTGGAAGTTTTCTGGAATTTCACAGAATTGTTTCACATTACCCTTAGTAGTCTATTTAATATTTGACACATCAAATATTTACTTATGCAATGAGTATGTTATATGTTATAGCATAGATTTCAGATAGTACTCATTGAGGACTCTTTACCATTCAACAGCCAAACAAACTTTTTTCACATTAGACAATATAATAATTTGAGAGTTTCCCTTTGTTCCCTATTCATGTTTCACTAACATTGTCGATATCATCTGAGATTTTTTTCTGCCTTATAATTTCTTTTTTGTTGTTGTTTTTACACTAAAGTCAAACTTGCTATTTACAAAAACATAAACTAATTAAAATTTACATTGCTAATGGAACTGTTATTATTATTATTTGCTTTTTTAATGATGATTGTGTATAGAGTCTTGCTAGTCCAATGGAGCTTAAAATATTGCTTTCCTTTGAGCTTTAGTTTGGCCATATGGCTTCCCTTTTCTGCAAATGAGCATTTTCCCACATGTATCAACACACAGAGAGAGGGACAAAGACTGAGACACAAAGAATGGAGCAATTCTTCCTAACTTGAGAAATTAACTCAGGGTGATGGCAAAAATATTAAGGGGAAAATATCAGAGAAAGTTATATAATATAATATAGTCTCAAATCCTTTTGGAAGGCCTAGGGTTTTTTCTATAGTTCTTGGCTGAATGCAGCCAGAGTGATTAGAGCACAAATACAAGGGAATGTGAGGAGTTTACCTAGCTAGCTTGTTTACTCATATAGTCTTAAAACTAACCTTTGAGCCTGATGGCCCACTTGGGAGGAGGTCAACCAGGGACATTACCCACTAATGGTGTTTACTTTGAGCATTGGAACCTGTCCTTTTATCTTTAACCTCTAGTGGTGTTGACTCAAGCCTTTGTCAATTAAACTACTGAATAAATGCAAGTCTGATTGGTTGGGGAGGGCTGGCGGCCGCTATCTCTATACAGCACTCTCTAGGGTGCCTGTAAGCCACCCGAACATATTCAGTCAAACTGTCAAAGCATAATACCTGTGTGTTAGTGTACTTTATTCATCTGTTGCTGAGTCAGGGTCTGCACAACAGACCCCCTCAGGTGGTATTCCCGACACTAACTGTTCATATTTTGAATTCGATTCTTGATTTTGTTTGTTTGTTTGTTTTTGTTTTTGTTTTTGTTTTCTTGAGATGGAGTTTCGCTCTTGTTACCCAGGCTAGAGTGCAATGGCGCATTCTTGGCTCACTGCAACCTGTGCCTCCTGGGTTCAGGCAATTCTCCTGCCTCAGCCTCCTGAGTAGCTGGAATTACAGGCATGTGCCACCATGCCCAGCTAATCAATTCTTGATTTTTTTTTAAGGGTAGTTACTTAAGAGATAGCGTTTTTTTCCTTGTAGTTCTATTTTTTCCTCCCACCCTCATCATTCATGTGCTCCCATTTTATGTCTATTTCTGTCCATATCCTTTACTCTATTTCAGCTCTTTTGTGTGTTACTGATTTTGTTTTCTTGCGTGGTTTTGGTTTTTCACTCTTCTTTTGAAAATCTGAAGTTGGAGTCCCTTGCTCAGAACAGTTCTAGTCCAATAGATTAATGATCAGGAGGCCTGATTATAGTCAAGGATAATTCTTTCTCCCAACTCTTCTTGTGATTGTTTCAGAGAGCAATCTAATAAAATGTGCTCAACATTTTTGTGTGTAATCTCCTCCTAATTTAAATTGCTACTAAAGAGTGAGAATAAAGGAGCTAGCCAACATCCCTAACATTAGCCAATATTTCTGACACCAGAAGGTAGACACAACTGAAACACCAGTATATCTTGTTTAATTATTTTAGCTATTAGTCTTCCTATCTGTATTGTTAAGTATTAGGCTTCCTGTTAAAGAGAGGGAGATAAAAGGTAGCCAGATCCAAGGTTGCAAGCAATTGTCATGTTCTTCCCTTTGAGTCTCAATTTTTATTTAATGTTAACATGGATACATAAACAATGCCAATACAGATATGCAGAAGTATAAAAATTGTGGAGAAAAATGAGTGCCAATGTAGTAGACAGGTAGTAAAGAGTTGAACAAAAATTCCACTTGCCATAAGTTAATCTAAAGAAATGTCATCTGGAAGAACATTGCTGAGAGGTATATAAATAATCCTAAAGCTTTTTCTAGAATTTAGAGAAAAAAGAAGTAAATAGGTTTCTCCCTATATGTAACTTGGCGATTATACAAGTCCCAAGTGTGCTTGGATAAAAGAGAGCATTCTGGAGGTATGTTGCCTAATGTTAGTTTAAATTCCTTTTCTTGAAACTGTGATTATGTTTAATCATTTTCTATAGAAATATTTTGAAGTTATGTATAGTGCTTATCATTTTTTAATTTTAAATGAAGTTTTTGTAATAGGACATGTTTTATATTAATCATCTTAATAATTATGTAAGTAATAAACACTAACCTCTTAGTTCAAATCTCTTTGATATCAGTAGTAAAATCACACAAAAAAATTCTTGTGTTAGTCCATTTTGTACCATTATAAAGAAATACTGGAGGCGGGGTAATTTATGGGAAAAGAGGTTTAATTGGCTCATGGTTCTGCAGGCTCCACAGGGAGCATGGCACCAACATCTGCTCAGTGCTGGTCAGGACCTCAGGAAGCTTGCAATCATGATGGAAGACCAAGAAAGAAGCCTGCATATTACAAGGTGAGAGAAGGAATAAGAGAGAGGGAAGGAGTTGACACACTCTTTTATACAACATAGGTCTCACATGAACTAACAGAGCAAGAATTTACTCATTACCAAGGAGATGGCACTAAGATATTCATGAGAGATTCACCCTCATGATTTAAATACCTCCCACAAGGCTCCACCTCCAACATTGGGGATTACAGTTCAACGTGATATATGGAGGGGACAAACATCCAAATCATATTAATTCTCATAAAAGTCATTTACCCTAAGTGTTAGTACTGATCAGAACTTTAGGTAGCAACAAAGAGCTTGGAGAGATTTACATCAGCATCTTGATAGACTGTGTTTTCATACTTTAGTTTTGTCCACAACAGAATCAAATATTATATATACTCTCATACCTAAACACATATCCCTCATATTTTATTCTTGCCTCAGTTACAGACTTTTAGATAATTACTTGTTACTCATCTATTGTGGGCCATCTTCCTAATGCATTATTTATTATTTTAAAAAAACTCCTTTTGATTATTTGTCAGTTACAATATTAATGACATGCACAGTTCCTAGAATAGCCCTTAACAAGGCACAGAACCTATCTCCAAATTTATGAGTAGCCTGACCATATAAACTCTATCTCAATGACTTAATCTGAGAAAATTGCATTCTTTTAAAACATCTGTCTTTAAACCTGTTGTTTCTTTGCTTAAAAGTTTCTATTCTCCCTTGCCTACTAAAGTCCTCATTCCCTGCACCATCTCAATTGTTGCCTCTTTTATGAAACTTTCCTATATAGTTTGTTCCCAAGGTTTGTCACTCCTTTTCATTGCTCACCATAGTTTTGTTCACATATTTAATTGTGTTATTTTATACAGCATGGAGGGAGTGTATCATAGTGGCTAAGATCTTGGCTACCAGAATCAGACTGAGGTCAACTTATGACTCAGCAATTTCCAGAACATGACCTTTGCCAAATTATATGAGCTCTCTGGACTTTCATCCAAAGAAAGGTAATAATAGTAATAGTTTAAAGTGGTTAAATATTTCCTGCTTCAGTTGTGATGTGTAAAGAGCTTGGAAGTCACACTCCTATCCTCACAAGAAAAAGCAGAACAAACTGAAACTCAATTGCTTTTTGTGGCCCCAGCGGAGAACTAAAATTTCAGGGCAAAACAAAAATCTGGAGAGACGGGATCATCCAGAGTCAAAGATGAGAGCTATCTACTTGGAGCAAGACTCCAAAGCTATAAACTGGTAGAAACACTTGAAAAGTACTTTGGATGAATTGTGAGAAGATCAGTGTAGACTAGCATGAGAGTGGGAGTGAGAAATGCCTTGGGTCAGCAGTCATAGGAGACCACATCTTTTGGGGGACTTTACCTGCAGGAAGTCTGCTGAGTTCTCACAGTGAAGATAGAAACACTCCCTCATGGCTCTGGCAGTGACAACAGCAGAATAAATGATAAAATATGCCTAGACTTCTGTACAAAAATAGACTCTGCTCCAGGGGTGAAGATTTGCCAGACTTATCCCGCTGGAGGAAGGTTATTCCTCCCACTCCTGCCTCCTCTAGCTCAATAGTGAAAGTCAATAGAGTTTTAGGGAAATGGATTGGGATACAGCAAACAGGAAAGGGAGCAGGAGACGGGGAGAAGAAAACAAAACAAAATGAAACAAAACAAAACAAGAAAGCTACATCAATGGAGAAGTACTTGTGAAGTCACAGTTCTAAGACATAGTTCCCTTATAACAATGAGATGTAATCAGAAGACTACAGAATGCTTTCCATACACCTTATCATTACACTAACAGAACTCCAATATAGTAACAGTTGAAAGAGCTACAAGACACAGACTGTTTAAGAGAATAGTGCTTAGGGAAATCCAAAGTCAAGAGGTGAGACAAAAATAAGGCACTAGAGGAATCTGAAGCAACTAGCACCAGGACACATTTAGCCACAGGACACATTTAATGTAGCCCAAACCCTATCAGCATAAATCCCCATAATAAAGGCCTATTTAGCTCATTTTCTGTTATCCAATAAAACACACTCTTGGCTTTCAACAGAAAATTACAAGATAACACCAAATGCAAGTGTTACACAATCTGAAGAGACAGAGCAATCATCAGAATGGGATTCAGGTATGACACAGACATTGGAATTATCAGACAGGGATTTTGAAATGACTGTGATTAATACATTAAAGTCTCTAATGAAAAAAATACAATATTTAACAGTAGAAAGCTAATTTAAGCAGAGACTCTGTATAGTGTATATCCGATATGGTTTGGATCTGTGTCTCTGCCCAAATCTCACATTGAATTGTAATCCCCAGTGTTGGAAGCGGGCCCTGGTGGGAGGTGATTGGCTTATGGGGACACTTTCGAATTGTTTAGAACTATCCTCCTAATGCTGTCGTGTGATAGAGTTCTCATGAAATCTGGTTGTTGAAATGTGTGTGGCACTTCCCCTGCCCCTCTTCTTCTAGCTCTGATCATGTAAGACATGCCTGCTCCCATTCACCTTCTACCATGATACAAAGTGTCCTGAGGCCTCTCCGGAAGTCATCATGCTTCCCATACAGCCTGAAGAAACTTGAGCCAATTAAACCTCTTGTCTTTATAAATTACCCAGAGTCAGGTATTTCTTTATAGCAGTGTGAGAATGGATTAATATAGAAAAATGTTACTGGGAGTGACCTGTTTCTATAAAGACACCTAAAAATGTGAAAGAGACTTCGGAACTGGGTAATTGGCAGAGGTTGGAACAATGTGGGGGGCTCAGAAGAAGACAGAACAATGAGGGAATGTTTGGAAATACCTAAGGACTTCTTGAATAACCATTCAACAAGTGTGTAACAAAAATGCAGGTAGTGATATGGATAATAAGGCTAGGCTGATGAGGTCTCACATAGAAATGAAGAATTTATTGGGAACTAGAACAAAGGTCACTTTTGTTTCTTAGCAAAGCAATTGGCTGTGTTGTACCCCTGCTCCAACGATCTGTGAACTTTGATCTTGATAAGGATTCATTAGGGTATCTAGTAGAAGAAATTTCTAATCAGTAAAGCATTCGGGATGGTGCCTGGCTCCTTCTAGCAGCCTAGCTCATATTTGTGAGCAAAGAAATGATGTAAAACCAGAATTTACATTTAAAAGGAAAGCAGAACATAAAGGTTTGGAAAATATACAGCCTGAAAATATACAGCCTGACCTTCTACATCATAAGTAGAAAAGAAAAATCTACTTTCTGGAGAAAAAATTAAGCCTGCTGTAGAAATTTGCATAAGTACAAAGGAGCCAAATGTTGATTACCAAGACAATGGGGAAAACACCTTGAAGTCATTTCAGACACTTTCCTGGCAGCCCCTCCTGTAACAGGCCTAGAGGCCTAAGAGGGAATAATGGTTTGGTGGGCCAAGCCCAGGGCTCCTCTGCCCTGCACAGCCTCAAGACACTGCTCCCCACATCCCAGCCTCTCTAGTGCCAGCTGTGACTAAAAGGGGTCAAGGTACAGTTGGGGTCACTCCTCCAGAGAATGCAAGCCATAAGCCTTGGCAGCCTCTGTGTGGTGTTAAGCCTGTGGGCGTGTGAGTACAAGAGTTGATGCTTGGGAGTTTCACCTAGATTTCAAAGGATATATGGAAGAGCCTAGATGTCCAAGCAGAAGCCTGGTGCAGGGGTGAAGCCATCATGGAGAACCTCTACTAGGGCAGTCTGGGGAGGAAATGTGGTGTTGGAGCTCCCACACTGAATTTCCACTGTAGTACTCCCTAGCGAAGCTGTGAGAAGAGGGCCACTGTCATACAAAACTAAGAATGGTAGATGCACTGACAACTTGCACTGTGCACCTGGAAAAGCTGCAGGCACTCAACACCAGACTTTGAGAGGAGCCATGGGGCCTGAGCCCTGACAAGCTACCTTGGGAGCCCACCCTTGCATCAGTGTGCCCTGGATGTGGGATGTAGAGTCAAAAATTATTTTAGAGCTTTAAGATTTACTGGCAGCCCTGCTGGGTTTTGGACTTGCATGAGGACTGTAGCCCTGTTCTTTTGGCTGAATTCCCCCTCTTGGAATGAGACTATTTACCCAATGCCTGTACCCACCTTGTATCTTGAAAATAACTAACTTTTTCTAATTTCACAGACTCACAGCCAGAAGGGACTTGCCTTGTCTCAGATGAGACTTTGGATTGTGGACTTTTGAGTTAATACTGAAATAAGTTAAAACTTTGGGAGACTGTTGGAAAGGCCTAATTGTATTTTGAAATGTGAGACAGACCTGAAATTTTAGAAGGGCCAGAGGTGAAATAATATGGTTTCATCCTGTGTCCCTGCCCAAATCTCATGTCAAATTATAATCCACAATGTTGGAAGTAGGGGCTGCTGGGAGGTGATTGGATTTTGGGCAGTTTTCTAATGATTTAACATCATCCCTCTAGTGCTATCTTATAATAGAGTTCTCATGTGATCTGGTTATTTACAAGTGTGTGGTACCTTGCCTCTTTCTCTCTCCTACTGCTCCAGCCATGGAAGATGTACCTGGCATTACTTCACCTTTTGCCATGATTGAAAGTTCCCTGAGACCTCCCCAGAAACCATTATGCTTCCTGTTTAACCTGTAGAATGATGAGCCAATTAAACCTCTTGTCTTTATAAATTACCCAGTCTCAAGTATTTTTTATAGCAGTATGAAAATGAACTAATATAATACCCATTACACATAAAGTGATATAGGGTTGTTTGAAGACTAGAATGCAGTTATAAGCATAGTAGATATTTATCCAACTATATCACTCAATAGTCTCTTTAGATGTTAATGTTCTAAATATACCAATTAAAGATAGAAATTGTTGGAGTGGATAAGAAAACCAAACTCCAGCTGTGTGTCACTTACAAGAAACCCATTTTAAATATAAAGATACAGCTGGCTTAAAAGTAAAAAGATAAAGAAACACACAAAATGTTAATCAAAAGAAAGCAAAGGAGCTATATTAAATTCAGAGAAAGCAGACTTCAGGAAAGATAGAGATTACCAGGGGTAAAGAGCTTTATCTAATGATAAAAGTGCTAATTCTCCAAAAAGACATAATAATCCAAAATGCATATGCCTCAAACAGGAGAACATTAAAACACATGCAGTAAAATTGTAAAAACTGAAGGATAAATAAGCTAACAGAGCCGCTATTACAGTTGGAGACTTCAACACTCCCCCTTTAGTAATTGACAGATGCAACAAGCAGAAAATAAGAATATCTTTAAACTGAACAGCTCTATCACCCACTTATCTAGTTGAAATGTTTAGCAAAGTACATCCACAATAGCAGAAGACATATTTTTTTCATGATCACATGGAACATTCTTCAAGATTGGCCACATTTGGGCCATAAAAGACATCTTAAAAACACAAAATAATAGAATTAATGTAAAGTATGTTTTCATACTACAGCGAAGTTCATGTAGAAGTCAGTAACATGCAGATTACTGAAATATCTCCAAATGTCAGAAAACTGACACCTTTCTCAATAAGCGAGACATCAAAATAGAGGTCTCATTTGAAATATAAAACTTTTGAAGTAAATAAAAATGAAAACAGACTATATTGATACTTCAATACTTAGCTTTTTTTTTTCTTCAAGATAGAGACTTAGAGGCTTTGATAACGGACCTCACCCACTTGGAAATCGCAAAATAGTGTGTAGAGATTCACACTGTGAACTTCTATTGAGGAAAGAATATGGAAGCTCAACATAAAAATAAAACAAACTTTGGATATTTTGAAAAATATGGTGGGCAGCAGCCCACACTGTGGGTCTGATAGAAAACTGTGAGTCCCCAGTTTATGAGAGGGGAAGAATACCTTCAGAGTATACCTTTCCACTGGGGAGTGAGGCAATCCAGGCCACAGGGGAGCTCCTTGATTATTACAAGCATAGGATCCAGTTCCGGGATCAGTGAAGAGACTGTGAAAAGGAGAGGCAGCAGGAAGAACTTTGTACGTACTCCCAGACCTTGATGCCAGTAGGAGATCATTCCTGATCTTAGCTTATAAGGTGCTGAGCAGAAATCTGCCATCCAGAACAAGAATAGGAATTAGTCACTGGTTTGGAGAATCTCAGCAATGAGATTTGCAATCTAGTCTTAAGAGGAAGGAGGTGCCCCATGGCCAGATCTGAGAGGTGAGTGCAGCATGAGTTTGAGCCATGGGTGTGAGAGATTGGCAGCCCCTTTTTGCAGAACTGGAATGAGAGAGGTTTGACCTGGGAGTCAAAGTTTTTTTCCCTGGCAGGAAGTTTTGTAGTATAGGAATTTTGTAATCTGAAGAGAGATTGCTTGTGTCTTAACTTACTGTTTCATCTTGTTGCCAGAAGCAGGTCATGGGAGAGAGGCTTGCTGGGTCAAGAGTGTAGGAGTCAGGCTGGTGTCACTACCACCTGATAGGTTGTGGGGCACAAATGACTTCTCATTTCCCATGCTGATTCTTTGGTACAAAGTAAGTTACTCTGCCTCCCCTTGGAGCATTGCCCCAGTGGCCTGAGCATTGCCTTCTGATCCCCGTTAGGGCTGTTGCTTGTGCCTGTCATTGGGGATCCTGAGCACAGCCCTGGCTACCTCAGCTTTGACCAACTTTACCCTTATCACCAGCCTCAGAGGCAGAACATGGGATTGGGACCCCTGGAAGTCCCAGAGTGCAACCCATTGCCTGGAGCATCCTATTACTGCTGCTTAAAAAAGGTCAAGCAAAAGCCCAACTGCCATTATCACTTTTGGCTCTCACCTGCAAGTGCCACCTACCTGGGAGACAAACCTGCAAAGCCCTTTTTGTTTTCAACATCTGTTGAAAAATTGCACAGCATTTGGGAAAGAGAAGAGATTTGCATGACCTCTTCTATCGCCATTGTTCACCCCACCCTGTCTTGTTGGAGGGACTTGAGCCTGCTCCCCAACAGCGTACATGACTACTACATCTGACATTTGAGAAAGTCACCACAATAAGACAATCTGTAACCAAGAAAATCATACAGTCTATACAACTTCCTTGTCACCCCTATCACAGATGGTGCTTGTGCCTGCCATTGCAGGACCCTAGGGTAGGTCAGTCCAGTCCAGCTCCACTCAGCATCACTCCCTCATTCCAGGGCTGAGGGCATAGCCCTGGCCACTCTGCATGTTATGGGCCAACCCATTGCCTGAGGCTCCAGAGAGCTTCTCCTGGTAAACCAAGATCAAGTATCAGCCCTACTGACACTGCTGCAGCCAACTCTTACCTGAAAGTGCCATGTACTGGCCTGGAGGTTGAATGGCACAACACAATACAAAATCTGCTGCCAAAATACACAGCACTTGGGAATGAAATAAGCTTTTTAAGACCCGTGTTAACCCTGCTCTACAAAAGATCATGAGCCTATTCATATGCCCCGTATGCTACTACTACAACTGGGATTTGAGAAAGCCATACACTGAGGCTATCTACAATCAAAGAATTTATACAGATCTGCCCGTAAAAGCACCTGGAAGCAAAGCCAAATGATGCTATTCAACAAACATTATGGTCACATCCTCAAGGTGGGAAATAAAATCCCGTTTAAATAAAGTAAATTATAAAATAAGAAAAAGTGATATTTTCCCAGATGAGAAGGAACCAGCATAACAATTCTGAACAAGAAACTGGATGTTACAACACCACCAAGCATCACTAACTTTCTAGAAATGAATCCTAATTAAAAATAAAATTTTGAAATACCAGATAAAGAATTTAAAATATTTATTTTAAAGAAACTCAATGAGATGCAAATCAATACAAAGAAATCTGAAAATTAATTTAGGATATGATAGAAATTTACCCAAGAGATAGATAGATATTTTTATAAAGAATAGAACTTATGGAAATACAAAAAAATTACTGAAGGAATTATGAAGTACCATTGAAAGCTTCAACAATAGACTAGACCAAACAGAAGAATCTGAGAACTTGAATACAGATTTTTCAAAAATACAGTCAGACAAAAATGAAGAAAAATAACATTTCAAAATGGACGAAGCCTTCAAAAAGTATAGGACTTCTTAAAATAGCTGAGCCTATGAAGCATAAATATTTCTGAGGGAGAAGATAAAACAAAAAAATTTTAAAACGAATTTTTAGAAATAATTGAAGAAACCTTCACTATTCTAACAAGATATATAGAGGTTCAGATACAAGAGGATCAACAACGTCAGAAAAATACATTGCAAGAAGAACCTTATCATGGAATATAGTCAGCAGATTGTCTAAGGCCAACCTAAAGAAAAACAAACAAACAAAAAAACCTAAAATCAGCAAGATAAAACATCCAGTAATCTATAAAAGAAAACTCCATTAGAATAAGAATGAGCTTTTCAACAAATATTTCACAAGCCAGAAGAGATTGAGATTCTATTTGTATAGTGCTTACAAAAATAAAAGAACAAAACTGTCAATTTTGAATTTTGTATTCTGTTGCATTACATCTCATAAATGAAGGAGAAGTCAAGTGTTTACCGAACAAGCAAATTATGAGGGAATTTGTCATTGATACTACAAGAAATGCTCAAAGGAGTTCTAAACTTGGAAACACAAGGTCAATACTAGTCATCACAAAAACACATCAAATATAAAACTCACAGGTCTTATAAAACAGCTAAATAAAACGAGGAAGAGAAAAGAACAAAATGATAATATAAAAGAATGCCACCAAACCACCAAGAAAAACAGAGGAAAAAAAACAAACAAAAATCTACAAAGCAACTACATGACAATTAACATTATGAAAAAAACAAAACCTCAGGTGGCCATATTAATCTTGAATGTAAAAAGATTACATGTTCCACTTAAAAGGTATAGATTGGTAAAATGTATAAAAGAAATTAAACAACCATTTGCTGCCTATAGGAAACTCACCTTACTGGTGAACACAACAGTAAAGAATGAAGGAGTAAAAGAAGATATTCTATGAAAAAGGAAATCAAAAACAAGCAAGTATAGCTATATTTGATTTGGATAAAACAGACTTCATATAATTATACATTGATAAGAAGATCGATTCAACAAGAAGCTATAACAATCCTAAATATGTATGCATCCAACAGAGGAACACTCAGATTTGTAAAAACAAATATGACAGGATCTAAGAATCATAGCAATACAGTAATAGTGAGGGACTTCAACACACAACAGACAGCACCAGACAGATCATCACAACAGAAAATCAAGAAAGAAACACTGGACTTAAATTGAACTCAATATCAAGAACATTTTACCCTACAAGCACAGAACATATATTTTCATCAACATATGAAATATTTCCCAAAAATAGGCAATAAAACAAGTCTCAATACATTTAAAAAATTGAAATCATACCAAGTATCTTCTCAAACCATAATGAAACCAAGCAAGAGATCCATTCCAAGTGGAACTTACAAAACTTTACGAATATGCAGACATAAACAAGGTTATCCTGAATGATCTTTGGGTAAAGGATTTAATTAAGAAAAAAATTAAAATATTTTTGAAATGAACAAAAAGGGAGACACAATATACCAAAACCTCTGGGATATAGCAAATGCATTGTGAAGGAGAAGTTTATAGTGGCAAAGCCTGCATCAAAATAATGGAAAAATTACAAATTGAAAATTTAACATCACACCTTAGGGAAATAGAAAAATAAGAGTGCACATACCAAAAGGCTAGAAGAAATATAGAAATAACAAATATTAGAGAAGAACTAAATGGAATTGAGACAAAAAATACAAAGATTAATGAAACAAAAGGTACCTTCTTTGAAAAGAGAAGCAAAATTGATAGACTTCTAGCTAGACAAACCTAGAAGAGAGACAATTCAAGTAAACATGATAAGAAACAGGAAACATTACAACTGATACCACAGAAATAAAAATGTTCATCAGAGATTGCTATGAGTAACTTTGCACTCACAAACTAAAAAACCTAGAGGAAATGTATAAACCCCTAGAAACATACAAACTTCTAAAATTGAACAAAGAAGAAATAGAAATCTTGAGCAGGTCAATAACAAGTAACAAGAGTGATTCAATAATGAAAAATCTCTCAACAAGCAAAGCTCAGAAACAGATCAATTCACAGTTGAATTCTACCTTATGTACAAAGAACTGGTACCAAACTTATTGAAACTGTTCAAAAAAATTGAGGAGGAGGAAGTTCTCCTTAACTTATTACTTAAATCCGGTATTACCATGATACTCAAACCAGAAAAGGACATAAGAAAGAAAAGAAAGCTACAGACCAATGTTCTTGATGAGCATACATGCAGAAATCCTCAAGAAAATACCAGCAAACAGCTTCTGCACAGCAAAGGAAACAGTCACTACAGTGAATCGGCAACCAACAGAATTGGAAAAAATTTTTGCAGTTTACCCATCTGACAAAGGGCTGATATCCAGAATTTACAAAGAACTCAAACAGATTTACAGGAAAAAAAAAAAACAAAAACAGCCCATTCAGAAAAGGGCAAAGGATATGAACAGACACTTTACAAAAGAAGACATACATGAGGCCAACAATTATATGAAAAAATGCTCATCATCACTGGTCATTAGAGAAATGCAAATCAAAACCACATTGAGATACCATCTCACACCAGTTAGACTGGTGATCATTAAAAAATCTGGAGACAACAGATGCTGGAGAGGCTGTGGAGAAAAAGGAACACTTTTACACTGTTGGTGGGAGTGTAAATTAGTTCAACCATTGTGGAAGACAGTGTGGCGATTCCTCAAGGCCTTAGAAATAGAAATTCCATTTGACCCAGCAATCCCATTACTGGGTATATATCCAAAGGACTATAAATCAGTCTACTATAAGGACACATGCACACGAATGTTCATTGCAGCACTGTTTACAATAGCAAAGACCTGGAACCAACCCAAATGCCCACTGATGATACACTGGACCTGGAAAATGTGGCACATATACACCATGGAATATTATGCAGCAATCACAAATGATGAGTTCATGTGGTTTGGAGGGACATGGATGAATCTGGAGAACATCATTCTCAGCAAACTGACACAAGAAAAGAAAATAAAATACGACATATTCTCACTCATAGGCAGGTGATAAAAAATAAGAACACATGGACACAGGGAGGGGAGTACTAAACACTGGGGTCTATTGGGGGGAAAAGGGGAGGGCCAGCGGTGGGGGGAGCTGGGGACAGATATGCTGGGGAGAAATGCCAAATGTGGGTGAAGGGGAGAAATGCCAAATGTGGGTGAAGGGAAGAAATGCCAAATGTGGGTGAAGGGGAGAAAGGAAGCAAAACACACTGCCATGTGTGTACCTATGCAACTGTCTTGCATGTTCTGCACATGTACCCAAAACTTAAAATGCAATAAAAAATTTAAAAAAAAAAGAAAAGAAAATACCAGCACACTGACTCCAATATTACACCAAAAAGATAATATACCACAATCAAGTTGGTTTTATTTTAGAGATGAAAGGATGATCCAACATACACTAATCAATAAATGTAATTCACTACATAGACTGCATAAATAACACAACCCATACGATTATCTCAATAGATGCAGAATGAGCATTTGATAAAATACAACATGACTTCATGATAAAAAAAAAAACCTTAACAAACTAGGCATAGAAAGAGCATACCTGAAAGTAAAAACAATTTATGACAAACTAACAAGTAACATTATACTGAATGAGTAAAAGTTGAAAGCACTTCTCCTAAGAACTGGAACAAGACCAGAATGCCCGTTTTCACCACACCTATTCAGCACATTACTGGAAGTTCTAGTCAAAGTAATCAGGTAAAAAGAATAAATAAATAAAAGGCATCCAAATTGGAGATGAGGAAGTCAAATGGTCATGTTTGTTTATGATACAATAAGAAAACCCTAAGATTCCACCAAAAGACCCCTAAATTTGACAAGCGAATTTAGTAAAGTTTCAGGGTATAAGTCAATAGCATTTTGATACATTGCTAATTATCAAACTGAGAACAAAATCAAGAAGTCAATCCCATTTACTGAGGCTAAAAAACCCCCAAAATATAGGCATATATTTATCCAAGAAGACAAAAGATTTCTACAAAAGAAATTACAAAACGATCTGAAAAAAATTGTAGATGACAGAAATAAATGGAAAAATATTTCATGTACATGGATCAGAAGACTCAAAATAATTAAAATAACCATACAGCTCAAAGCAATCTACAGATGCAATGAAATTTCTTTCAAAATACCAATGTCATTTTCACAGCATTAGAAAAAGCAATCCTAAAATTCTCATGGAACTAAAAAGATCCCAAATAACTAAAGCAATCCTAAGCAATAAGAACAAAGCTGGGGGCATCATATTACCTGACTTTAAATTATACTACAAGCTATAGTAACTAAAACAGCATGGTACTAGTATAAAAATAGACACACAGATCAAAAGAACAGAATAAAGAACCCAGAAATGAAGCCACATAGCTATAGTCACAAATATTTGTGGTATGTTAAAAGAAAAATAGAATCAACTTAGAGTTCCAAATACTCAAAGCTGAAAAAATTTGAGCAACAGCAACAACAAAAAGGAGTATTGGATTATAATCTAAATAATAAAAAAAATATGCTTTCATCCGGAACAATATAAATAAATGATTAAATACATAAATAAATGGTGTATAATAGAAAAACTCACATGTGTAAAGATTTCAAATAATACACACAGACACCCTGAGCATAACTTCTCACTAATAAGTGTCGGCTGTGTATAATAAGTCTTCAAAAATATACAGTCTAAAAAAGGGAAAAAAGTGACTGCAGTGGAGAAACCTGAAAAATACTATCTCAAACTGTTTTTCAATGTTGCCACCAATAGTGATGTCTTTGATATTATTTACCTTTGTCATGATAAAAAGAGTACTTTACATATGTGTTCTTCTCAGAAACCTGAAAGCCCAGTCTAATTATGAGAAAAACATCGAATAAATTTCTTTTTTTTCCACATAAAATAGTAATCAGTTTTTATTTTAACATGCATATGAAATGCTTAGTTACCATTATTTCTCCATTTTATTCATTTTTTTTTCTTTTTCTTTTTTATTGCATTTTAGGTTTTGGGATACATGTGCAGAACATGCAAGATAGTTGCATAGGTACACACGTGGCAGTGTGATTTCCTGTCTTCCTCCCCCTCACCCACATCTGGCATTTCTCCCTATGCCATCCCTCCCCAGCTCCTCCCCCCACTGTCCCTCCCCTATTCCCCCAAATAGACCCCAGTGTGTAGTGCTCCCCTCCCTGTGTCCATGTGTCCTCATTGTTCATCACCCGCCTATGAGTGAGAATATGCGGTATTTCATTTTCTGTTCTTGTGTCAGTTTGCTGAGAATGATTTCTCCAGATTCATCCATGTCCCTACAAAGGACATGAATTCATTGTTTTTGATGGCTGCATACTATTCCATGGTGTATATGTGCCACATTTTTCCAGTCCAGTCTATCATCGATGGGCATTTGGGTTGGTTCCAGGTCTTTGCTATTGTAAACAGTGCTGCAATGAACATCCATGTACATGTGTCCTTATAGTAGAACGATTTATAGTCTTTTGGATATATACTCAGTAATGGGAATGCTGGGTCAAATGGAATTTCTATTTCTAAAGCCTTGAGGAATCACCACACTGTCTTCCACAATGGTTGAACTAATTTACACTCCCACCAGCAGTGTAAAAGTGTTCCTATTTCTCCACATCCTCTCCAGAATCTGTCTCCAGATTTTTTAATGATCACCATTCTAACTGGCATGAGGTGGTATCTCAATGTAGTTTTGATTTGCATTTCTCTAATGACCAGTGATGAGCATTTTTTTATGTTTGTTGGCCTCATGTATGTCTTCTTTTGTAAAATGTCTGTTCATATCCTTTGCCCATTTTTGAATGGGCTTGTTTGTTTTTTTCCTGTCAATCTGTTTGAGTTCTTTGTAAATTCTGGATATCAGCCCTTTGTCAGATGGGTAAACTGCAAAAATTTTTTCCCATTCTGTTGGTTGCTGATTCACTCTAGTGACTGCTTCTTTTGCCATGCAGAAGCTGTGGAGTTTGATTAGGTCCCATTTGTCTATTTTGGCTTTTGTAGCCAATGCTTTTGGTGTTTTGGTCATGAAGTCTTGCCTACTCCTATGTCCTGAATGGTTTTGCCTAGATTTTCCTCTAGGGTTTTTATGGTGCTAGGTCTTATGTTTAAGTCTTTAATCTATCTGGAGTTAATTTTAGTGTAAATTGTCAGGAAGGGGTCCAGTTTCTGCTTTCTTCACATAGCTAGCCAGTTTTCAGACATAAAGCCAAATTCCTTACCAGTATTCATGAAGGCTTTCAGTTTTATCAAAAATAAGGAACTCTGAGAAACTATCAAAGCCGAGTAACCTAAGGAGACATGAAAACTAAATGTAATGTATTATCCAGATAAGATTTTAGAGTCAAAAAAAAATTAGGTGAAAACAAGAAATCTAAGTATGGATATTATTTAAAATAGTGTATAACATCGGTTCATTACTGTGGCTGTATTATTCTGTTTTCTTTTTTCTTTTTTTTTTAAGAGACGAGGTTTCACCATGTTGGCCAGGCTGGTCTCAATCTCCTGACTCGTGATCCTCAGCTTCCCAAAGTGCTGGGATTACAGGCATGAGCCACCGCTCCTGGCTTTAGTCCATTTTCACACTGCTGTAAAGAACTACCTGAGACTGGGTAATATATAAATGAAAGAGGTTTAATGAACTCACAGTTCCACATAGCTGGGGAAGCCTCAGGAAAATTACAATCATAATGGGAGGCAAAGGGGAAGCAAGGCACATCATCTATTGCAGCAGGAGAGAGAGAAAGCAAGAGGGAAACTGCAACACTTTTAAACCATCAGGTCTCATGACAACTCACTTAGTATCACAAGAACAGTCTGAGGGAAACCACTCCCATGAACCAGTCACCTCCCACCAAGTCCCTTTTTTGACACACGAGGATTACAATTTGAGATGAGATTTGTGGGGGAGGACAAAAAGGCAAACCATATCAGGGACAAATATTCCACACAGTGATGATTAATTTTATGTATTAGTTTGGAGAATCAGGCGCTCCGATATTCAGTTAAATATTATTCTAGCTGTGCTTGTAGATGAGAGTAACATTTGAATTAATAGGCTGAGTCAAGCAGATTGCTGCCCCTGATGTGGGTGGGCTTCATCCAATCCACTGGGAGCTTGAGTAAAAGAAAAGATGAGCTAAATGAGAATTTGCAGTCTTTGCTAATGGTTTTGAAGCTGGAACATCATCTTGTCCTGCACTAAAACTGATACACCATAGAATTTCCTGATTCTCAGACCTTCAGAGATGAACTGGAATTTATACCATTGTTTTTACTGTTTCTTACGTCTTTGCACTCAGTCTGGAACTAAACCACCAGCTCTCATGGGTCTTCAGCTTGCAGATCACTGATCATGGGACTTCTCAAGCTTCCTAATCACATGATCCAAGTCTCTCTATATTTCTATATCTATAGATAGATATCCATATATCAATCTCTATATATCTGTACAAATTTAGAGAGCTATATCTATGTGTCTATGGGTATGTGTATATGTGTGTGTGTGTGTGTGTGTGTGCACGTGCATGTGTGTGCATCTATTTCTGTTTCTATTACTCTAGAGAATCCTGACTAACAAACTAGTAAGTTACAGGCTCAGTGCTATTCCTATTAAACTGTCAGTGACATTCTTCACAGAATTAGAAAAAAAAACTATTTTAAAATTTATATGGAACCAAAAAAGAGCCTGAATAGCCAAGGCAGTCCTAAGCAAAAAGAGGTAAGTTGGAGGCCTCACATTACCTGACTTCAAACTATACTATACTGTTCAGCAAGGCTACAGTATCCGAAACAGTATTGTACCAGTACAGCATGGTACAAAAGCAGGCATATTGAGCATTGGAACAAAAGGGAGCTCAAAAATAAAGCCGCACACCTAGAACTATATGACCTTCGACAAAATTGCGAAAAACAAACATAGGGAAAAGGACTCCCTATTCACTAAATGTTGCTGGGATTACTGGTTATCCATATATGGAAGATTGAAACTAGACCCTTCTTTTATGCCATATGCAAAAATTAATTCAAGATGGATTAAAGACTTAAATCTAAAACTGAAAACTATAAAATCCCTGGAAGGTAACCTAGGAAATACTATTCTGGACATAGGACCTGGCAAAGAGTTCATGATTGAGACATTAAAAGCAATTGCAGCAAAACAAAAATTGACAAATTAAAAAGCTTCTGCACAGCAAATTAAACTATCAACCAAGTAAAGACAACCTACAGACTGGGAGAAATTTTTTGCTAACTCTTCATCTGACAAAGGTCTTATATCCAGCATAAACAAGGGATTTAAACAAATTTACAAGCAACAGCCCCATAAGAACGTAGTCAAAGGACGTGAACAGAAAAGTGTCCAAAGAAGACATATACATGGCCAACAAGAACATAAAAAAATTATCTACATCACTAATCATTAGAGAAATGCCAATCCCCAATCCAAACCACAATGAGATACTAATTCACACCAGTCAGAATGGCTATTATTAAACAGTCACAAAATAACAGATGCTGGAAAGGTAGAGAAAAGGGAATGCTTATACACTGCTGATGGAAATGTAAATTAGTTCAGTTATTGTGGAAAGCAGTCTGGTGATTTTTCAAAGAACTTAGAATTACCATTTGACCTAGCAATGCCATTATTGGGTATATGCATAAAGGAATGTAAATTGTTCTACCAAAAAGAGACATGCACACATGTTCATTGCAGCACCATTCACAAAAGCAAAGACACAGAATCAACCTGGATGCCCATCAATGATAGACTCAATAAAAGAGAATGTAATACATATACACCATGGAATACTATGCAACCACAAAAATTAATTATTTCATGTCCTTTGCAGCAACATAGATGGAGCTGGGGGCCATTATCCTAAGCAAACTAACACTGGAACAGAAAACCAAATACCACATGTTCTCACTAATAAGTGGGAGCTAGACGTTGAGTGCATATGGTCACAAAGAATGGGTTAACAGACATTGGGGCCTATTTGAGGATGAAGGTTTGGGGGAGGGCAAGGATTGAAAAACTACAAATAGGATACTATGCTTATCACTTGGGTGATTAAATAATCTGTATACCAAATCCTCTCAACATGCAATTTACCTATTTAATAAGACTCCTCATGTACCTTTGAACCTAAAATAAAAGTTTAAAAATATTAATTAAAAATGTTTTAAAGAAATGATGGTGTGTGGTTTACAGGAATTCTCTGTCTCCTATTTTTGCCCTTTTTTGGTGAGTCTAAATCTATTCTAAAGTAAAATATTTAGTTTTCAAAAATTGAATTTATTAATTTTGGTGTAACTCTTCACAGTACGGTAATGTAGATTAATGAGGCTAACCTATGTAAAGTTTTTAGAACAATGCCAAGCACAAAGTAAACATTAATAAATACTATCTATTATTATTGATGTATCATGTATGTTCATTTTATCCATTTTTTTTTACAAGACTGCATTTTTCTTTTCTCTGCCTGAGACTTATTATTTATTTTTGTAGTCTCTGGGGATTGATTTTATTATTTCTGCATATGGCAGACTCTGAAAATTGAAAAAGAAAAGCTTAAATAAATTATTCAATAAATATGTATGGAAAATATATTTTGTGTTTTATACTAGTCGGTCTATTACAGAAATGGAAAAAAAAAACAAAAAATGTTTTAAAGAAACCTACATCTTATCTGGTGAGACTTATTTTTTATGTTTTTTTCTTTGCTATTTTCTATTTTTGAACTTCTTTTCACTCTGTCTTCCTCTGAATAGAGCTATTATAAATATATGAGCTAACCAGATAAAAAGTAAAAAGACACAGAAGTAATAATGTGGTGTCCAGTATGTAAATAACTCTCCCAATTACGCATATAAACTCTTTCTGGGAAGAAATGCTTAAGGACTGAGTGACCTGAAGTCACACCTGCATGCTGTATGCTTTTACCACATTTCTTAGCCTCTGTATTTCAGTTTATCACATTTATAGATAAAGATAAAAGAGTGGATGTTGTGAGAAATAGGCTACATAGATGAAGGAGCTAAAATAAATAATGTGTGCTCAATAAATTGCCAGTAATTGATGCAGTTACTCCAGCAATAAAAATGTATTACTTAATAATTTTGAACCTTGAATGCTGAAGAATAAGTATGTCACTGAATAGGTGAGATGTTGTTAAAAATGTTCTATCATATCTGATTCTGATATGTCATGTTAAGTGAGTAGCGCCAAATTGCTTTCCAATTAAGGAATTTTCAGAGATCTTTTTCCCTCTCTATTACAAAGAGGACCTCAGTTTAATATTGCACCTAAAAATTATGTCCCTTAAAATATGCTTTCTTACCTTTACTTGATGTCTGAGATTAAAAATGAAAAAAATTCTAGAAATATCAGTACATTTATTACAGATTGTTTTTCACCTTCAAAATAATTTCATGTCTCATTGATGCATTATTCCTCTGCCATTAATTTTCCTCATCCCATCTTTGGTGTCCCGTTTTTCTTGTCACTCTTATTTCTCTTGTATCTGTCTATGACTGTGTACATGTTGACTATCATATTTTACTGCCAATTTTGGTTATGAATATTTTCCATCTATTCAGGTTTTCCCCCTCAAATTAATTCTGTTTTATTTTTGTTTTCATAACCCTTATATTCACAGGTTTAATGACATTCTTAGGCACTCAAATGATTTTCTGTCTTTGCTGGCCTCATTCTTGAGAGCATGTGACTTTCAGATGAATCTATTTTCACTGAATCTCTTGCTCATCATTTTGTTTCTCTCTTATTTTAATCATGAATTTTTTCAAAGTGTCTCTAAAATCTTAGTTTCTATGCTTCTCAAAGAAGTAACTCTGTTTCATTGCCTGAATCAGTACAAGAAATTTCCCAGTAGCCTTGTTCCTCAGTTTGAAGATGATTGTCTATGAGATGTAATATGTATAATGAATTGAAGTTTGCCAAGCCTTTAGGTTCCTTGGATGAAGCCGAAATATGAGTTGAAATTTTGTTTGCATTGATGCAGGGGATGATGATTTCAGTGTTAACTTTATTTCACCATATGTCACTTAGCAGCAGTTTTTGGCAGTCTTTGCTGGGGATTCTCTAGTAGCTCAGGTAAAACTGCAAAACTCAACAAAAAATTCCTCTAGTTCACTTCTAAGTGGAAGAGATAGCAGATGCTCTTTCACCAGCAGGAAAGGCACTTATCATGTTGAAAGTATCAATTTAGCACTGAAGATTGCTAATGGGGTCTGCAAGATGAGTCACAATTTATAAGCATTTATGGCAGAGGGTTGAAGGTTTTATAACTTAGTGTACTGGGGGCCAAAGGACTGTGTCTTAATTTAAGTGGAAATAGAAAAGATTTAACATCATTCTTCTCTTCTCGTCAAAGAATAAAGTTTTACTTTTTCTCCATGGAACTGTGTGTGTGTGTGTGTGTGTGTGTGTGTTTGTGTGTGTCTAGCTCAATGTGGTGACATTAAAGACACCAGAGGTCTCATCAATGTCCCTGAGGTAAGTGCCTGGCTTGAAGGGATGCTGCACTGGCCTGATGCCTCTCAGTGTTGAACTTGCCCTGACATGGTGTTTTCAAGGTCAGTCCACCATTGGTCTCATCTGGCTACTCAGATTTCTAGGGAAATAAACCTAGTCTTCAGTGAAAAACTCTGAGTGAAGGTTTGGGATTCTAAAGAAGTGAGGTATTTTCTACCGTTCTCTTCTTTTTATTTATAACTTTAAAGAAAGAATTAGCATAAGTCATGGTGGCATTACATAAACAAAAAAAGCAGCTATTGACTGAGTGCCTTCTGTGAGTTAAGGATCTTTTTTTGATGTTTTACATAATTTTTTTCATTTATTCCAGCAGGAGATATTGTTATGTTCATTATAGGATTGGTGTAAAGCAAGCCTTTCTGATATCAAGCAATGTACTTGAAATCACTCAGATAGTAACAGTGGAGGCTGCGTTTGAACCCAGATTTCTGACTTTAATGTTTGTATCTTTATTCAACTTTCCACTTTGTTAACATGCTCTTCACCACTATCTTTGCATGTAGAAATATGCTCTACTACAACATAAAGAAGAGAATTTTTCCCTTCTGATTCCTTTTGCCTGGTAAAAACATTTGCACAAGCTAAGCAATCCGTATACTTATTGCCTTACACAGAGTTGTTTAGAGAAGTAACAATATCAGGCACATGTATCATGTTGATGCTTCAGAAACTGTATCAGTGCCCTATCAAATAAGCCACTCTGAGGACTCTGGCTCTCCATGAGCAATACTTTAGACATATAACTTCATCTTTGGCTCTGGTAACCTTTTGTGTCCACTGTGAAATCAACTCTGAATACTAGTACAAACATAATGTTATAGTTATTTTAGTAAAACCAAATCTGGCTTAACCTTTATAAACCAGTTCTGCTTAAGAACCAATGGAATACGCTCAAAATTGTCCCTTAAAAGATCAAACCACACATCTTTATTAGATTCTGCCTCAACCTTTGAATCATATTTCTCATCCCTACCTTTACCAATTCAGCTCCCTTTTGACTGAAATACCATTATTCCCCCCCCTTTACTCTTCCTGCCTCTCTGAGAAAAATCCTAAGTAATTGCCTTCTTAGCAACTTCTATGTTCACTAACAGAGTCTGAACATTCTCTTGAGCAGTGGAAGGAGAATTGGACAGTTGAAACAATTAGAACATTGTAGAGAGGAGGCAAGCTCATAAGGTGAAACTTTGTGGAGAAGCTACACATTATGAAACAGAGATGAAGACAGGAAGTGTAGGGAAGAGCCAATGAGGGTTAAAAGAGTGTTAGAGCACAGCCAATGAGAGGCATAGATTGGAAGTCAGGTAGCCAGGCCGGGCTCAAAGCCAGTTCTAAACTCTCTACCTTTGTGATCTTGGATGTGTTATTCAACTTCCTTAAACCTGAATTTTCTCTTTGAGAAAATTAGGATAACATCTATACCCATAGGTTATTGTGAGCATTAAATGAGTTAATCGTCATAAAATAATTAACTGAGACTGAAGTGTTAAATTAGTACTACCTATATGGAGTTAATAAAGAATCCTTGGGAAAGAAGATGAGTTACATCTTACTTATCTTTGTGCCTGGCCCATGGTAGGCACACAGTAGACATATAGTAAATGTTGGCTTAATGAATGATTCATGTATTTAGCAGAATGGATTAGAGAAATGCATTAGAAAATAAAAGAGAAATGTTACTAACTGAATATTTGTATCCCCCTAATTCATATGTAGAAGCCCTATATGATGGTATTTGGAGATGGGGCTTTTGGAAGGTAATTAGGTTTCGATGAGGTCATGAAGGTGGAGACACCATGATGGAATTAGCATCCTTGTCAGAAGAGGAAAAGGAAACAGTTTTCTTTCCTTGCACCATGTAATAAGGATGCAGTAAGAAGGCTATCTGTAAGGCAGGAAGAGGATCTCATCACTGCTGAATATATTGGCACCTTGAACTTGGACTTCCCAGACTCCAGAAAAGTAAAAAATCAATGCCTGATGTTGAAGTCCCTCAGTCTATGATTTTTTTTTTTACATGGAGTCTCACTCTGTCGCCAGGTTGGAGGGCAGTGGAACAAGCTCGGCTCACTGCAACCTCCGCCTCCTGGGTTCGAACGATTCTCCTGCCTCAGCTTCTGGAGTAGCCGGGATTACAGGTACACGCCACCATGCCCAGCTAATTTTTGTATTTTTAGTAGAGACAGGGTTTCACCATGTTGGCCAGGATGGTCTCGATCTCTTGACCTTGTGATCCACCTACCTTGGCCTCCCAAACTGCTGGGATTACAGGCTTGAGCCACCACTCCCAGCCTGATATTTTTTTTATATGCTGATTAACACAAGAAGAAATCCCAAATTACCTGGATATAAAGAACAAGTTAAAAGCAAAATCAATTTCTTTGAATATTTTTATTGAAAGAAAAATGTAATGGTCTCTATTCATTGTCAGTAGTCAATATCGCTGTCCCACACTATCAATACCTTCTTTGGGATCCTTCTCTCAGTGCCTAGAAATGTCTTGTTGTCAGGGTATACTTTATGTCATGCTTAAGGAGTTTCAGTGGGAACTATCAGGATTTCTCTAATTCATGGTGCCATTTATAATACCTGATAAATGAGTTCACCCTGTGAAAATGGATATTATAAAATGGTAGCTAACTTGAAAGCTGTCTCATTGAGCACTTCAGATATTTTCAGAAGGAAATATTATATTTTGCAAGTTGAAAGGAACATGCCAATTTCCACAGTTAGCTCCATTGCTGATATCTAGGAGCCAAAATTCTTTGTTTTAGAAAATGTGCTTTAGCACAGAGGATTTCTCATAGTCAGTTCTGCCTTTAAGGGAAGATAAGGTGCTTTAGTTCCTTGTCTTACTCACAGAAACAGTGAACATTAGGTTACATTTAAAGTATTACATTGATCCAACCAGTAACTCTAGGATTTTACTGTAGGGTATTCACATATAATTTCAGGTATGAATTACTGTTCTCTAATTATGACTCTAATTATCTTTTTATACTCTGGTCAGTTCATTAAAACTGTGCTGCTCAGTGACTACTCTTTTATCTTCTTCAGTACATCCATTGTTGCAACGTTTTTGCCAAATGCTCATCTTCACATATTACATTGAGGTATGCCTGCAGTCCGCAACTGGCCTTTTTATACATTTAGACACGTTTTTAGTCTAAGTGCATTGGCTATACCTTAAGACATCTTTAAAGACTTCAAGAAAATAATTGAAGCTATTACTAGCAATGCTAAAGTGCATTTCAACAAGATGGGAAAATGTAAATCTTTATTTCAGGGCTTAAAAGCCTTTGCTTTTTTCCTAACAAAAGAACTGCATGGCTTAGGATAGTCATTTATTCTAGGGTAATTTTGAAGGTAAGAAATACAGTGAGACTATTTGTTTGGTCTTGATGTATGTGTAAAAAGGGGTACAAGAAGGAGAAGGGGCAAATACATAAAATATATTTGAAAAAATAATTCATAATTTTATTATGACTGGTTTTACTGTGAGTTTAATAATGGCCCTTGAAACGTTATGTCCTTATCCTAACACCTAAACCTGAAAATGTGACCTTATTAGAAAAAAGGGTCTTTGTAGACATAATTAAGAATCTTGAGATTCTTTTGGATTATACTGGTGTGCCCTAAATCCGATGACAAGTATCCTTTTAATATAAAAGAGAACTCAGAGACACACAGAAGCAAAAGTGTGTGAAAAACACAGAGATTAGAGTATAGAGTTGAGGAGGCCAAGGAGTGTCTACAGCCATCGGGAGCTGGAAGAAGCAAGGTCCCCTCTAGAGACTTCAGGGGAATCAGGACCTTGCTGACACCTTGATTTTAAACTTCTGACCTCCAGACCTTTGGAAAAAAAAAAGGTCTTCTGTTGTTTTAAACCACTAAGTTTATGATTATTTGTTGTGGCAGCTGCAAGAAACTAATGCATTGATTATTATTAATGTATTAGTTAATGCATTGATATAAACAGGAAATATTCAAGGCATTCCTACTGGTCATATGTCTCTCTTGACGTTTTTACTTTATGTAAGCATATTTTCAGTATTTTAAATTAAGCAGTATTTGGAAAATCTTTGAAATATATTACTCATTTTAATCTGCATTTTATCATCTTCCTCCATGATCTATTTTTGATTTACTTAAGAAACAGTAAGTTATTTCAGATGATTATATTAACAGATTTTTTAGGAATATGCTCCTATCACTCTAATTGTACAGCACTTTGTATCTACAAAAAAACATTTTTTTTATCTAGAAAGAAGGTGAAGGCAGAAATCATCTATTTTACTGATGATAAAGTTGATACTTTTTCATTCATTCATTGATTAAGTAAATATTTATTGAACACCAAACTACCATTGTTTGGTAGAGATTCAACAGAAAATACCTAAACAAATATCCTTTTTCAGTGCATCTTACATTCTATTACAGATAGAGGAGAGATTTTCAAAAAAGATAACAAATAATAAAGTACATGTTATTAAAGCAGGTTAAGGAGAAAAGCGTCCTGTGTTGGAAGGGTTGAAAGTTTAAATAGGATAAACAAACCTCTGAGAAATTCTTCAGGAAGGTGAGGAAGTGAGTTGTGAGTATACACAGGAAAATGCTTTCCAAACATAGTGCATAGTCAGTGCTAATATCTGTGCCCTGTCACTCAAGGAACTGTAAATAGGCCAGAGAAAGCACAGAGGAGGCTAGCAGTAAATGACGTCAAAGAGGTAATATTTTTTTTTAAATTTAAATTTCAAACGTGTTTTGTACTACTTGAGGATTTTGACTTTTTTCTGAATGAAATGCAAAATATTGGAAGGTTCAAATAAAGGGGATATCTAATTTGTGATTTAAAAGGAATATTCTCTCTGCCGTGTATGAATGTTAGGTGTGAAAAGGTAGAATAAAAACATCAGGAGACTGTTGGAAGCCTGGTTCAAACAACTGTGACCAGATTGTTTGTATTAGAATAGAGCAATATAGATGGTGAGAAATTTAAAACTAAATATGGCTTACTAGTGGGTTGGATTTAGTGTGTATATTAGACATTTTTAAACTTAATATATTAGAGGTGCCTCAACATTTCTGTATTAGTCTGTTCTGACACTGCTAATAAAGACATACCTGAGACAGGGTAATTTATAGAGGAAAGAGGTTTAATTGGCTCACTGGTCCACATGGCTGCGGAGGCCTCACAATCATGGCGGAAGGTGAGTGAGGAGCAAAGTCACGTCTTACATGGTGGCAAGCAAGAGAATGAGAGCCAGCAGGGGAGTGCCAGATGCTTATAAAAGTATCAGATCTTGTGAGAACTCACTATCATGAGAACAGTATAGGAGAAAAACTGCCCCCATGATTCTATTATCTCCACCTAGCTCCACCCTTGACACTCAGGGTTATTACAATTCAAGGTGAGATTTGTGTGGGGACAGAGAGTCAAACCATATCAATCTCCAGAAACAAGCTGTGAGCACTCCACCTAGGTGACCTGATGCACCAATGTCATAAGGCAGGTCCCTGCCACAAGTTACCTTTCTTGCCCTTCCTGACTATAACCTAGTGACATTTCAATGTGCCAGTAAAATTTTCTCATGCCTTTTGCTTGTGTACTTCATTCACTCTGATCCCCCAATAAAAGCACTTGCCCATGGATCATCACTTCTTTCAGCTCACCATATGCTTGGTTGAACATGCTCCCTAGGAACTCCTCCCATATGACTCCACTGCATGACTTGCCATCCCTCCTGTCTTTTGGACCTGTGTACATAATAAATTCCTTCCTTCTAGATGCTTTGCTGAGTGTAATATCTGTGGCCATGTTGGAATGATCCTTAAAGACCCACAAGAAGGTCATACTCTCTGTTTAGTACACAGGATGGGAGAAAAAGAGGAATTAAAGCCTATTCCAAGATTTTTAAACTATTTTACTGGAAAGATGAAGCTGTCATTAACTGGAAACAAGAAGACAACAGTTATGTTTATGTTTAGAGAGGTAAGATCATGAATATAAGAGCTTTCAGATATTTATTAAACATACAAAATAGTGAGTAGGTAGTCAGAGATATACTGGACTGAAATTCAAGAAAATGGTACAAGATAGGGATGTTTATTTGGAAATTATTGGGATATAGGTAATATTTAAAAGCATCCAACTAAGTTCACCAATGAAGTGACATAAACAGAAAAAAAAAGAGGTACAAAACCGATTCCTGGGGCACTTCAATATTTGACCTCAGCAACATAAATGAAAGAAAACAAAAATTGTGTGGTTCTGGAAGCCAATAGAAATAAAAGCAACAACAAAAAAGATTCTTAAGGAGGAAGCAAGATCAATATGACAGCTGCCAAGTCACTATTATGATAGCTGCTAGTTGACTATTGGATTTGGGAAAGTCTAAGTTATTGCTAACTTGAAAAGAAGGAATTTGATGGAGTGGTAGGGGCCAAACCAAAATTAGGGTGTATTTAAAAGACAGTAAGAAGAGAAGAAATAGAAAAAAAATACTGACAATTTTTTCAAGGGCTTTAACTATAAAGAGCAGAGAAATGAAACCACGATTACATCAAATGAAGAATTGTTGTGTCAAAATGACTCTTTAAAACAGGCAAATTAGCAGGAACAATGCAACAAAGAAAAAAAGCTTGATAATACAAAAATAAAATGAGGAAATTCTAATGATATTCTACAGCAGGTGGGGGAGTAGCAAACTTTAGAGTGTAAGTCAAATGTTTGCTATTAAGTAGGACCATAATCACTTCAATTCTAGTAACAGAAGATAGGAGACTATAGGTCCAGAATCTAGAGGGTATGAAGACGTAATGTTGAGAGTTTCTGTTGGATTGCTTTCATTTTCCTAGTGAATTAGAAAGCAAGATCAACAGAGTAAAAGACAGGGTAGGGAATATTAGAACATTAAAAATAGAATAAGGTGTAATATTCATCAAGGAATGTGACAGAGTGAGTGAAGAAACGTAGAATGATCGTTGCCCAGCATTAGAAGTTCACTTGAAATATCCAGCTGTGAATTCAAAATGAGACGAGAGTGCCGTGTTCAGCAAGTATCAAGTAAATGAAGAGGTTCCAATGCAGGATCTCACCTTGCATTTTCATGTCTCATGGTGTCCTACAACCTGTCTCAGTTCTTTAGTGCTTTGTTTTCCTCAGTCTTGCACAACTTTGGAACTACTGGCCAGTTATTGCATAGTTTGTCCTTCAATTTCAGTCCATCTGATGTCTGCTCCATGCTAGATGAAGGTTGTGTACCTTTGCCAAGAATACCACAGAAGAAATGTTTTGCCCTTGTAGGGTCATCATATCAGGGCTACGTGATATGAACAGGACTTACGACTGGTGATGTTGACTTTGATCTCTCTTTCTATGTGGTCTCTGCCAGGTTTCTCCACTATAAAGTGGTAATTTCCATCTTTGTGACTGGTAAATAGCATGTATGGGAAAACTATACTAAGACCCCACTTTTCGTCCTAGTTTTTCTCACTAATTTACCAGCATTCAATGACTCTTGTCTGTAATAATTATTACTGTGGTATTGGCACAGTGAAGATTTGCTGTTTCCATAATTTCTTCCATGTTTATTAATTGGAATCCTACTCTAAGGAAGGGCTGCTCCTTCTCCCACATTTCTTTATTCGATTAGTTAATTATTTCTATCAGAATCAACTTCTTTATATTCTTCTAGAGAATACAATCAAATATCGTAACTATTTATATTCTTGCTCAAACTGTTCCATTTCTGGTCATTGTGGGCTCCTGCTGCATGTCCCCTGTGTCATTCCAACATACCTCTATCCTTTCTGTGTACCGCCTTACTTTCTGGAACCACAAGATATTACTATGGTCTCATCTTGCATTTTCTCCACTCCAGTCCTAGAATCGGCCATTTCTTCAAGAATCCCTAGTTTCTTTCATTAGTAATTGGTATTTAGAATTCAAGATCTTGGTGCCTGGTGTGTTTATTGCTTGTAGGCTCTCTCAGTGGACAGAACTTGGGAAAATATTTATGCATACACACACTTCTAAATGTGTCTATTTCTCTGTGTATATATGTAAATCCACTAGTTCATGCTGTTATACTGGATTCTAATTTAATGCTGCAGGGTTTATTCTAACCTTTTCCCTTTGAATATGTGTAACTCCTTTTTCCCACAGTGAGAAATTTACCTCTTGTTATCCAAAATACATTTATTTGCTTGATCATATTACACACATAGTTTCTGAGTTGTTAATCCCTATCCCTGTAGGGGAAAACTACTCACTAGAACAGTATTTGTGGGTACTACTTTTATTTATTTTTTTTTTTTGAGATGGAGTCTCGCTCTTGTTACCCAGGCTGGAGCGCAATGGCACGATCTCGGCTCACCGCAACCTCCGCCTCCTGGGTTCAGGCAATTCTCCTGCCTCAGCCTCCCGAGTAGCTGGGATTACAGGCACGCGCCACCATGCCCAGCTAATTTTTTGTATTTTTAGTAGAGACAGGGTTTCACCATGTTGACCAGGATAGTCTTGATCTGTTGACCTCGTGATCCACCCCCCTCGGCCTCCCAAAGTGCTAGGATTACAGGCTTGAGCCACCGTGCCTGGCCTGTGTGTACTACTTTTTGAATGCAATCGTACAGCGTCACGTTGAAATGTTATGTTCCAATGTTGTTAGGTTAGTATTTATTCCCACTTGTGTAATTTTTCTTGTGATTTATTTGTAATACAGTTAAATCAGTATGTTGCTCTTTTTATTCCATTTTAAGTTCCCCTCACGTCCTATTTGATTTAAATTATTTATTTATGTTTTGAGTATGTGAAACATTTCTATGGTTCTAAAAGTCAGAGTGATACAGAAAGGTATACTCAGAAGCATCACCCTCTCCCTGTCCTACTGTCCCATTCCCATTTTCTCAATTCTTTAACCTATCCCCCTTAAATCTTTAGATAATTGAAGCCATTAGTTTCTGGTTTAACTTCCTGTATTTATTTTTCAGAAATAAGTAGATGCATTAACATTTTCTTATATTCATTTCTTTTCCATACATAAAGGATCTCATACTATTGATATGCTGCTGCACTTTGCTTTCTTGTTTTTTTAACGTATTTCTGAAATGACATCATGTCAGTTCAGAGACATACTCCTCATTCTTTTTGTAGATTCATAATATTGTGGAGTTATCATAGCTTATTCAAACAACGGGTCCCCATGTGGCCTTTTCTGTATGAGCATCAAAGAGTTGATTTGATTTAAACTAGTATTATCAGTTTTCTAGGTAAGAGTTTGTATGACTTCCTCTACTATGGCAGGTTATATGTTTGCTCCTTTTTCCAGTAAAAGGATGACACTTCTCTGTCTCTTTAATGTACAGTGTGGTTGTGTGATTTGCTTTGGCCAATAACATGCATACAGAAATAAAATGTGTACTTTACAGGTTTTAAGAACTAGCTCATGGTTCCCCAGGACACTTTGTCCCTCTGCCACAAGATTGGCAATGTTTTTGTTAGCGTTTACTCTCTCAGTCAGGCTACACTGAAGATGGTATAGAGCAGAGCTGCAGCCATGGCATGGTGGTTGTGAGATGTGATCAAGAAATAGGGCTGGGTGCTGTGGCTCATGCCTGTAATCTCAGCACTTTGAGAGGCCGAGGCAGTAGGCTCATGTGAGGTTAGGAGTTCTAAACAAGCCTGGTCAACATGGAGGAAACCCCATCTCTACTAAAAATACAAAAATTGGCTGAGCGTGGCGCATGCCTGTAATCCCAGCTACTTGGGTGCCTGAGGCAGGAGAACTGATTGAACCTGGGCCGTAGAGGTTACAATGAGCCAAGATCACGCCATTGCACTCTAACCTGGGCAACAAGAGCAAAACTGTGTCTCAGAGAAAAAAAAGAAAGGAAGAAAAATAAAAAAATAAAAAAATAAATCATCATAGGCCACTGAGACTTGCAATTTTATGGTAATACAATACAATTTAGCCTAATCTTCTTGAAATTACTAAGTGGCGTGTCACATATGAGTAAAAGTAATAAACAGAATCTGTGTCTTCTGTCTCAGTTTCTTTCCATGGGTTGTCATAACAAGACACCACAGAGTGAGACTCTTAAATAACTAATATTTACGTCTTGTAGTTCTAGAGGCTAGCGGTCCAAGATCAAAGTGCTGCCAGGGTTGGTTTCTGGTAAGATCTCTCTTTGTAGCTTGTAGATGTCTGAGTTCTCATTTTGTCTCCATAAGGCCTTTACTCTGTACATGCTCAGTGAGCAGAAGGGATTGCTGATGTTGCTTTCTCTTCCTATGAGGATGTTAGTACTATCCTATTAGGGCCCTATCTGTATGATCTCACTTACCTTTAAGTATTTCCTTAAAGGCTCTACCTCCAAATACACTCACATTGGGGGCTCAGGTTTTAACATACAAATTTTGGGTTGCATAATTTAGCCTATAACATGTTCTTACTAGGAATTAATTTGTTGGAAATTTTTGAAAATATACTTTCAATGTACCCTAAGCACAATTATTATTCAATCTGAAATGTGAAGTTATTTATATCATCTAATATATAACTTTATTTTAAAATTTTATTCAATTGGTTAGAAATTACATTATTGATAATATACAATAACGTTTCTCAAAAACTTTTCCTTTTTTTATGTTCTTTATGTTAAAATACTTCCCCAGGCAAATGCATTTTGGTAATTCAGAAATGTACATTCTTAAGGTGGTAATTGGTGACGACTTATATATAATTTTATTATACTTAAAAATTTTGTCTATTCTTAAGATGTAAGAGTTGGCATTGTATTTATATTTTCTCAAAGAAAGTACGGAGTAATATAGCAATTAGTGTAGCTCTTTAGCTATATAATCTTGATCAGTATCCTTAGCTGTAAAATGGCAATAGTATTATGTACCTCTCAAGCCTGTTCTCAGGATGCAATGAGCTGGTTACATATGTAAAGTCTGTAGCCCTATGTGAGTGCTTTATAAAGTTAACTATAGAATAATAACAAAAGTTACCTTGATTATATGACCATAAAACCCATCATTTAATTTAATCATGCAAATTAATTTAAAGACATATGATAGCTAAAAGAAATAACAATATAATTTTCTTTGAATATAAGAAAATTATAAGACTTCTTAGGTTTTCTTAATCTATAATATTCTCGATTTCAGGGAGAAAAATATGACTTCAAGGCAAGATTGTATAATATTTTGCTTTTGCTTTTTCTCCACTCCAGCCCTAGAATCAGACATCTCTTCAAGAATTATTATTTCAAGATGATTATTTTATATCCTAGAAAGATCTGCAGAAATGGGTGGCATGAAAAAAATTCTTATAATTATGAGCAAACTTCCCATCAATCATTTTATGTAAAAATAAAAAGCTAGAAATATTTTCTGCTAAAATTATATGAAACTGCTCTACATGGCTCTTTGGCAGGAGTGTCTCCTTAACCCAAAACATAAGAGGAGAGTTTTTATTTTTCTCTATGTTTATAGCTATCATTTAATTTAACAATGGCCTCTTATAGGAACTCCCAATTTTTTTGTCTACTCCTTTTCCTTCTAATGTATGTGGATAGATAATAATAAGAGTGTTAATCATATCACTTTTTTGGGTTACATCTGAACATCCCTCAGAAGTTTTATTCCCTCAATTACAATAAAAGTAAATTCTTTATTTTACTCATAAATGATGGTAATGATTCATGACTGGACTTAAGAGAAAAGCTTTAGAAATATAGAAAAGTAAACAATTTCAAAATTATAAAATTTCTAAATTCTATAAAAATTAATATTACTAATGATGTTTTTGAGAACAGGGTGCTCCCCCCAGTCTTTTCGAATACTTTTTATGAATATCTCTATCACAGGAATGTATATAAACATGATTTATACTTTAACATTTATGATGAAGTCACTATCCTGGAAGTTGGCCAGTTCCTATAAGCTCACATTCAGATTCTCCCGTCTTTTCTTTATGTATTAGCTTTCTAAAAGTTATTTGTGTTATATGTTTCTTCTACAATTTAATTTTTAAAGAAAAGCCCATATTTTCTGCATTTGACTTTTTCTTTACTGCCCAGAAGATTGTTTTTTCCAAAATTTATTTCTAAGAAATCATTTCTTGGTGTAATTTAAAATACATAGTATTTGTGAAAGGAGAAGCTGAGCAAGGTGAGTACATCTAAGTGGGGATGGGAGACAGTCCAATCCTGGATGTAAGAACCCTAGTCAAGTGTGGATAGAGAAGATGTGTGGAGCAGCACAGGATGTCAGAGTCTGACTGGGGCGAATCGGATAGAATGGGATAATTGTAGACTGAGTGGCCTAGCACCTGGTTTTGGAGTTTCAGTGCTGTAAGAATGACATTCAGGCAAGGAAGAGTGAAGACTGAGTTCCAGTGTGAGGTGTCAAAGTCCAAATGAAGTGAGGAGGTTAACTGTGCAGGAGGCAACTGCAGTGAAAACATGGCAAAAAGGGTCCAAAATGGATTGAGTATCCAAGAGAGGTTGGAGTATAGAACTCTTGGCAATAGGAGATTGGTTGCATTCAGGGAAACTGATCAAATAAGTTCCTATATTAAAGAAAATTAGGACCTTGGATAAGAAGTATGAAAAGGGAGAAAACTAGAATGAACCTATGGTATTAGGTTGGAATTGGAGAAATTGGTGAGAACTCGTGGATTCCAATATATCTAAAGACAAATTTATTAAAAAATAATCCCAGATGTGGTTTTGTACATGTATATTCATGTATGTTTATGTGCATTTGTGTGTATATATGCATGTGTATGTATGTAGGCATGTGCCAGTCTACCTAAAAACATGCGTGTACACAAGATCTTTGTCGATTGGAAGGCTTAAGGAAAAGATTACTCTAACAGCAAGAAGCACATTTAGCCTGGGAAACAAAAGCAAGACTCCGTCTCAAAACAAAAAAAAAAAAGAAACAAGTTTTTAATTTTAATTATCATTTCACTAAAATGGATCAAGTATCCTTGAGCAATAGGTTATTCTAGGTTTGAGCCAGGAAAAAATGAGATAGGTATAAATAGCTTCTCCTGTTAAAAAGTAAGGAAGTACTCAAAAATTTGAAACAATATGTCAGACTCACACAGAAACCACTTTGGAAGGATGCAACTGGCAAGATGTAGTATGACTGGAGCTTCAAAATACATCATAATAATGATTAAAGTTTGCTGAATAAAATAAGAATTAATAAATACATACCAAAATTAATTAATACATAGAAATATTGATGAGAACAAGATATTTGATGAGCTACAAATACTTATCCACCAAATATTTAATCAATGTAAAAGAAAAAATGTAATATTATAGTGGAAAGGCTTGAGAGATACCATTTTTATTAAGTAATCAATGTTAACATCAGGAGTGAGAAATTGAAACTATGTGCCACCTGATGGAAGTTAGAAGGTAGCATCACATCTGTGATTCTATTTAAAGATGTCGAACTTCGATGTAATAATGAGGAAACATTAAACATACCAAATTGAGGAACATCCTTCAAATAACTGGCCTATAATCTTCAATTTTCATTTTAGACTTGGGGTACATGGGGAGATTTTTTTATGAGGATGTATTTCCTGATGCTGAGGTTTGGTTTATATTGATCCTGTCACCCAGATAGTGACAGTGCCCAGTGGGAAGTTTTTCAGTACTTGGTCCCCTCTCTTCCTCCCCCCTCCCCTACCCTCCCTCCCTCCCTCCCTCCCTCCCTTCCTTCCTTCCTTCCTTCCTTCCTTCCTTCCTTCCTTCTCATCTTTCTGTTTGCATGTCCCCAAGGTTTAGCTCTCACTTATAAGTGAAAACATGTGATATTTGGTTTTCTGTTTCTCCATTAATTTTCTTAGGATAATGTCCCTCTGCTGCATCTGTATTGCTGCAAAGGATATGGTTCTACTTTTTCAAATTGCTGCATATAAAAATGGTGTGTATATACCACAACTTCTTTACCTAATCATACTTTGATGAACTCCTAGGTTGGTTATATGTCTTTGCTATTCCAAATAGTGCTGTGATGAAAATATGATTGCATGTGTCTTTTTAGTAAAATTATTTATTTTCCTTTGAGTTTATACCCAGTAATGGGATTGCTAGGTCGAATGGTAGTTCTAATTTTAGTTATTTGAGAAATCTTCAAACTCCTTTCCACAGTGGCTGAACTAACCTATATTCCCACCAACAGTGCATTAAGTCTTCCCTTTTTCTGCAGCCTTGCCAACAAGCAGACAATAAACATGAAAAAGTGCTCACCATCAGTAATCATCAGAGAAATGCAAATCAAAACTGCAATGTGATATCATCTCACACCAGTCAAAACAGAGTGGCTGTTATAAAAAAAGTTTCTTTATTTTGACTTTTCAAAGGAAATAAAAAAAAAATAAAATAACCAGATAAAAAAGAGGAAAGGAGTTGTTCTTTTTACTTTGTTTTATTCTTTAAAAGGAAGCCATCCTATTCTATCAGAGATAGACTGAAATTTAGACATTTTTACATAAATATTTTGTGCATCACTTTATAGTTAACTTCTGGGTATGTCTAAATTTTTCTTAATGCTGTGAATCGTTATCTTTTTCATAAAAGATTTGGAAGAAAAAAGTATGAGTAATAACTGAAAGCGTGAAAAGTACCAGTATTTGCAAATACTATAAATATTAACATCGAAAAACTCAAAACAGTAATATTGAACTATTGAAACAAATAAAAGAGAAGTAGGATGCCCAGAATGTTTGAGTGAAAAATGGGAAGTTCTCTCCTCAAAATACATGAAGATAAAACTGAGCAAAATTGTCAAACACAATTATTTAAGTACTCAAAACTAGACAAAGTAATAAAATAATTTAAGCTGCATGTCTACTAAATCTTGGGAACAAAAGTGAAAGTCTGTGGTGATTTCACCTCACACTGCTTTGGTATTCCCCCTTCCAGGTTCATGAAATGAAAGTTCTGTATGGAAATTCTAACGAGGCAGACAGAGCAAGCTGTGAGGTCTGGCAGGTCTCTTGCCCTGCCTGATGGGAATAACTTCATTCGGAGTAGAACATGAAAAATTCCATGCCTAGAAGCCGTATCAAAAATAGTGATATCAAGGGGCTAACATTGGCGAAGCCCAATATTACAGCTCTCCTGAGGTTACAGTAGTAGTTGGGCAAAGTAGAACTTAATAGGGAGATCCTGGGAACTAGAGAGACAAAGAGGAATTTGCTGAAAACCTACTTATCTCCAGCGTTCTGGAAAACCGTGCACATGTGAAAGGTTAAGCCCATTTAGATGAGATTAAAAGGGCTTCACAAGCTGTTCATCGTTAGCTGAATATAATGTCCTGAGAATGCAGAAAACATAAAATGGGAAAGACTTGACAAGTACTTGAATTTTGAAAGTACTTTGGAAGTTATGCACAGATTCATTGACAATGTATGAATTGACAAGGTATGAATACTACCACCTTTCCAGGACAAGGTGGTAAGTAAAATCTCTGACTATCACTGGCTATCCACTAAGGTATGCTAACCCAGAGATAACCCTAGGAAGCCAAGGCTATAGATAAAAACACGAATTAAAAAGTAATTGGGAGAAGATATCAGCGGGTATATATGATGAAAAAGTCCAAATAATTAGGTAATTCACTATATAAACAAGAAACAAACCAACACCGGATTAGGGGAAAGAACCCAGAGTTAATATAATGCATATTTAAAATTAAAGGTTTTTTTCTTTTTCTTTTTGGGACGGAGTTTCGCTTTTGTTACCCAGACTGGAGTGCAATGGCGCGATCTCAGCTCACCGCAACCTCCGCCTCCTGGGTTCAGGCAATTCTCCTGCCTCAGCCTCCTGAGTAGCTGGGATTACAGGCACACGCCGCTGTGCCCAGCTAATTTTTTTTTTTTTTTTTTGTATTTTTAGTAGAGATGGGGTTTCACCATGTTGACCAGGATGTTCTCGATCTGTTGACCTCGTGATCCACCCACCTCGGCCTCCCAAAGTGCTGGGATTACAGGCGTGAGCCTCCGCGCCTGGCCAAATTAAAGTTTTCAACAACAAGTTAAGAGACATGCAAAGAAAGAATATGTGACCCCACAGAGGAAAAAGAGCAGATAATCAAAACTGTTTCTGAAGGAACATGGAGGTAAACTTAGCAAGACTTCAAAGCAACTGTTATACATCTGTTCAGACAACTAAGGGAAAACATGTTTTAAAACTTAAGGAAACTTTCATGAAAATAATTTATAAAATATATAATATCAATAAATAGAAAATGTAAAAACATCAAGTAGAAATTCTGGGAAAAAGAATGAAAAAATAAAAAGATTTGGAAAGACATCAATACATAGATGCAATGGAAGTTCAATAAGGAGAGAAAAAAACTGACACAAACTATTTGAAGAAATAATGACTAAAAATTCCACAAATCTGAGGCAAAATATTCATTTACACATTTTAAACTTCAACTTTGGGTCAGATAAACATACATGTATCTATTCCGAGACTGATCATAGTAAAACTTGAAAGACAAAGACAATTAAAAAAATATTGAAAACAGCAAGAGGAAAAAGCTATGGTCACATCTGAAGGAACTGTAATAAGATTGATGGATAACTCCTCATCAGACACAATAGAGGCCAGAAGAAAATGAGATGATGTGTTCACATGTGGAATAAAACTCTGTCAACCAAGATTTCTATATCTATCAAAAGTATCCGTCAAAAATGAAAGTAAAATAACGGCATTTTCAGAAAAACAAAGGCCGAGGCAATTTGTTGCTAACAGACCTGCCTGACAATAAGTACTAAAGATTTCTCAGGTTGAAAGAAAGTGACACCAGGTGACAATTTGAATCTGGATTAAAAAAATAAAGATCACTAGGAAGGCTAATCACATCAGACAATAATATCACAAGGAGATAGGTGGGAATTGAGCTTTGTAGGAACAGCAAACTTCTACCAGATTGTCAAATACCCAAGAATAAAGTACAATCTCTAAAAAATAATAAATTAGTTTGTCAAAACTAAAAATGTTTTTTGATTTCCAAAGATAATATCTAGAGAATAAAAAGATAAGCCATACTCTGTGAGAAAATATTTACAAATTATTTGCCTGATAAAGAAAATTTGCCTGGAATATATAAGGAAACCTTATAACTCAATAATAAGACAGACAATGGCTTAAAATAATCAATTTATCAGAACAGCTATTTCACAAAAAATTACATAAAATGTTCAGTAAGCACATGAAATCATGCTTAAAATTTTTGCCGCTAGGAAAATGCACGTGACCACCACATCTTATGAAATGACTATAACAAAAATGATAAGCAATAACAACTCTTTCCAAGCATGTGAAAGAACTGAAACTCTTCTACATTCTTCACTGCAATGAAAAATGTTACAGCTACCTTAGAAAACAGCTTGAAAGTATTATGTAATGTTAAACATACTTTACCATATGACCCAGAAATATCACTCCTAAATTTCTACCAAATAGAAATAAAAACGTAGGTACATATAGAAGCCTTTATATGAGTGTTCATAATGGCATTTTAAATAATGGTCGAAAAGCAAAAACTATCCAAATGTTTATCAATGAATTGAGTAGACAAAATGTGATATATCCATCCACATAATGGAATATTATTAATCAATAAAATGGATAGAATACTGATGCATAATACAACGTGGATGAGCTTCAAAAGATTGTGCTAAGTGGGAGAAGACAGACACAAAATTACACATATTATATAATTCTGCTTATATGAGATTTCCATATCGAAAATAGCCAAATCTATAGTAACTAACAGAAAGTAGGTTAGCTATTGCCTGTTGCTGTGTAAGAGAGAGTAAGTGAGTGTTGGGGTAAAGAAAACATTCTAACTTTTCATGTGCCTTTGGTTGTACAATTTTGTGTATTTAACAAAATTTATCGAATACTCAAAATGAATTAATTATATACTATGCAAATCATTTTCCATGTGGTAGGCTGAGTAATGATATCAAAAGTCATGGAGATCCTAATTCCTTGTAACTGTGAATGTTATCATATATGGCAAGTGGGAATTTATATGTGTGATAAAATTAACAATTTGGAGATTTAGAGATTGTCCTGGATTATTCAGTTAACACAAGTGTCTTTATAAAAGGAAGACAGAGAGTATTTTGATGACAGAATTAGGGAAGGCAATGTGATGATGAAAGCAGATATCAGAGTGATGTGGCCACAAGCCAGGGAATGCCAGCAGCCACATAAAATATGAAAAAACAAGAAACAGATTATCCCTGGAGCCTCTGAAAAGAGCCAGCCCTGGCAACACCTTGATTCTGTGATATTGGTGGAAGAATAGACACATACATCAATAGAACAGAATCCAGAATGCAGAAACAAATTCCCAGAGTTATGTCTGTCTTGGTTCATTTAGTGCTGCCATAACAGAATACCTGAGACTGGGTAAGAAATAAAGTTTATTTGTCTCAATTTTTGTGGCTGGAAAGTCTGAGAGCATGACATCAACATCTGCTCAGTTTCTGGTGAGGGCCATATCTTGTGATAAGATGTGGCAGAGAAGCAGATCAGCCTGTAGGCATGTACAAAGAGGAAGAGGACCAAGGCAACTGACTCACTTTATAACATTCCACTCTAGCAGTTACTAACTCAGTTCTGAAAGAGAAAGAACTCACTCATTTATTCCCCCAAAACTGTGTTTATCCTTTTGTGAGGGTGGTTCACTTATGACCCAAATGCCTCTTAAAGATATTTCCACCTAATACATCTGCATTGGGTACCAAGCCTCCACATGAGTTTGGATGACAACAAAGCATATACATATAGCAATGCCCAACTGATATTTGACAGAAGTGAGAAAACACTTTGATGGAAGAAGACTCACCTTTTTCAACAAATGATACTGAAACAATTTCATGTCTACATGCAAAAGAAAAAAAGATCCTGAACATATTCCTCACACTTTATACAAAAGTCTCTTGGACATAAGTATGTAATGTAAACCTATGAAACTTTTAGAAAGAAACTAAGAAAAAATCTTTGAGGCCGGGTGCTGTGGCTCACACCTATAATCCCAGCACTTTTGGAGGCTGAGGTGGGTGGATCACGAGGTCAAGAGATCGAGACCATCCTGGTCAACATGGTGAAACTCCGCCTCTACTAAAAATACAAAACTTGGCTGGGCATGGTGGCACATGCCTGTAGTCCCAGCTACTTGGGAGGCTGAGGCAGGAGAATTGCTTGAACCCAGGAGGCGGTATTGCGGTGAGCTGAGATCACGCCATTGCACTCCAGCCTGGGTAACAAGAGCAAAACTCTGTCTCAAAAAAAAAAAAATCTTTGAGACTTGGGACTAGCAAAGAGTTTTTGGGCTGAGCACCAAAAGCATGACTCATAAATGAAAATATTAGTAAATTATACCTCATCAAAATTGGAAAATTTTACTCTGCGTAGACCATGTTAATAGGATGAAAAGATGTAACCGAATGGAAAAAGCATATTGGCAAACTGCATATCTGATTAAGATCAGTATCTTGAATATATAAAGAACTCTCAATAATCAACAGAATTTTTAAAAATTTTATTATAAAATGGGCAAAAGAAATAAATAGATATTTCATTGTATGTAGTACAAAAGGCCAATAATGATATAAAAATAGTTATTATCCTTAGCCGTTAGGAAAATGCAAATTAAATCCACAGTTAGAGATCACTATTTTTTTAGCAGAAAGACTAAAACAAAGATGACAGTTTTGTGATGCATAATGAAATTTATTCAACAAGGGATTGCATATGCAATGGTGGTCTCATAAGGTTATAATGGAGCTGAAAAATCCCTATTGCCATTAAAACATCCCAGTGCAATGCATTTCTCATGTGTTTGCGGTGATACTGATGTAAACAAACCTACTGCACTGCCAAGTGAATAAAAGTGTACAGTTATGTCCTAGGCCTTTGCATTCATACACTACTTACTCACTGACTCACCCAGAGCAACTTTCAGTCTTGCAAGTTCCATTCATGGTAAGTGCTTTACACAAGTGTACTACTCTTCAAATCTTTACACATTATTTTTACTGTTCCTTTACCGTGTTTAGCTGTGTTTAGATATAAAAACACAACTGTGTTACAATTGCCTACCGTGTGCAGTATAGTAACATGCTGTAACAGGCTAGGAACAATGATATTATATAACCTAGGTATACAGTAGCCATCTAGGATTGTGTAAGTACCACTCCATAACCTTCACACCATGACTAAATTCCCTAACAAAGCATTTCCCAGAATGCATCTCCCTTGTTAGGTGAAGCATGACTGTATTGACAACACTCAATGCTGGCAAGTACAATAAACTGGATTACTCATGCAATGTTGCAGGAATGTAAAATGGTATAGCTACTCTGGAAAACAGTTTGACATTAAAAAAAAAAAAACTAAACATGTACCTACATATAACCCAGAAATTTCAGTCCTGGACATTTATCTCAGAGAGATAAATACATATGTTCACACACAAAGAAATCTATACAAGGGTATTTGTATTAGCCTTATTTTGAATTGCTGCAAACTAAAAACAACTCAGATATCTTTCAATGGGTGAATGATTAAAAATAATAAAAAGAAAACAACTATGGTATAATCATATCACGAAAGGCCTCTCTGCAATAACCAGAAGTAACTATCGATATACACAGCAACCTCATTGGATATCCGATAATTAAATTGATTGAAAAAAGCTAAACTCAAAGAATTACACACTGTAACATTTCACATATATAATTTCCTTGAAAGATAAAATTATAGAAATGAAATAAAGCTTAGCAGTTGCCAGTCGCTAGAAAGGGAGCGAATGGAGGAGAAAAATAATTATGGCTATGTAAGAACAACATGGGAGATCCTTGTAGTGATGGAACTGTTCTCCATGTTGATTGTATCAGTGTCAACATTCTGGCTGTGAGATTATTCCACTGTTTTGTAAGATGTTACCACTGGGAGAAATTGAGTACAGAATGCATGGAATGTCTATTATTTCTTATAATTGCATGTGAATCTATGATAATCTTAAAATAAAAATTTTAACCAAAATTTATTGAAAAAAGAGAATGAAGGAACAAATTAGAAAATGGAGAATCTGTTTGTAGTTTATATATCTAATAACATTTCTACTAGGGATATAACACATTCCTACACATCAATAAGAAAAAGACTGACAATTCAGAAAAAAAAATGCTAGTAAGAAATTTGAATATGTCCTTCACAACAAGGATAGAAACATGATTACTAAACATATGAAAAAGTGTTCAACCTCATTAATAGGCAAATACACATCATATTCTAATTTTTATACCACTGCATACAACCAGAATGGCTGAATTTAAAAGCCTGACAATGCCGAATATTGGTGAGGATGTGGAGCGACAACTTAGCATTGTTAGTGGGAGTGGAGGTAACTATTTTGTAAAGCTGTTAAAGATCATTAACTGTAATTGTCCATTTGTCACCAAGTAATTCCACTTTTAAGTATTAACGTGCAAGGATGAATGCACGTGTGATTACTTAGAAGACTGTTTTTGCAATCATTCTGAACTGGAAAAAGCAAATGTTTATCCATATTGGAAAAGATCACATATTATGATATATTCGTATAATAAAATCCTGAATATGTCAGCAATAATAAGAAACAAGCAATAATCACATGTAGCAGCATGAATTAATATTACACATGTAATATTGAGGGAAAGAAGCATCAACAGACATACTGTGTCCTTCTTATTAAAAGCCAAAATTACGCAAGACCAAATTGCAGCATAGAATTCAGGTTGACAGTTACCTTTAGTGTGTGAGTAGAGATTTGGAGTAGCATAAAAAAAAATTTTGGATTATTAGAAATACTGTGTTTCATACCTCTGTGCTCACTTTTGTTCATTAATTGTGCTATATAGTATAGCACTTTTATGTGTGTTCTTTGATATATGTATGCTACATTTGAACGAAAATATGAAAAATTCAAAGTTAATAGTTGGACACAAAGCACACTTTTATCAAGTAAAAAAAAATTAACCATTTATGGGCCTTAGCTCTGGTTATAGTCAAATACAAGTCAATATGATTTTTAAGTCATTAGTATTTTAAAAGCATTTGATCATGTATAAAATAGTCATTACAAATGGGACTGTGATTTTGGATCAAAATAATCATTACAAATGGGATTACAAAGCGTTTTGGAAGCAATAAAAAGTGGTACATGTCATTATTAATATTTTGAGTAACAGCAAAATCTGTACTCATAGGAAAAAGTATTCTATATGTGCTTACATTAGAAAGCAATATGACTAAAAATTTAAAAATAATTAGTTATTTGAAATTTTTAATAGTAAATTGAGGACAAAAGGAAGAAAAAGCAAATAAGTGAAATTAATAAAAAATAACAAATTACACAAAGTTTGGGTGAATACAGTATTTTTCTTTTGAAAACATAGAGAAAGTAATATATCCCACATGATCACAAGGTAAAAAATAAAAAAGAAAGGAGGAATATATAGTAAGTATGCAAAAGACAGACATTTCCAAAGGTACAATGGAAATACTATTCTTAACTCTTTGGAAACAAATTTGAAAGACTAGATTTTCTACCTAATTTTAAATTTAAATTATTAAAATAAACCAAATAAACCAAGGATTATGAAGAAATCTTGAAAAGACCTTTAAAAATTGGAAGATAATTAGAGCTCAATCTTAAAACAAGCACTATCAGCTGACTTTTCCACAACTGATTACTTTCTCATGTTTAATGGATTTTTAGAACTTCAAATACTATTTAAGGTATATTTAACAATAGAAAAAATAGAAATCACCTAATTAATTTTATGAGGCTGAGACAGCAGCAAATATTATAATCTCATTTACATGTATTGAATGTAACTTTTAAACACAATTTATTGCGAACTTAAACTCATAAAATTTGAACATAATACAGTTAAGAGGAAAATACACACAAGTAATAAAAAGAAAACTGCAAATATCTTATTGAAGAACATAAAACAATATTGAAAACACAAAATAAATAATGGTCTTGGGTGAAAAAATATATGGGCCATATATTTTATGGGCCAGAGCTAAGGCTCATAAAATGTAAATTTTTTAACATAAATATATAAATTTGATACAATTTTATTTAGGAGTTCTACATTTTTTTTTCATATTTTGGAGTTAAATTAAATACTACCAAATTTTAACTGGAAGAATAGATAGAAAAAGAACAGTAGGAGCAAGTGGTATGTAGTAGCAAATATGAGACTTTTTCTTCAAGTGAGAATAAATTTATTAAGAAAGTAAAGACATAAAAAATGGCTACTATATAAGCAGAGCAGCCCCAAGGCCTGCTGGTTGTCCATTTTATGATTTTTTAATATTTTTTATCTCTATAGGTTTTTGTTGAACAGGTGGCATTTGGTTACATGAGTAAGTTCTTTAATAGTGATTTGTGAGATTTTGATGCACCCATCACCTGAGCAGTACACACTGAACTCCAATTGTAGTCTTTTATCCCTCATCCCCTTCACCATTTGCCCTGAGTCCCCAGAGTTCATTGTATCATTCTTATGCCTTTGCATCCTCATAGCTTAATTCTCAGTTATGAGTGAGAACATAGGATGTTTGGTTTTACATTTCTGAGTTATTTCACTTAAAATAATAGTCTCCAGTTCCATCTATGTTGCTGTAAATGCCATTAATTTGTTTCTTTTTATGGTTGAGTAGTATTCCATCATGTATACATACAAACATTTCTTTATCCACTTGTTGGTTGATAGGCATTTGAACTGGTTTCATATTTTTGCAATTGCAAATTGTATTGTTATAAACATGCAGATACAAATATATATTTCATACAATGTCTTCTTTTCCTCTGGGTTAATGCCCAGTAGTGGGATTGCTGGATCAAATGGTAGACTATATTTTAAAGTCACTATAATCAAAGCAATGTGGTATTGACAGGGGCTTGAGAAGTTGTAGGAAAGAAAATCCAGAAATACATTACACTATATATGAGACATCATTGATAATAACAAACATTGAATTTAACAGTTGTCTCAATAAACTATTCAACAGAAAGTAAGATTAGATTATGTATCACATTTTGTATGTAAAAAGTATTTCTATATGAAATAAAGACATTTTACTTAAATTAGTAAAAATCTTTTGATTTGTCCTAAGGATGGGACAAATATTAGGTAAAAATGTATGTACAAACACATGCAATATATAACTTTCATTTGCAGCAATACTTAAGAGACATCAAAATCAATGCTAGTTCTAAGCAACATACTAAGAACTTTGAGCAACTCAAATACAAGGAGCATCTCACCCATCCTAATGAAAAACTGTTTGCTGATAATAAACAATTACACTTGTTTTAAATAAGAAGTGCTGATTGGTAGGACCGTTTATTTCTATTCAAGGAGCATTCTCATAACACAACAAATTTCTTTCTTCTATCACATAAAAACCCAGTCCCCTCAAAAGAGTGGCTTAGGGAATTTAACTGCTGTGTTTTCATGCCTGGCAAAGATTTAATTCTGTGGTTACTGACTTAATTACTATAGCCCTTTTTTTTTTAACCCCCTTTAAACACAATTTATTGCAAACTTGATATGCATGATACCCATGTCAATTCTGATAGTTTGTAAGGACCTGAATATGCTCTGGAGTAAAGTTTCAAGTAGATGTGCAGCCTATCATTTTGAGAATATTTCTATCTTTGTGAAAACATCTCAACAAAACTATCTACTATATTCCTGAATAATTCTAAAACATAGACTCATTCAGCAAGTTCTCACTTAAATTAAGTGCCAGAACAAAACATTACTGCTTGCTTATACAAATCAGAAATATATTAACATACTGAATTTATTGTTCATAAATTTTGCAAAACCCCATTTTGCATGCATGGTAGTGTTTATTCCTCCATGTCTTTTAGTATTTGTATATTGTCTTATCTTAAATGTTTCTGTTGATAATGTGTTTTTTAGTCTTGGAGTTACCTTATAACTTCTTGTGTAGTAGATAAATCTTAAAATTTATATAAGGAACAAAATATGTCCCTTTTTTGTTTATTACTAGAAGACTTTGTCATTTTGACTGACGTTACAAGCCAAAACAGCTGGTTTGACTGTAAATAGACAGCTTACATGTGGGCTTACCTAGGATAGGATTTTAATATGGGCTACAAAAGAAGACATATGAGTCTGTCTAATAATGTTGATACTTCTATTAGAAGAAAATGTTCCTTATTTTTATGTCTTCTACCATTAACTTTGTCTCTTTTTTCCTGCATATGAGTGTGCTAGAGGGGCAAGGCTTACATTCAAATAACCATATAAAGTTGTGTGTGTGTGTGTGTGTGTGTGTGTGTTTAAATTAAAAACATTTTCTTTTAAATCTTCAATAAATTCAATGTAGCTTTAAATATATGAAACCAATAGCTTTGACTCATATATATATATATATATATATATATATATATATATATATATAGTGGTATTTATACCAATTGTTTTAGAAATTAAAAGTTTCCTTTGGGAGGTCAAGATGGGTGCATAAACTGAGATCAGGAGTTTGAGACCACCCTGACCAAAATGGTGAAAACATGTCTCTACTAAAAATACAAAAATTAGCTGGGTGTGGTGACACACACCTATGTCCCAGCTACTTGGGAGGCTGAGGCAGGAGAATCACTTGAATGTGGGAGGCGGAGGTTTCAGTGAGCCGAGATAGCTCCATTGCACTCCAGCCTGGGACCTGGGAAACAATTATGAAATTCCATCTCAAAAATAAATAAATAAAAGGAAAAGAAAAGGAAAAGTTTCTACTGATCTAAAAGAAGCATAGTTTAACATGAGTATGTTTTCTTCTTAATACTAATTCATAAACTCTTAAATCGTCACCAAATATTGTTCTGTTCTATCATTTCTTTCCTGAAAAATCAGGTGATTTTAAAACATTTTAAGGTTCTTTCCTTTTCGTCTTCTAATTATCAAGAGTTTTTATCTGTAGTTATTGTTATTTTTCAATATTAAATTTCATTTGCTACATTATTTAAATATTATATGTGGGCAGAAAGTTCTATAACCAATGGTTAACTGGTTAACTGGCATGTAATAAAAATCAAAATGACCTGGGCATTCAAGGGCTATGCTTTCAAATATTTGAATAATATCTATGGTTGAGTATCTTAATTATAATGTCTGATCATGTTAGTAATGCATGACTAAATGCTTTATTGATACAATAACTTCAGACCCATTTTCTACCTGACAAAATACAAAATAACACAAAATATTTTCAAAGTTAGATTTTATTCAGTAATAGATTTAAAGCTTGTTTTTATTTTTCTCTGGCAGTTACTGACCTTTCTTACAAGAGATTATTAGCTAAAGATCACGGCTTTTTTATTTTGTTACCTTAAAGCTAAAGAATTTATTATCTCATCCTTAAGGCTATGGCAGATCATTTTCTTCATGGGCTGTGTAGTACATAAATAATGCAAGATTTAAAGCCTTGGAATTCCTTTATCAGCAGATAGCAAAGTACTTAAAAATCCTTTTCTGGCTTGAGGTTACAGTCTACTTTTATGCTGAATCTACTCAAGGCTTTGTGAACTGTTTCTATCTGGGAGATAAGCAAGTGACACTGGGCAGATCTAACGGTAGACCTGCCTCAGAAGGAATCCACCCTCCATAAAATTCACCAGCAAAAGAATTGATGTAAACACAACTTCGGTGTTTAAGAGTATAATTTGGATGCAGCCACCTCTTTTATTTTCATTACTGGGTTTCTGGCATGGCTATTAGAACAGGAATGAAAGAATTTGGATGATGAAAATGGAACTATGTAGTACGAATGGGGAGAAAAACTGCATAAATCTGATGCTCAGTAGAAATATTTTTGAAATTGGAAACAGAATGGCTACATTTACTTTCCTTAGTCCAGTTTAAATAAAATAGGAGACAGGAAGGGCCTGACTGACAGAAATACAACACATTTCTCAAATACTACAAGTTCCATTACCACCCAGAATAGGAGAAATAAAAGTCAATATTACACATTTCCAAAATGCATGTACTGGAATTTTGCCAAGTAATTCTGTAGCAAATTTCCACCTGCTTTAAGATGGTTATCAACAGTGGGTTCAAAAGTCCAGCTTTTCTTCCTCTAGAAATTCAGAGGCCTAATAAAACTTAGATATATATTCTAAAAATCACGTTTATTTTTAAAGCAATATTAAGAATTGTCTTGTACATTTTATTACCAAGATGTTAAACTGCTATAACCCAGAAAGAAACAAACAAAAACTTCAATTGACCTGTATCATTTTCTGCATTAAATATTTGATTGCCAAAATAATTGAACTAGCTGGTATTGAATAATAATAGTAAAAAGAACAAAATTCTATTGTAAACTGTATAAATTAAATCTTTTACATGTATAGTATAACGATTATAGGTATGCAAAAACAAATAAAATTTTAATAAAACGTTTAAAAACTTTTTTCCTCCCTCACTTTATTTCATGTCTCAATGTGGATCTAACTAATAAAGCAATAAAGATAATTAATGGCATATTTTTCAAAAATCTTCAACAAATGTTTGAAAACAAAAATGAGTCCCAGGTAAACTGTTACTGAAACCAAAAAATTCAGCCAACTACAAATTCTATATTATGTAATATTTTTACTTTTTGATTCTTCTGTAAAGTTTTTTAGAGCACAGGAAAAATTGAATCACTAAACATTCATCCGAAGTTAGGTATAGTTTAGGTCTTTTAACTGATTTAACTAATTTAACTTTCTCATTTTAAAGTAAAAGACAGTAAAATCAGTATAATCTACCTCTCCAGATCTATTAGTTTCTGCAATAAAAAATATAAATAGCTCTACGTTTGCTATTACAACATGTCAGAAAATAGATATGGTATTTTAAATAGTTTAATATGAGAAAATTTAGCTGATGGGAAACATGCTACAAAGTCAATCAGTAATTAATTTATTTAAAAGTATTTTTAGCATAACAAAATGTAGCAAATATTTATCTAAAACTTAGTTTAGGAAGATGAAGTCTGAAAGATAAATAAGACATGTATTGAGTTAAAGAAACAGTTCAATGAAGACAGACAAACAAATATTTATAATTAAAGTTATGATTAAATAGGAGATAAGGCTACAAGTAATGTGGCAAAGGATATTCCAAACAAGGTCTAATTTGATGGAGATAGATGGGCTAAATGTGCATGTTTAAACAGTTATGTGAATATTGATTTGTAGAGTATTTTTAATGTGGGTATATGAGTAATATGCTACAATAAAACACACTAGGGGACAAAAATGATGGACCTAAACATGAGTATTATTTATCAGGTGGAAAAAATATGAATGTGAGTTCATTTAAACATGGTAATATTATCCTACTAGTATGATAATATTTCTGCTGGGCACATAAAACTTATTTTGTCAACTATTTGTTTCATACTATAGATTACTGACGAAATAGGGCATAATTCCTCTGCTCTAAAGGAAATACATACTGAAGCTGTTAAAAAATAATAAGGAAAAAGAAAAAAAAACATGTTCTTTCATGTAAATGTGCTCTTAAGCATTTTCAAGAAGTAGGTCATTGACTTGGTGCAAAAGCTTTTCCAGTGTATCATGTAAATATGCATTAGACAGTTTAGTAAATTTCAGGTCAATGGTCCAACAGACCGAAAAGTCTTGGGGCGATTGGAGTATATCCTGCATGTTAAGGGAATTTAAAAATTGCAGATTGTTGACTTGATTATTGATGCAAAGTAGCCATTACAGTTTAACAGATAATTAAATATCTTATCATAAAAAGTGCATTCATGGAGTGCAGTCATAATTTGACAGATTGTGACACTATTACTTTTAAAATTATTTGACTAATTTTGACAGTTTTTTGGTACCTCTTCATTTCTCTTCCATTTTTCTTTCATGTATAAATATGCTTCACTTTAACAATGCAAATTTTCATATAAACTTTCAATAAACAACTTAAATGGACACCATCAAAAATTTTTACTGCATTGTGATTTTATCAATTATAAAATTTTGTTTTGGTTTTTATTTCCATTTTGATTTTAGATTTGGGACTATGTATGCAGGTTTGTTGTGTGTATTATATGATGCTAGGGTTTCAGCTTCTATAAATCCCATCATCTAGACAGTAAAAATGGTACCCAATAGAAAGTTTTTCAGACCTTCCCCAATGCTTTTGAAATCTCTAGTGTCTATTCTTCCCATCTTTATGTCCATGTGTATCCAAGAATTAGCTCCCACTTTTAAGTGAGAACATGCTGTATTTGATTTTCTGTTTCTGTGTTAATTTGCTTGAGATAATGGTCTCCGCTGCATCCATATTGCTGGAAGGGACATAGTTTTATTCTTTTTTATGGCTGCATATAAAAAGGGTCTATATGTACCACATTTTCTTTATCCAATCCTCTGTTGATGGGCATGTAGGTTGATTCTATGTCTTTGTTATTAAGAATAGTGCTATGATGAACATATGAGTGCATGTCTTTGTGATAGAAGGATTTATTTTTCTTTGGGTATACATGCAGTAATTGGATTGCTGGTTCAAATGGCAGTTCTACTATTAGTTGTTTGAGAAATCTCCAAATTGCTTTCCACAGTGACTGAACTCATTTACATTCTCACAAACGGTGTATAAGCATTCCCTTTTCTGTGCAGCCTTGCCAACATCTGTCATTTTTTTACCTTTTAATGATAGCCATTCTGACTGGCATGAGAGAGTATCTTTTTGCAGTTTTGATTTGCATTTCTCTGATGATCAGTGATGTTGAGTATTTTTTCATTTGCTAGTTGGCTGCTTATACATCTTCCTTTGAGAAGTGTCTTTGCCTATGTTTTAATAGGGTTTTTTCTCCTTTATTTACTCATTTTTTTATTGCATTTTAGGTTTTGGGGTACATGTGCAGAATATGCAAGACAGTTGCATAGGTACACACGTGGCAGTGTGATTTGCTGTCTTCCTCCCCTCCACCCACATCTGGCATTTCTCCCCATGCTATCCCTCCCCAGCTCCCACCCTCCACTGTCACTCCCCTATTCCCCCCAATAGACCCCAGTGTGTAGTGCTCCCCTCCCTGTGCCCATGTGTTCTCATTGTTCATCACCCACCTATGAGTGAGAATATGCGGTATTTCATTTTCTGTTCTTGTGTCAGTTTGCTGAGAATGATGTTCTCCAGATTCATCCATGTCCCTATAAAGGACACAAACTCATCATTTTTGATGGCTGCATAATATTTCACAGTGTATATGTGCCACATTTTTCCAGTCCAGTCTATCATCGATGGGCATTTGGGTTCATTTCAGGTCTTTGCTATTGTAAACATAGAGTTTTTTTTTTAATTGACTTCTTTAAGTTCCTCATAGATTACTGAGTATTAGCGTATTGTTTAATGCATAGTTTGCAAATATTTTCTCCCATTCTGTAGATTGTTTAACATGTTCACAGTTTCTTTTGTTGTGCAGAGCTCTTTAATTAGGTCCCATTTGTCAATTTTTGTTTTGGTTGCAATTGCTTTTGAGAACCTGGCCATAAATTCTTTGCCTAGGTTGATGTCCAGAATGGTATTTCCTAGGTTTCCTTCTAGGATTTTTATAGTTGGTGGTCTTAGTCTTGAGTTAATTGTTATATAAGGTAAGAGGAGTGTAGGTTAATTCTTCTGTGTATGGTTAGTCAGTTTTCTTACCTCCATTTATTGAATAGGGAGTCCTTTCCCTATTGCTTGTTATTGTCAACTTTGTCAACGATCAGACACTTATAGGTATGCTACTTTATTTCTGGGCTGTCTGTTCTGTTCCATTGGCCTACATTTCTAGTTTTGTACTGGTACCCTCTTGTTTTAGTCATTATAGCTTTGTAGCATAGTATGAAGTTGGGTAATAATGATACTTTCATCTTCCTTCTTTTTGCTTAGGATTGTTTTGGCTATTTGACTCTTTTTTGATTTCATAGAATTTTAGAAGAGTTTCTTCTAATTCTGTGAAAAATCATGTTGGTAGTTTGACAGAAACAGCATTAAATCTGTAGATTGCTTTGAGCAGTATGGCCATTTTAACAATGATGATTCTTTCAACGTATGACCATAGAATATTTTTTCACTTGCTTTTGTCATCTATGATTTCGATCATCAGTGTTTTTTAGTTCTTCTTATGGAGACTTTTCATGTCCTTGGTTAGATAAGTTTTGAGGTATTTCATTTTCCTTTGTCTGTTATAAATGGGAACGTGTTCTTGATTAAGCTTTCAGCTTTGCATGTTATTAGTGTATAAAAATGCTGCTGACTTTTGTACATTGATGTGTATCCTGAAAATTTACTTAAATCATTTATCAGTTCTAGGAGCCTTTTCATGGAGTATTTAGGGTTTTCTGGGTATAGGATTATATTGTCAGTGAAGAAAAATGATTTATTCTTTTATTATTTGAATGCCTTTCTTTCTCTTCACTGATTGCTTTAATCAGGACTGCCAGTACTATGTAGAATAGGAATGGTTACAGTGGGCATCTTTGTCTTGTTCCAGTTCTTAAGGGGGATGGTTCTAGCTTTTGCCCATTAAGTTTGATGTTAGCTGTGGGTTTGTCATAGATGGTCCTTAATATTTTGAAGTATGTTTCTTCAATGCTATGTTAGTTGAGGGATTTTAACATGAAAGGATGTTGGATTTCATTGAAAGGTTTTTCTGAGTCTATCGGGATAATAATATGTTAGTTTAGTAAGAATTATGTTTATGTGGTGAATGACATTTATTGAGTTGCATGTGTTGAACCAATCTTGCATCCCAATAATAAAGTCCAGTAGATCATGATCAATTAACTTTTGATGTGCTGCTAGATTCACTTTGCTAGTATTTTTCTTTTTTGAGGATTTTTGTGTCTATATTCATTGTAGATATCAGGCTGTAGTGTTCTCTGTTGGTTGTGTCCTTGCCAGATTTTGGTATCAGGATAAGACTGGTTTCATAGAGTGAATTATAAAGGAATCTCTCCTCTATTTTATAAAATAGTTTCAGTATTGTTAGTACCAAATTTTCTTTGTACATCTGGTAGAATTCTGCTGTGAATCTACCTGGTCCAAAGCTTTTTAGATTCAGTAAATTTTTCTTTTTTACTGAATCACTCTTAGAATTCATTATTGGTCTGCTCAGGATTTCAGCTTTTTCCTGATTCATCTTGGGAGAGTGTGTGTTTCCAGGAATTTATCCATTTCTCCTAGATTTTCTAGTTTGTATACATAGAAATGCTCATAGTAGTCTCTGAGGATATTTTATATTTCTTGGATGAATTTTAGTGTCAGCTTTGTCATTTCTGTTTGTACTTATATGGACATTATCCCTTTTTTTGTTTGTTTGTTTGGTTGGTTGATTTTGTTAATCTAGCCAATGTCTTATTGATCTTTCTTATCCTTTCAAATAAATAACTTTTTGTTTCCTTGATCCTTGGAATAGTTTCTGGGATTTCAATTCCATTTCATACTGCTGTGCTTTCTTTTCTTTTGCCAGCTTTGTGATTCATTTGTTCTTGTTTTTCTAGTTTTTTTGATTGTGTTGTTAATTTGAGATAATTTAACTTCTTCAAATAGTCATTTAGCATTATAATAATTCCTCTTAACATTGCTTTTGCCACATTGCAGAGATCTTGATATTTGTGTCTCTGCTTTCATTTGCTTCAAAGAATATCTTGATTTCTGCTTTAATTTCATGGTTTACCCGTATGTCATTAAGAAGCAATTTGTTTAGTTTCTTTGTAATTGTGTGGTTTGAGAGCTGTTGTTTGTATTGATTTTTACTTTTATTCCATTGTGGTTCAAACATATATGTGGTATGATTTCCATTTTACTGAACTGAGACTTGCTTTATCACCAAGCATGTGGTTGATCTTACATTATGTACCATGCTGAGATGAGAAAAATGTATATTCTATGGCTGTTGAGTGGAGTGATCCACAGATGTCCATTGAGTCAAATTAGTCAAGTCTCAAATTTAAGTAGAGAATTTATTTGTTAGTTTTCTGGTTCAGTGATCTGTCCTAATGTTTTCAGTGGGTGTTGAAATTCCCCATTATTATTGTGTGGCTGCCTAAGTCTTTTTGAAGGTCTAGAAGTACTTGTCTTATAAATCTGGGTGCTCCAATGTTGGATGCATATACATTTAGGATAGTTAAATTTTCCTGTTAAATTGAACTTTTTATGATTATGTAATGACCTTCTTAGTCCGTTTTTACTGCTGTTGTTTCAAACTGCCGTTTCATCTGATACAAGGATGGAAATCGCTACTCTTCTTTGTTTTCCATGTGTGTGATAGATCTCTATCCTTTTACTTTGAACCTGTGGATGTCATTACATGATAGATGGGACTCTTGAAGACAGCAAAATGGTGTCTTGTTTTTCTATCCATCTTGCTACTTTGTGTCTTTTATGTGGGGCATTTAGACCATTTATAGTTAAAGTTTATATTGATACATGAGATTTTTTTCTTGTCATGGTGTTGTTTGCTTGTTTTGTGGTGATGAATGTGTTGTTGCTTTATAGGGTCTGTGGGTATGTATTTGTGTGTGTTTTTGTGGCAGCATCTATCTCTTTCTTTTTAAAGTTTAGAATTCCATTAAACAGTTCTTGTAATGCTGGTCTAGTGGTAACAAATTTGCTTAACAATTGCTCAGCAATTGCTGAGAAAGGTTTTATTTCTTCTTTGCTTATGAAGCTTAGTTTGGCAGGATATGAAATCCTAGTTGGAATTTCTTTTCTTTAAGAATGCTAAAAATAGGCTTTCAATGTCTTCTGGCTTTTAAGGTTTTTGCTGAGAAGTCCACTATTAGCCTGACAAGCTTCCCCTTATAGGTGATCTAACCCTTTTCTCAAGTGCCTTTAAGACTTTTTTTTCATGTTGACCTTGAAAAGTCTGATGACTATGTACCTTGAAGATTGCCATCTTTTATAGCATCTCACATGTGTTCTCTGAATGTATTGGTTTTGCAATTTAATCTCTCCAACAAGACTGAGAAAATTTTCCTGGATTATATTCTCAAGTATGTTTTCCAAGTGGCTTACTATGATGGTTTATATCAGGTGGAAACTTGACTGTATTGAAGAATGCCTAGATGGCTGGGGAAGCATTGTTTCTGGGTATGTCTGTGAAGGTGTTGCCAAAGGAGATTAGCATTCGAGACACTGAGCTGGGAGAGGAAAGCGCACCCTCAATGTGGGTAAGCCCCATCTGATAAGCTGTTTGCTGAATCTGCCCACTCTCTCTCTTGCTGTGCTAGAAACTTGCTCTCTGTTCCACATCAGACTCTGTTTTTCAGCTTCTGTACTCTGGGACTTGTACCAGTGGTCTCCTGGGGGCTCTTGTGCCTTCAGCATCAGACGGAAATCTGCAGGGTTGTCTTCCCTGGTTTTCAGGCTTTCTGATTTGGACTGAACTATGCTACCGGCTTTTCTCTTTCCTCAGCTTGCAGGTGGCCTATTGTGAAACTTCACCTTGTAATCATGTGAGGCAATTCCCCCTAATAAACTCTCTTTTATATCTACATGTATCCTATTGGTTCTGTCCCTCTGGAGAATCCTGACTAATACAGTTACTCCCTCTTCTTGCTTAGGAACATCAATGAGTGGTAGGTTTGGTTGCTTTACATAATCCTGTATTTCTTGGAGGATTTGTTCAGTTTTTGTAATTCTTTTTGCCTGACTGGCTCAATTCAAGGTACTGGTCTTCAGGCTCTGAGATTATTTCCTCTGCTTGGCCTGGCCTGTTTCTAAGGCTTCCAATTGTATTTTGAAATTCTTGTGATGAATTTCTCAATTTTGGAAGTTCAGTTTGATCCTTTCTTACTACAGCTATATCAAATTCAAATCTTATATCATTTTTCTAGCTTCGTTTGATTGAATTGAAACTTTCTCTTGGATCTCATTGAGCTTCCTTGCCATCCAGATTCTTAATACTGTGTTTGTCATTTCAGACACTTCAGTATGTTTAGATTGCATTGCTAGGGAACAAGTGTAATTTTTTGAAGTAACAAAACTCTAACTTTTTAAATTGCTAGAATTTCTGTGCTGATTCCTTCTCATCTGAGAGAGCTGGCATTTCCTTGTATTTTTGAATTTGATATCACTTGGATGAGGTTTTTTGTTTAGTTTTCCTTTTTCTCTTGTGAGTTAGACTGTGGTGAGTGTTGTGTATAGTTTATTGGCTTTGTTTCTGAGTGCTTTCAGAGGGCCAAGGCTTAATATGGAGTCTTAGGTTCCTGTGATGGGTTTCAGTGGCATTGCATGTTGGAGGAATGTACTTTTGTTTGGTAGTGTAATTCAGCCTGCAGTCCAGTAAATAATGCTTAAGAGTAAAGATGGGAAATCTGGTACTAGACAAGGATGCCCTCTCTCACCACTCCTATTCAATATAGTACTGGAAGTTCTAGCCAGAGCAATCAGGCAAGAAAAAGAAATAAAGGGTATTCAAATAGGAAAGGTGGAAGCCAAATTGTCTCTATTTGCAGACGACATGATAGTATACCTAGAAGACCCCATCGCCTCAGCCCAAAAACTCCTGAAACTGATAAACAACTTCAGCAAAGTCTCAGGATACAAAATCAATGTGCAAAAATCACAAGCATTCGTCTACACCAATAACAGACTTAAAGAAAGCCAAATCAAGAGCGAACTGCCATTCGCAATTGCTACAAAAAGAATAAAATACCTTGGAATACAACTCACAAGGAACGTAAGGGACCTCTCCAAGGAGAACTACAAACCACTGCTCAACGAAATCAGAGAGGACACAAACAGATGGAGAAACATTCCATGTTCATGGTTAGGAAGAATTAATATCGTGAAAATGGCTATACTGCCCAAAGTAATTTACAGAATCAACGCTATCCCCATCAAGCTACCATTGACTTTCTTCACAGAACTGGAAAAAACCACCATGAACTTCATATGGAACCAAAAGAGAGCCCGCATAGCCAAGTCAATTCTAAGCAAAAAGAACACAGCGGGGGGCATCACACTACCGGATTTCAAACTATACTACAAGGCTACAGTAATCAAAACAGCATGGTACTGGTACCAAAACAGAGATATAGACCAATGGAACAAAACAGAGGCACCGGAGGCAACACAACATACATACAACTATACAATCTTTGATAAACCTGACAAAAACAAGCAATGGGGCAAGGATTCCATGTTTAACAAATGGTGTTGGGAAAACTGGCTAGCCATGTGCAGAAAGCAGAAACTGGACCCCTTCCTGACACCTTACACTAAAATTAACTCCAGATGGATTAAAGACTTAAACATAAGACCTGGCACCATAAAAACCCTAGAAGGAAATCTAGGCAAAACTATCCAGGACATAGGAGTAGGCAAGGACTTCATGAACAAAACACCAAGAGCATTGGCAACAAAAGCCAAAATAGACAAATGGGACCTAATGAAACTCCACAGCTTCTGCACGGCAAAAGAAACAGTCACTAGAGTGGATCGGCAACCAACAGAATGGGAAAAAATTTTCGCAGTCTACCCATCTGACAAAGGGCTGATATCCAGAATTTACAAACAACTCAAGCAGATTTACAGGAAAAAAACAAACAAGCCCATTCAAAAGTGGGCAAAGGATGTGAACAGATACTTTACGAAAGAAGACATATATGAGGCCAACAATCATATGGAAAAATGCTCATCGTCACTGGTCATCAGAGAGATGCAAATCAAAACCACATTGAGATACCATCTCACGCCAGTTAGAATGGCGATCATTAAAAAATCTGGAGACAACAGATGCTGGAGAGGATGTGGAGAAAAAGGAACACTTTTACACTGTTGGTGGGAGTGTAAATTAGTTCAACCATTGTGGAAGACAGTGTGGCGATTCCTCAAGGCCTTAGAAATAGAAATTCCATTTGACCCAGCAATCCCATTACTGGGTATATATCCAAAAGACTATAAATCGTTCTACTATAAGGACACATGTACACGAATGTTCATTGCAGCACTGTTTACAATAGCAAAGACCTGGAATCAACCCAAATGCCCATTGATAATAGACTGGATTGGAAAAATGTGGCACATATACACCATGGAATATTATGCAGCAATCAGAAATGATGAGTTTGTGTCGTTTGTAGGGACATGGATGAATCTGGAAAACATCATCCTCAGCAAACTGACACAAAAACAGAAAATGAAACACCGCATATTCTCACTCATAGGTGGGTGATGAAAAATGAGAACACATGGACACAGAAAGGGGAGTACTAAACACTGGGGTCTATTGGGGGGAAAAGGGGAGGGCCAGTGGGAGGGGGAGGTGGGGAGGGATAGCCTGGGGAGAAATGCCAAATGTGGGTGAAGGGGAGAAGAAAAGCAAAGCACACTGCCATGTGTGTACCTACGCAACTGTCTTGCATGCTCTGCTCATGTACCCCAAAACCTATAATCCAATAAAAAATTAAAAAAAAAAAAAAGATGGGCAGATAGCCTCATGCTTTTTTTGTACTTCAGTGTACACATAGAAGTGTGCTGGAGAGATAACAGCTGGTGAGAGATGACTCCCTCTCCAAGTCAGATCCTGGGCCTTGGTGTCATCCCCTTCAACTATTGGTACCATGATTATTTCCTGTGCCCCAATGGAAACTTTGGCAGGCTGTGCTCCTCCCTTCCTTAGGGCAGATTCTTAATTCTGTGTCTGTCTTTTAAAAATAATTTAAAATACTTTCTTTTGAATTTTTCTCCAGAATGCACTTATGTTTTATATTTTAAAAAGAACTTGAGTCCTATCTCTTTTATAATGGTTGACAGGTTAGTGTACTTTTCTGTTTCTGGCACTGCTAACTTATTTAACATTTCCTTGATAGACTTTTAAAAATATTTATTGATGTTTGCAATTTTATCTGTTAACATGTATAATTAATTCACTTAGACAAAAATCAGGGTTAAATCACCAGGAGAACCAAAACTCCCTGGGGGCCTGCCAGTCCCTTGTGCTTGTGAGAGTCACAGCAGGTTGTAGGGTATGTCTGCCACTGGTCTGGTGGTGCACTGGGACAGGAGCAGAAGATCCCCAGGTAGGGCACTGGTACCACAGCTATGCAACTTGGAAGGTACCTGCAGGCTGAGATATTCAGCCCAGTAGATGGCTGTGAGGACCACCAAGCTCACTCTCCCCCAACCCGATGAATCTCCCTCTGGCATCTGCTCCAGGAACAGGATTGACCAGCTAGGCTTATCCCAACCCTCTCTGTCTAGGTCACTGAGCTGTTCTACATGTTCTGGGCTGTAGGACTCCCTAGGAAAGAATCTACTGCTGGTTGTCAGGCCACACCCTTCCCAGACCAGTCTTGTGAAGAGAGGAATGTTCTGCTCTGGCAAGTGAACCCATGTCACACTCTTCTTCGTCTTCTGAAACTGGGGGTTCCTATCCTTATTAAGCTAAGGCCACAGATCTCAGTTCAATATCCATGAGTGGTATGCTCCAATCCTGGGGGGTTGTGACTCAGCCCATGGATTTTTCTCCTGGCCCCTCAGGCTAAAACAGCAGGCGGTGCTGGGCAGAGGGGTTGTTAGTGGGGAATGGGAGTTGTGGGAGTAGCTGAACTGCTCCCAGGCCAATAGCAAAAACTCAGGTGGGGCAGTGGTAACGGTGCTGTGGGGACCTTCCTGCAGGAACACCAGGCAGGCAGTCTTGGGAGGTCCAGCACGTGAGGGAATGTGGGGAATTGGATGCACTCTGGTCCCACAGCAATGGCTGCCCAGCTCTCCCTGGCCTAGCAGAGGGGAGAAGCTGCTGCCACTCAGAGCAAGAAGGAGCGTCTTGGGGGATTGCTAGGTCACATTTTAGTACAGTTGTTGTACTAGGTCACATTTTAGTACAGTTGTTGCCAGTGCTGGCACCTGGAATCTCTGAGCAGGTTTCCCAGCTTCCACTCTCTACAACTATGGTGTCTGCATCGCCTCTCTATTGACTTTCAGTGACTCTCTATGACTTTCAAATTAAGTATTCAAAGAACTTATTTATTTCAAAAGAACTATTTGGCTAGGTGCAGTGGCTCACACCTATAATCCAAGAATTTTGGGAGCTGAGGAGGACTGCTTGTGACCTGGAGTTTGAGACCAGCTGGGCAACATAAGGAGACCCCATCATTACATAATTTAAAAAAATAATAAGTCAAGCTTTGAGACACTTGCCTATCATCCTAGCTACTTGGGAGGCTTAGTCAGGAGAATCACTTGAAGCAAGGAGTTTGAGGCTGCAGTGAACTATGATTACAACACTGCACTCCAACCTGAGTGACAAAGTAAGAGTCCATCTCTTCAAAAAAAAAAAAAGACCTGTTTAAACTGTGATGATATTTACTCTATATTTTGGTTCCCGTCAGTGGTAAAGGTATTTCTGGCTGTGTCTAGTCAGCGATCTCACCTTCTCCAGGAATGATCTTGCATGTATGCTTATTTGAAATAATTTAAAATATTTTCTTGCAATTATTTCTTCAGAATACACTTATATTTTATATTTGTAAAAGAACTTGTGTCTTGTCTCTTCTGTAATAACTGACAGTTTAATTTGCTTTCTTGTTTCTGGCACTGCTAACTTATTTAACTTTTCCTTGATGAACTTTTAAAATTTATTATTTATTCATGTTTGCAATTATATCTGTTAACACATATGATTAATTAATTTGCACAAAAATCAGTCATTTAACTGAAAACTATTTTATTTTATTTAACTTTGGGGCTACTGCATATAAGCTCTGAATCCGACCATGTTTGATATATTAGTTTTCCAAATATCAATAAAAAGAAAACATTTCAGTCAAATAAATGCAGCTTGTATGTGATACCTAAAACATCTTCTAGAAATATTTCATATCATTTTAAAAAATTACATGAAATGGCTAGGCACAGTGGCTCAAACTTGTAATCCCAGCACTTTGGGAGACCGAAGGGGGTGGATTACCTGAGGTCAGGAATTCGAGACCAGCCTGGCCAACAAGGTGAAACCCCGTCTCTACAAAAATAAAAAAAGAAATTAGCTGGGCATGGTGGCAGGTGCCTATAATCCCAGCTACTCAGGAGGCTGAGGTGGGAGAATCGCTTGAACCCAGGAGGCGGAGGTTGTAGTGAGCCGAGAATGCACCATTGTAGTCCAGCCTGGGTGACAGAGTGAAATTCCATCTCAAAAGTAAATGAATAAATCAAAATAAAATTACATGAAAGGAAAATTTTGATATTCGTAAATCACAAAAACTTTAAAGCATATTATGGAACACTATTTTAGGTTTTACCATTAATATTTAATATTTTCACATGTTCTACTTGGATCAATACTTGATGGATAAATGGCTCATCTTTTCGTTCACTTTTTCCCTCCCATACTTGAGCTATTTATTTCAATAGGAGATGCCTGAATGTTTTGTTGCCTATTGTTACTTCCAGGAAGAACTCCAAACCTTACAGAGGTCATGATTATGAAAATTCCTTTAATATCTAGCTTCCAGCTTACCTTTTCAGCCTAAATTCTTTACAGACCCACCACAAAACCTTTTCACAAGCAGGGTTCAGAAAATAACATACTGTCATGATGATATGTCTGCACATATTACACCAAGAATATGGAGTATGTAGAAAATGGCTTAGTTGTAATTCAGTTTTTAGATGAAAAACTACTCCCAGGTATGCTAGATACTAATATTTCAAAATGAATGAGACACAATTCCTCCTCTCAAAAATCTTTACTGATATTTGGGGCGCTATTTAGTCATTTTTAAAAATCTTTCCTTTTGTTTCAAAATAAAGTTAAATGTATCTTCTGAATTGTACAACTTCTTTTACATACTGCCACTGTAAATGTAAACTCTCATTCTGTAAAGATATATAAACCTATTTATATTATACTTATTAAATTTTTTTCTGTGTCACTGTGTCCTCAGAAATAAGGATGCCTCAGGACACCTCTTACATGAGGATCTTATGACCTGCTTCAGGAGAAAGCCAGAAAACCTAGGTTTTATGATCTGCTTCAGGGAAGAAGGGTTAGAGACAGTCAGAGCAGACCTCCTATTTCTTCTGTTTCTTAAGTTCTTTCAGTTTAAAATAGTATTTTAAGGTGTCATATTTTGTAGTAGTATGTACTGAACCACATACACACACACACACATTTATAATTTTAAAACCAAAAACATCATTAATATCATTTCATACAGATAATATTTATTTAAATCTGCCTGTATATTTAATCATTTTTAACCGCATCTTCATGCTTTTAATCTATGATGGGTTTTCTTCCATCTAAAAGATATTTTGGCCAGGTGTGGTTGCTCACACTGTAATCCCAGCACTTTGGGAGGCTGAGGCAAGCAGATTGCTTGAGCCCAGAAGTTCAAGACCAGCCTGGGCAACATGGCAAAATTCCATCTCTACAAAAAAAAAAGAGAGAGAGAGAGCCAGGCATTATGGCATTCACCTATGGTTCCAGCTGCTTGGGAGGCTAAGGTGGGAGGATCACTTGAACCCTAGAGGTCAGGGCTGCAGTGAGCTGTAATTGTGCCACTGCATTCCAGCCTGGGCATTAGAGTGAGACCCTGTCTCAAAAAACATTTAAAAAATTTCTATAATATTTTCTTTAGTTAAAATCTGTTGAATAGCCCCTTGTTCCTTTTTGTGTATCAATATCTAAAATGTCATTATTTAACTACTGTAGAAAAATGTGTGCAACTCTACAAACATGCATAAATATGTAAATACACTAGTTCCCCCATCCATGGGGGTTACATCCCAAGACCCTAGTGGATACCTGAAATGACAGATTGTGTAAAACTCTATATAATGGAACAAAATTTCTTTTCCCTTTTCGTGGATGGAAGATTCATTCTTATTGTAGATCCTAGCAACCCCAGAGTACCTTTTATTTTCTTTCCTTAAGTAAAGACCTTTTACCTTTTTACTTAAAGGAAATACTTTATCATTTCTCTTTAGTATATCCAAATTGCCAACATTATTACTCTTGTGCATTGGGGATATTATTAAGTAAAATAAGTTACTTGAACACAAACACTATAATACCATGACAGTGGATCTGATAAATGAGTTGAATACTACATGACTAATGAGTAGGTAGAATATATATAGCATGGGTAAGCCAGGCAAAAGGATGATGCACATCCCTGGCAGGAGGGATTGAGATTTTATCATGCTCTCCAGAATGGCACATACTTTAAAACTTAATAATTGAATATTTCTCAAATTTTCCATTTAATATATTTGGACCATAGTTGACCACAGGTAACTGAAGCCGTATGTAACCAAAACCATGGAAAACAAAACTATGGATAATGGGGTCACTATATTCTTGAGTTTAAGGCTTTGGACTTGTCCACTACCTCTTTCTTTTTTCCTTTGGAATATAAATGTCAGTCCTGTGCCTATCCCATTACTATATTTTGGAAGCACATAGCTTGTTTAATTTTATAGGCTTATAGCAGAAGAGATATTCACTTCAGGATGAAGTATACCTTAAATCTCTCCAATATCTAATTTAAATGATATTTAGATGAGTCTTTTGACTTTTGACTTAACGTTGGTATGAATTAAGACTTTTGGGGCTATTAGAATAAAATAAATGTATTTTGCATGCAAGAAGACCATACATTTTGAGAGGTCATGTGCAGGATGCTATGGTCTAAATTTATGTGTACCACCCAAATTCATATGGTGAAATTCTAACCCCCAAGATGATAATATTTTTTAGTATGTGAAGTCCATTCTAACCCCAAGATGATAATATTAGTATGTGAAGCCTTTGGGAGTTGATTAGCTAATGAAAGCAGAGCCCTCATAATTAGAATTATTACTTTGTAGAAGATAACCCAGAGAGCTAGCTCACTCTTCCACCATGGGAGGGCATAGCAAGAAGGCACCGTAGAAGAACCAGGAAACAAGCCATCACCAGACAATAAATCAGCCCAAACTTTTTAAAATTTTTTAGGAATATGCAAATTTATTTTACCTTTTTTGTTTTCAACTTTCTTCAATTTTTAACTTTTAAGTTCCTGTGGGTAACACCCCTCACGGGCACTGAAGAAGGAGAACTGTCCAGACTCCAGGCACAATTAGTGCCTGAAGAATATCTTAGTTTACAGTGTTATTGCTCAGTCGTTTCCTTCATATAGTCCTGCATATATAATCATATATTAGTTTACAGAATTAGTGCTAAATGTGTCTGTACAGCTCTGACTACAATGCCTACATGTTTATTTAAAAAGATTATATAGAACTAAGTATGCTAGATATAAGTATTAAGTATGATTATATAAACTAGATATATGTAAGCAGTAAGTTACACTTCAAGCACTAATTCTATAAACTAATATATGATTATATATACAGGATTATATAAAGGAAACAGCTGAGCAATAACACCATAAACTAAGATATTCTTCAGGCACTAATTGTGCCTGGGGTCTGGACAGTTCTCCTTCCTTTGAGCCCATAGGGGGTGTTACCCACAAGTTCCAGGGTACATGTGCAGGATGTGCAGGTTTCTTACCTAAGTAAACGTGTGCCATGGTGGTTTGCTGCACAGCTCAACCCATCTCTCAAGTATTGAGCCCAGCTATCCTTCCTGATGATCTCCCTCCCCATCTCCCCACTGACAGGTTCCAGTGTGTGTTGTTCTCCCCCATGTGTCCATGTGTTCTCATTGTTCATCTCCAACTTTTAAGTGAGAACATGCAGTGTTTGGTTTTCACTTCCTGCATTAGTTTGCTAAGGATAAATGGCTTTGAGCTCCAACCATGTCCCTGCAAAGAACATGATCTCATTTCTTTTTATGGCTGCATAGTATTGCATGGTGTATCTGTCTTTATCCAGTCTATCATCCGTGGGCATTTGGATTGATTGTATGTATTGTCTACAGTGAATAGTAATGCAATGAACATGAACATATGCATACATGTATCTTTATAATAAGAAGATTTATATTCCTTTGAACATATACCCAGTAATGGGATTGCTGGAACAAATGGCATTTCTGATTCTAGATTTTTGAGGAATCACCACACTGTTTTCCACAATGGTTGAACTAATTTACATTCCCACCAACAGTGTAAATGTGTTCCTTTATCTCTGCAGCCTCACCAGAGTCTGTTGTTTCTGGACTTTTAAATAATCACCATTCTGACTGGCGTGAGATGATGCCTCATTTTGGCTTTGATTTGCATTTTTTCTAATAATCACTGATTTGACTAATTTTCATACATTGTTGGCCACATGAACGTCTTCCTTTGAGAAATGTCTGTTCATGTTCTTTGCCCACATTTCTTTTTTTTCTTTGAGACAAAGTCTCATTCTGTTTCTTAAGCTGTAGTGCAGAGGTGCAGCCTTGGTTCACTGCAGACTCCACCTTCTGGGTTCAGTGATTCTCATGCCTCAGCCTCCCAAGTAGCTGCAGTTACAGATGTGAGCCACCATGCCTTGCTAATTTTTTTATTTTTAGTAGAGATATGCAGTCTTGAAGAGACCTATCTCATGTTCAAGGACATACATAGGCTCAAAATAAAGGAATAAAGGAAAATTTACCAAGCAAATGAAAAACAGAAAAAAAAAAAAAAACAGGTGTCAGACTTCTAGTTTCTGACAAAATAAATTTAAACCAACAAAGATAAAAAAAAAAAAAGAAAGACATTACATGATAGTAAAGTGTTCAATTCGATAAGAGGAGCTATCTATCCTAAATACATATGTATTCAATATAGGAGCACCCAAAGTAATCTCCTGGAGACCTACAAACAGACTTAGACACCCACACAATAATAGTGGGATACCTTAACACCCCACTGACAATATTAGATAGATCACTGAGACAGAAAATTAACAATGATATTCAAGACTTGAATTCAGCTCTGGATCAACTAGACCTGATAGATATCTAAAGAACTCTCCACACAAAAGAAACAGAATATACATTCTTCTCATTGCCTCATGGAAGTTACTCTAAAAGTTATCACATAGTAGAAAGTAAAACAGTCCTCAGCAAATACATAAGAACTGAAATCATAACAAAGAGTCTCTCAGACCACAGTGCAATCAAATTTAGAGATCAAGATTAAGAAATTCACTCAAAACCACACAACTACATGGAAATCCAACAACATGCTCTGGAATGACTCTTGGGTAAATAATAACATTAAGGCAGAAATCAAGAGGTGTTTCCAAACTAATGAGAACAAAGAGACAATGGACCAGAATCCCTGGGATGCAGTTAAAGCAGTTAAGAGGGAAATTTACAGCATGCCAAAAAATCTAGAGTGCTCTTCAATAAACAACTTAACAGCCTGACTACAAAAACTAGAGAATCAAGAGCAAACAAATTCCAAAGCTAGCAGAAGACAAGAAAAAACTAAGACAAGAGCAGAATTGAAGGAGACAGAGACACACACACACAAAAAAAACTCTTCAAAAATCAACAAATCCAGTATCTGATTTTTGAAAAAAAAAAGAGTAATACAATATATATACAACTAGTTAGACTAACAAAGAAGAAAGGAAAGAAGATTCAAATAGACACAATCAGAATTGATAAAAGAGATATCAGTACTGATCCTACAAAAATACAAACAGCTATCAGATAATACTATAATACCTCTATTCACGTAAAGTAGAAAATCTAGTAGAGATGGATAAATTCCTGGATACATACACCTTCCCAAGACTGAACAGGAAGAAAGGAAGAAACTGAATCCCTGAATAGACCAATAATGAGTTCTGAAGTTCTGAAATTGAGACAGTAATAAATAGCTACCAACCAAAAAGCAAACAAACAAAAAATCCCAGGATCAGATGGATTTACAGCTGCATTATATCAGAAGTACAAAGAGGAGTGAATTCTACTGAAACTATTCCAAACAATTCTACTGAAACTATTCCAAACAATTCAAAAGGAGGGACTCTCCCTAACTCATTTTATGAAGTCAGCATCATCCTGATACCAAAATATGGGGGATATACGACACCACCACCAACAACAAAACTTGAGGACAATATCCTTGACAAACATCAATGCAAAAATCTTCACTGAGACACTGGCAAACCAAATCCAGCAGCACATCGTAAAGCTAATCCGCCTTGATCAAATTGGCTGCCTAGGCTTTGATCTTAGACTTCCTTGCCTTCAGAATGTGAAAAAAACTCTTTTGCTGTTGTTGTTTATAAGCTGCTCAGTTTATGGTATTTTGTGATAGCATTATAAATGGATAAATACACAGGCCAGAGCCTAACAGACTCACAATACCAGAAACTAAGTCTAGTTAAACATGTATATCATATCTCAAGAAAAAGTGGATGTAGCTTTGGCATATGCAGTAGACTACATAGTTCACTACATCTATATATAGCTTTGAGAAAATGAGTTTCGGGAAAATTCAATTGAATTCAAAATACAATTTTAATTTTTTAAATATGAATCCCCATTTAATTTATCTAATTTTCACATTAGTTCTTGCTTTATTTCATCTTCCAGCATGAATAAGAAAAATGAGCTTGTGAAAATTCAAGAGGTCTTCTCTACTATTCTCTTTAGAAATGACATATCTTGATTTTATGGTTAGAGATTCTAAAGACATATTTGAATATACTGTAAATTTAGAGGCTTCTGTGTTTGATGTAAAAAAACAGGAACATTTCTGTGAATCTCAGGTGACTATCTTCATATAGGATATTTGGATTTTATATTTTAAAAAGCCAGGGAAAAGGCATTGGCACTAATGTTAGCAACATGATATATTGCGACTAAAAGCTGAATGTTGGCTGAACTCTCACTACAGAAAATGCTGGTAATCAGATTCAGTAATTAAGGTTCTTTATGCCACCCAAATAGGATACTCAATAAAAGTTAGTCCCTGTTCCAGAGTTTCTGATTCTGTAAGTCTTGGGTGAGGCTAGAGAATTTGTATTTCTAACAGGTTTCCAGGAGACATTGAGGTTGCTGCTCTGGTGCCAAAATTTAAGAACTGCTACTCAAACTTATATGCAACACCCTCATTTTGAAATTTTTGCAGCTTAATTATGGACTTCCCCACGATCCAACCTACTCACCTGCCTGATATACTGGCATCACTTGGCTCTTATCATACGTTATTAATACTAAGCTAGAACCTCACAATAATAATTTGGCTACTGATACTGCTGTGAGTAAAGTCATCTTTTGTCTCTGACACAGGAGTCTCATGTCTTTTGCCCGTATTCATTAAACTATCAATTTGCAAGTAGGGTAAAAATCTCTGATCAGTCAAAATTATTAATAGTAGATATTAAAATATAAAGTCAATTTTAGGACTTGACATGTTTAAAGCATGGTAAAGACAAAGTTTTCTTGGTGTATTGTGACATGGACATTGAAAAAGAGCTATAGCATTTTCTTTTGACTGGAAGACCTGAACGGTTTCTTCTCTTCAGAACTTACCAGCTTTCAGTTTAAGTTGAATTGTTAGACCTCATAACTTCTATTAAATACAAAAAAAAAAGGAAATATATAAGTTTGGTTTAAACTGAGCCAGAAAAAATATGTGCTAGTTCTGACTTTTCTTAGAGGCAAACTTTCATTCATTTTAGACCTGTCTCTATACACAAACAACAATAAAAATAGATCAGAATGATTTAAGCAATCTTGACATACACAATGGTATATCCAAGAGAGTTTATGGCTGGTCTTTGAGATAAACTCAGTACACAACATATGGATTAGTATCTATCAAGCTTTAGAGGAGAACTGATATACACATGTAAACCATTTGAAGCTAAAAAAAATGATTAGTCTTATTTCTTCTCCATTCTTATACTTCCATGGTACATTCTGCTTAGAAAGAAGACAAACTACTAAAAATTTTTCCTTGCTTTCAATCTTTATTTTCTTCTCATTAACCATTCATAACAGCCAGCTCAATTAGTAGGAAATGTTGTAGCTGACAAATAAAAATGTTTAGACATATTTTCTTCATTATTTCCTTAGTGATCCCACCCTCTTTCTTCTCCTTCATGATGAGTGATTGATCTCACTAGAGAATCAAGTTATTAACTCATGTTTAATTATCCTTCCTGTGCTGTCTTGCTGATATTAGGAAAATTTAACTTTGCTGATGTTGGTTTTTCATTTTACAATGACACTAATGTTTTTCATGTAAGATATAAACATTTTATTTCTAGAATTTTTAATGTATCACTCACCAAAACAATGCTTTGTCATTTATATACAAAGTATAAAGTTCAGGTATTTATATAAAATGAGGTGTATAGGAATTTGAATTTGTAGCACATATTCATTTTCATTTGAAATGAACCTTTCGGAAGAAAACCTATTATTCTTAAACTAACAGCTGTTGATTTTCTCACAGGCAGTAGAAAATAAAAACATATAATTATATAATGTATTAAAAATAAGTTTCTGTGTTTCCTTATTTAACCTACAATTTAGAGTTCCCTTGTGACTTCAATTTGACTAGATAATTTACAAATATGATCTTTCTTCTTTAGTTTAAAATGTGATTGGGTTTCCCTCCTCAGTTTATCAAAAAGTTCTCTGTTTATCCAAAAGTTAAAGGGCAATCTTTTCAAATATATAATTAAAATATAATTTCCCTTTAAAATATTTAGTTTTCTGTTTAAATATTAATTAAATTGATGGTGCATTTGAAGGTGTTACAAAATTTGGCACACATTTCCTTGTTGTGTGGTGGGTCTTTGGAAGAGAAATAATCAAAATCTTTGTCTACATTTGTATTTTCTTTTGTCTTTTTTTTTTTTTTTTTTTTTTTTTGGGATGGAGTTTTGCTGTTGGTACCCAGACTGGAGTGCAATGGCATGATCTCGGCTCACCGCAACCTCCACCTCCTGGGTTCAGGCAATTCTCCTGCCTCAGCCTCCTGAGTAGCTGGGACTACAGGCGTGCACCACCTTGGCCAGACAATTTTTGTATTTTTTTAGTAGAGACGGGGTTTCACCTTGTTGACCAGGATGGTCTCCATCTCTTGACCTCGTGATCCACCCACCTCGGCCTCCCACAGTGCTGGGATTATAGGCGTGAGCCACCGCACCTGGCCTACATTTCTATTTTCAGGGATAGGGCTTCAATTGGATGTTACATGGCCAACACATTGACTAATCTCTCACCTCAATCCAATCAGCTTCCCCTTTCAATACCAATTTCTCTATTACCTTGAACTCTATATCTATTTCACTTTTTGTTAGCATCTTATTTCCAAGGCTCTTTCTGTAGGATTTTAGCACATTCTTTGCAGTTATCTAGGCTCACAACTTAGAACCCTTTTTAATTGTTATCCTGTAGTTTTAGCGATGAGGACAAGGAAAAAAATTAGCAAATAAGTGTCCATCTATAATGAATGAGATTGGAGAAAATTCTAGACTTTATTTGTTCCTATTAATGCTATGATGCAGACCATTACAACATGTCTACCAATATGCTCGTGTAAATTTGCATGCTTAATGATACTGTTGCTTGAAGTTGATAAATATTTCACAATGAATAGTTTGTTTGCTTTGTAACAGTATTATTACCAGGCAGGATAAGAGCCTCTAGGCCAAGAACTACTTCACAGTAAGGGGCATCTACATCTGAATTTGCTTTGCATCTGGCCTCTAAATCATCTGTATAGAAGGTGGTACTCCCAGCCAAAACAGCAAGAAAGGCAAGGCCTATTTATCAGTATGCAGGTCACAACCTATTTAGAATATAATTTACCCATATTTTTCAAACAGAAAACCTAGGGACACTATGCCATGTATGTTAGTTCAAAAATGGAATAAAATTTATCAATCTGAGACTGCATTAGAAAATCAAGGTGCCATATGACAAGTAAATGTTACTGTTTCTAGAATTTTTTAGAAACAGATAGACTATTTACAAAAAAGTGTATAAAAATAAGAGATAATCCATACTTTCATCTACCATTTCCTGGGTACTCAGTTACGTGCAGTAGATTAGATATTCCATTTCTGAGATAATTTATTACTTTTTATTACAGTAAAATACACATTACATGAAATTTATTTTAAGTATACAGTTTAGTAGTATTAAATAAACTCGTAAAGTTGTGCAATCATCACCATCATCCAGCTCTACAACTCTTTAATCTTCCGAAACAAAAATTCTGTACCCATTAATAGCTCTCTACTTCCTCTTTTCCCCCTGCTCCTCACAAGTAGTGTTACACTTTCTGTATCTATATTTTGACTTCTCTCAACTACCTCATATAAATGAAATAATACAATACCTACCTTTCTGCGACTGGTTTACTTCACTTAGCATAAGGTCCAAGATTCATCCATGTTGTAGCATGTGTCAGAATTTCCTTCCTTTTTAAGGCTGAAAAATATTCTGTGTTGCTTAATTATTGATCTGTTGATGGACATGTGAATTGCTTCTACATTTTAGCTACTGTGAGTACCACTGCTGTGAACATGGATGTCCAAATACCTCTTTGAGACCCTGCTTTCTATTCTTTGAAATATATAAACGGAAGTAAAGTTTTTGCATCATATTGTAATTTGCATCATATGATTAAAAAAAAACTTCTAATTTTGTGATGAAACCCCATACTGTTTGCCACAGTAGCTGTATCCTTTTACATTTTCACCACAGTGACCGAGAGTTTCGATTGGGATTATTCTAAATTTATAGATGAAAAATCTTAGGTTAAAAGAAGTGAAGAAACTTGCTAAAACACACAATGAGTAGGTTACCTCTATTTAAATAAACTCCATTTTATGACACTGAAGTCTGTTTTCTTAATGACTGGGATATTTACCTGTCTCTTAGAATATGTATGAATCTTATGTCTATTCCAATGTCTGAAATACTACTCAGGAACAGTAAGCAAACATGTAACAGATTTGGATCCATTTTAAGATTCCAGAGTTATTTGCTGCTACCCAAGGAGATGTGGTTGGTACAGAACGAAGCCACGGTGTTTTATTGGCTAGTGTGCTGGCGCACTTGCAGAAGCCACCAGAAAGACAGATTTGACCGTACTATATTTCAGGTAGCACTCCCAAGTGCCCAGGAGCCCTGCCGTTTTTCTACCTCATATCACCCTCTTTCATTTTCTGCTTAGCTCTCACCTCTATATGAAATTATTTTATGTGTTGAATTATATTTTACTCTCTGTATGCCTCCTCTTACATTTAAGCACCATGAGAATACGGTTCCCGTTGGTGTTGTTCTTAACCAAATCTTTAGTTTAGAATGGTGATGAAACTACAGTAGGTACTCTAAAAATATTTGTGGAATAGATGGATAAAATAAAGAATAAGTGAAAGTAAGAAACGTTTCTTCGGGAGCTATAAAAAACTATTTACTGCATATAGAAGTAAAAAACAGTTAGGAATTATTTCCAGAGACGTACTGGTTAAAATGTGAACTTTGTCTTACTGTTTGAGAAACTCTGGTACTAAGTGTTGTTGCTGTCATTTGAGAACACTACTTGAAACAAACCAATAAAGGTAAGAGGTGCTGTTAAGTAATCACTAACGTCAGCTTATTTAGAGAGGATGGGAAATAATCCAAGGAAATGCCATTGAGAAAAAAAGTCACTTAATAGGTGGAAAGAGACTTAAAGCATCAAAACACTGACAAAATTTTAAATCTGCAAGAGAGTTTCTCTCTAACCACTGAAACTTTATAGCACAAAGTAAATCTGGATTTATTGAATCAATTTTTACATAGCAAAAATAATTTTAAAATTGTGTCAGCTTTGAAGAACAACTGTAAGAAGTAGCAAAATATGCAGATTCGTGATTTCATTTCAAGGAACAACAGTTTCATGGTTAACCAGGCAGTGATCTAACTTCTTGGAAAGTAGGACTAAGATGGGAAAGAAATTCCCCCAGGATAGGAAACAAAAACTCATTAACCTTTTACTCCGTTGGGCTGAAACACATGAGAATAATATTGGAACTAGAAAACCTAGAGTCTGTCACTTGGTTTTCAAGTATTAGGTATAAAACTGAAGGGCATGGAGTCCAGGTGGTGTTTTCATCTTTTTTTTTCTTTTTTTTTTTTCTATTTGAAGGTCATACCTTTGGAAGAGAAAAGAGGATATAAGAAGTGAACAGCTGGTTGCTTAAATGGCATCAAAGAACAGGATTTGGGTTTTTAGACCATGATTATGTTAATAAAGCCGCTAATGCCTGCAGAGAAAAAGTACATCTCATGGGTCCTGGAGAGATCATATTTTTCAATACAATCACAAAGTAATCAAGAAAATTCTAAAATCTGAAAAGGGAAATGGATGTCACAAGGAAAGGGAATAATAAATTATATGGTGGGTCTTAAGTGAAAAGACAGAAAAGAAAAAAAGTGGTGCAGGTACATACTATGTATCAGGAAAACCCAGGAAGTGAATTGAGAATGCAAATTAATTTCCTTATAGTTCTATAGCAATGCTGAGATCAAGGATGATAAGATTCACATGGACACAGGGAGGGGAGCACTATACTCTGGGGTCTGTTGTGGGGAATAGGGGAGGAACAGAGGGGATTGGGGGGTTGGGGAGAGATAGGAAGGGAAGAAATGCCAGATATAGGTGAAGGGGAGGAAGGCAGCAAATCACACTGCCACGTGTGTACCTATGCAATTATCTTGCATGTTCTTCACATATACCCCAAAACCTAAAATGCAATAAAAAAATAAATAATTAATTAAAAGAAGATTAATATAAAATCTTAACAGGAAGAAGGCAAACATGGGATGAGGCATAGATCTAAATTGTGCGCATCTAGTGGGTAGAGGCCACAGATACTGCTAAACGTCTTATAATGTATGAGACTGCCCACCACCACAATTATCCAGCACAAAATATGGATGGAGTCCATGTTGGGAAACCCTGCTCTGGTTAATAACATAGGTCCATGAATATGTGATGACAAAACACACACACACACACACACACACATGAATTACTGAGAAAAAAGAGAACACCTTGAAACGAGCTATTGTAATGACATGTAAACATTTGGAATGTTTGTAGTTTAAAGAGAGCTAGACTTCAGTTCAGCAAGTTTGATATGCAATTCTTTTTCAGTCACTTTTATACCATTGAAATAAAAGTAGCTTTAGTATTATGAGCTAGAGTTCTTTTTTTTTATTGCATTTTAGGTTTTGGGGTACATGTGCAGAACATGCAAGATAGCATAGGTACACACATGGTAGTGTGTTTTGCTGCCTTCCTCCCCTTCACCCACTTTGGCATTTCTCCCCATGCTATCCCTCCCCAGCTCCCCCCGACTCTGTCCCTCCCCTATTCCCCCCAATAGACCCCAGTGTTTAGTACTCCCTTCCCTGTGTCCATGTGTTCTCATTTTTCCTCACCTGCCTATGAGTGAGAATATGCGGTATTTCATTTTCTGTTCTTGTGTCAGTTTGCTGAGAATGATGTTCTCCAGATTCATCCATGTCCCTACAAAGGACACAAACTCATCATTTTTGATTGCTGCATAATATTGCATAGTGTATATGTTCTTTTTATAAGTCTCATTTCATATATATATATTTTTAAGCTGTGAAATGCAGTTAAAATAACATCTGCCTCATAATATTTTGTATTTAGTGCAATAATACAATTAATGCACTTAATAAAATTCTTACAATATTAACTATGTGGCAAATATCTTATTTATCATTATTTATTTATTTGGCTTTCACTTTCCTCACCTGTAAATTAAGGGTAATTGACAGGAGGGTCTCCAAAATAACATTTAAGAATTAAACTTTCCTTTGTTTCTTAAATCTTAAGAAAATTTCATAAGATAAATTGAAAAGGAAACAAAAACATGCAAAAGTGATCTATTAAAAAGATTCTATAAAGAGATCCTTCAAAATAAAGACATAACCTGCAATATACTAAAGTACCAAATACAGTAAGTTCTGGAAATAATATTTTTAAAAAGATCAAAATAGCTTTTATATTTTATGCTCAGTGCAAACACAAGAAAACACAAACTTGCCATTTGGGAAAGATAAAAAAGGGGAAAGCGGAATTATGCAATTTCTACTCGGATTGAATTTAAAAAATATTAAACATGCTTAAGAAGCTTATTGAACTGCGACAAAACTAGAATCAGTGTTTGATCTGCTGAGCGAAAATCTGATGGCCATGGGAGTTGAAAACCAAAATAAAAGACAAGTGCTAAGCAAGAACAAGGTTGCATTCAAATGCCTTATTTCTAGCCCCAAACAATGCATAAGTTTGAAGTTTACTAAGTAGCATTCCAGAAGTATTTAGAGTGTAATCATGAAAAAAGACTAATGTAAAAATGACCTGAAAAATATTCTGATATTTTTAAAAGAGGAAATTAGCAGGTAGATTCTAGAAATTCGACCAGTATTTCCAAACTGTTAGAATTTCAGTCATTTCTACGTACTATTAGTGTTTGTCTCGAAAAGGACATTTGATTACTCTATAAATGGAAACCAAGTATCACTTACTACTAATAGAACTATTATGATGCATGCAATGAATACAAAATTGTTTTGTAAAATTCTAAGTGCTCCTGCTTGCCAAAACTTTGAGTCTAAGATCTCTTTTTGCAAACACACACACACACACACACACACACACAAAACTAGGAGTATTAGCAAGTGTTACTAAAAATTGATAAATGAATACCAATACCAAACTGAGACATTTTTCTAGATAAAATTAAATTTTATAATTGAAAGTATGATTTTATGTAATTTAACACAATTTAACTATTCAATTAATAATTATTTAAGTCAGTGTACAACATAAAATAATTTGATGTTTAGATAAATTCAACTTGAGCCACCAGTTGTATTATTGCATCTGGGCAAATGTGCCCTAGAAACTACCATTATTATGTGCGGCTAGTAGAGATTCAGATTCGGCTGATCTGGGGGAAGCATTGGCATTGTTGTATTTCCAAAACGCCCAGGTGATTCTAATGTACAGCCAAGACGAAGAATCCTAATTCAGAACAACAGACTGAATAGAAAAGATTACTTAGCAAATAGTTTAGAGGCATTTAGAAAATTAATTTAATATAGAAGATTCATTCAACTTTATTTTTGATACAATTTGTATACTGATAATAATCAAGACAAGATCACAGATAGGCCAGATATTGATTTCAGCAAGGCATGGAACAAATGTTGATTGTATTTCAAAAGATTTGAAGTAAACGAGTGCTACATCACAATAAAAGTAGTTTGATTTGTATCTAATTAAACTAACATCCAAGGTGTATCCGAAGATGCCTGTGTGTTCTATATGGGCCAAACCTCCATTTTCACAGTCAAAGAATATCAAGACTGTGACTAGGAGGTGACATGATGTTAGGAAGAACATATGCTTGGAATGACAAAAGTCTACATGAAAATTGCCCTTAATACTGGCGTGGTAATGGTAATGCTTACGTGGAAGAGGAGAAAAAAAAACAACAAAAACTAACTTCTGAATTTTGGGTTCAACATGATGAAAGTACAGAATAATGTTTTGTGACTAGCAATTGATATGCTTAAAGGATATAGGAAGGTAGTAGTTTGCGCGTTCAGTATGCACCATTGGAATGCTGTGGTTATTAAAGAAACAAAAGCAAAATAAAACAGAAGAGTCCTCTCTAATGCAAGTTTAGCAGCGATAAAAGAAGAGCGGTCATTACATAATGTGTAATATTTTTAGTTAGAGTCATACTGGTTTTGGAATTTTATATTCTATTCTCGATGCCAAATTCTTACAGGTAAAGGTAATTTTAAATAAGAGTTTATCCAAAGAAGAATTAATAGGATAAAGAAGGATTTGGAAGTGGTAAGATTTTTAAAAAATGATTTAATGAACTATATATTTTAAAGTTAAAAAATAATACATGCGAGGATTCCATGACAGTTTTCGATGACAATCATCTAGAAATATTTGAAAGGCTCTTGTGCTAGGGTGAATTTTTGGTAGATTTTTGTGTGGATGAGATGAACTGAACCTGGAAAAACTATTGTTGTCTAATATCTAATCTCAAGTCAGGCCTCGAATTGTTCACTTGAATGGCCTGTCCTTAAGGAAAGGGCCTCTATTACCACTGGAAGGTTTCAGCCAAAGGAAGAGTAACTTCTTTGGGAAAATAGGATAGGTTTGTTGCTGGCAGTATACTGAGCATTTGGACAAGTTTCCTATTAGCTTCCTCATAGGTCTAACATTCATTTAACACAAAGTCCAGAGGGACAAGCAATTTGTTTAAGATTACGAAACTACTTAACATCAGAAATGAAGTTACAAATAGTGGGTTCTAGTTCTCTTCCAACGTAGACAGTGGGTCTTTCTTGAAGAAAACTTTATGTAAGCCAATTTATATGTTTATCCCCATTCTCCATCTATGCTCTATTTCAAATGACCATAGAGATCATGAAGAAGGGAGAACTGTGTTTTCTGGTTTATGATGAAATTTGATATATTATCAATTTCTCAAATCATTAGTAATTCAATCTGAACTACTGAACTTCGGGTAGGAGTCATGTACTCATGTATACAAAGAGTAAAATGTACATCTTATAGCAATCTGTATTTAATAGCTGTGAGAATTTTTAAGTCATTACAATATAATAATTTGTCACAAAATTAGCTTTAGAACTTATGGCTTTAAGCAAGTTTTTCTTTCTTTGAAAAATGAAATATAAAATAGTTGAAAGTAAGTTCTTAATGCCTTTCATTTCGTTTTGAAGTCTGTAAACATACTGTGAAAGAGAAATAAGCCTTAGCATTTCTTTTCAAAGTATTCTTCAAATTATAGATAACTATGTATAAATATTGCCGTAGTAAACTAAGCAGGAAATAAATGTTCTTTCCATGGCTCAGGACCTCCTGACCATAATGAAATTGAATGAGTGAAAGATCTATATCCCACATCAGATTTTAAATCATCTAGCTCTCATAAAATGCCTGAGATGTGATTATAAAATGAATTAACCATAATCTTTACTGAGGTGTCAGTTGCACATATTTAATTTTGCATGTTTTTAAAGGCTAATAAATCAAGTGAACAGAAATATATGCTAGAAGCCATAACAATTTTTACACTCAGTTAGATGAGGTATGTTTCCTGTTACTTTAACAAATACTCATTCAGCCAAAGTTTCTGCGTGAAATACTGAAGTTCTACCAAGACCCTAAACAGAGTAATAGGATTTAAGTATTTAAAATTATTTGTACTTCTCAGTAGATGTCCATTATATATTAAATGAATGAACAAAAAATCATGAACACTGAAATAAGATACTTCTATATATTTATGAAACAAAGTCCCGTGATTTTTAACCTTGTTAACTGTGTGACTGGGCCTGTGACTTTTTGTTCTAATTTTCTTATCTATAAAATTAGAATATTAAACATAATACATACTGCATTGGATTGTTGTGATAATAAAATAGAATAATAGATGTACAGCGTTCAAAATAGTCCTGGCACATAGAAAATGCTCCACAGACAGTAACTGCTGCTGTCTGTCACTACTGCTACTGTCATTGCTGCCAGTTGTCATCCTTTCTTCTTTTAATGTCTCAAAGTGTGGAATAATGTCAAAAGAGCCTATAAAAATAGATACACATTTGGTAAAAGGGCCTAGAGAGGCCCTTTTTTACATTAAAATATAGAATATTTCACTCCACTATCCATTTATACATAGACGTCTTTATGCACAAAAACATAGGAATCCAAAAGACTTAATAGACCTAGATGAAACTTTTGTTCAAAACAGCATCAATTCACACTAGTCAAGTGTTTTCTCTATAGAAAACGTAGCCTGGTCACTGTGCTCCTAGGGCAGTACTTCCCAACGGCAATATCTTAAAACATTACTATTTAAGAATGTCTCATGAATGCTCTAAAATAAATATAAATAAATAAAACTCCATAAAGTTTCAATGTCAAATAAATTTAAATGCCTGCACATATAAAAATATTCTTGCGAATCCTGTATTGTAGTGAGTTTCATTATATTTAAGGTTATCCAGAAGTCCCTTTCTTTGGCAAATAGCACCGTGATCTCTTTCTGGTAGTTTCTTACCCGCTCTATGTGTAGTATGGTGGAACTGCACATAAAAGGAGCCCTTTATACATACAAGCAGAGATAGGTAACTAAAGTGGTCCAGTTGAAGTCTATCTCCTCTGGGTTTGAATCAACCCACGTGACCCAAGGGCTGAAATAATCAACTAAAGGCATCTGGAGCTCATGCATTTCCTGGTGGTTCCCTGAAAGAATTTTTAAAAATTCTTACTATTCAGACCCTGGCTTCTGTGTTTTCTAGTCTCCTCTATTTTTCTTGTAAATTCTGTGAGCTACTATATATACTTTAATTACGCTCCTCCTCTGCTTAATTTAGTCAGTTATCTTTCCCTTGGTTGCATTCAGAGTAATCTAATTGATAAACAGAAAAATAAACCAAACCAAAACAAAAATGCCTACAACCTGCAAACCAGTCCCCTGAGCATTTTTCTGCAGTTAACATACTTTGAGCAAAGTGTTATGATGCATTAACTGCAGCCATGAGGAGTGAGTCAGTTCATAGCCCAACACTGCTTCCCTTACATTTATTTTCTCCACTGTGGGTCTCCTCTCCATTGCATCTAAGTGATTGAATCACATCTCTCTAGTATTGCAAACTCCATGCCGACACAAGAAAACTCATTTTAAAATGTGTCATATGGAATGTTGCATAGGGATACAAGGAAGTGCCATTTTTCATTAAGTTAAACGAGGAGATGGAAGCTTATTTGGGTTACTAGATTTCCCCCTGCTTTCATCTGTATTGGCTGAAGGCCATTAATCAATAAGTAAGGACAAGGGGTGAAAACATATGGTCTTTGATATTTAATAAATGAATTAGTAGAGTCCCTTGCTTAAGCATATAAATTAATAAGCATTAGGTCTTTTACTTAATGAGGAATTTCCCTTTTAAAACCTTAATGAATTATCAAAAAGACCATGGCATAAATTCAAAGGCATTTTCTGACCTTCTTGTATTCTGGGTGGCATGAATTTTTAACAAGATGCTGTATATCTGGAAGGTCTATTAGAAATTGTTCATATGAAAACTGCTTTTAAAAAAAAAAAGCCAAACTAGTGAAGCAAAGAAAGTACCTTAGAGAGCAAGAGAATATTTAACTTGTGGGAGATTAAAGTTTTGACTTATGTTTTGCTCTAAAATGTTAACATAGGATGATAAAGACTTTTATCTTAATTTTTTCATATATTATTTAAAAATTTTCTACACTGTAGGATATAATGGAAATATAATTACTAGTTTATATTTTAAGGGTAAACATTGTTGGTAAAAAATAAGTTTCCAATGATTTTGCATTGTATAATAGTACTTTATAAAATTTTTAAAGTCAAAAGAAAATTATTCTCAAGTATGTTACAAAATATTATATTTTTATATTAAAATATATTCTAATGGAAAAAATGTCAAAACTCTTGGCATGGTCTCATACACTTATCTTAATTCAATACCTTGTATCTCAACAAAGGTATTACAGGTCTTTAATTAACCCTGAGAGAGAAGTGGCTAACAGCTAGCTTTGCTTTGCAATCTGAGAACTTTGATTAAGAAAGCAGAACTAGAATCTGTAAAGCAGCTGTGCATGAGGACTATTTACTCCCACAGTTCCTCAGAAGTCTTTTAGTAGTCAGGTGTATAAATTTTCACTGGTTCCCTCTAAAAGAGAACATACAAATAATACAGTGAATGGACCAAGATTCTAAATTTATTCAATATTAAGATGATCTTTTTTTCGAATATCTTATCTTACTATATTTTTGGATTAAATAATTGATGTTGATAGTTTATTTTCTAATGTCCTTAATTATAAAAGTTGGCATCTCCAAAAATTTTTAACTCATTGTCTAAAGCAGGGATTTAAAATTTTTATCCCATAGGATTCAGAAGGTTTAGCCTTTTAAAATTTTAACTAAAAGTTTAAGTGTTGCTGATATTAGATAAGGTACAATTTAGAAATATTTAAAATTAAATACTCTTGTTTCTGGGTTCTCTATTGTTGCAGCACTATTCAAATAGCAAAGACATAGAATTCATCTAAATGCCCATCAGTGATAGACTGGATAAAGAAAATGTGGCCCATATACACCACAAAATACTAAGCTGCCATAAAAAGGAATGAGAGCATGTCCTTGGCAGGAACATGGATGGAACAGGAGGCCATTGTCCTCAGCAAACTAACACAGAAATGAAAAACCAAATGTCATGTGTTCTCACTTACAAGTGAAAGCCAAAGGATCACACACAGACACATAGCAGGGAACATACACACTGGGGCCTTTCAGAGGATGGAGGGTGGGAGGAGGGAGAGGATCAGGAAAAATAACTATTGGGTACTAGGCTTAATACCTGGGTGATGAGTAATCTGTACAACAACACCCTGTGACACACATGTACCTATATAATAAACCTATATCTGTACCACTGAACCTAAAGTTAAAAAAATTAAATATTAAAACATTTCTTTCAATCTCTAGACAGAAATAAACTGCAATGATTTTAGAAAAATACAATCTATTAATATGAAAGATTTCTAATAAATTAATTTGACAATGGCCTATTTTACTGATTTTCAACAAGGAAACATATCAGAGTAATCTTTGATTCTTCATTCATTTCTGAACATTGCATATAATCATAAATTTGCCTGTTATTTCTCCCCAATAAGTAAAAATTATTTGGAAGAAACTTTAAAAAAAATCTGCTAAGAAATTGCACTGCTATACTTATAGTGCATACTTAAAGTGGTTTAAAAAATAAGGTCAATGTTATTGAATATAAAACGTTTACTAATACCATTCAATCCTCGTAGAAGCAATTAGGATAATCTTTCCCACTATCGGGTATTGCGAAATTCTGCTCGGGTCTCCAGTGCACTACTGGGAGTGGGTGATAAAATTGCAAGTAGAAGAAAATGAATGGTTCGCTGAAGAAATGCTCAGAGGTTAAACAATTACCTAAATGTTTCTTACACTTAGGAATAAGAGTAGATATTTGGCAAATAACTTCTTAAGGACTCCCACATTTAACATCAATCATTTTATATTAACTTTATTTGAATATATCTAAACGTAAAACTTATTAAAAACTCATTCTTAGAGTTTTAAAGAATTGTGAAATCAAAATAAAATTAGAAAACAAATATAACATATCTTGTATTCAAAATTGAAATACAATTAACATTAATCTACTATAGCAGATGATATTGTTCTGATGAAACCAAACAGCTGATTATGCTGCAATGTGGTGCTGACTACTGGGGATAGGTCCTTTTACAGTTGCAGGGTTTAACTAGGTATCATTATGCAAAACTCAATTTTTCATTCCACAACATTGATTGAACTAGTGAAAATCTGTATGAGTACAATGAATTAGTTGGAATCTCCTTTTCTCTTTTTGGGGTAACAAGGTATCTTCTACTTGTTAAATCAGTCTCCGTTCTTTTGCTATTTGCCTTTCACAGTTACAGAAGAGCTACATTTGGTATGAGTAGGATCTTAAACCTAAATGCAAAGTATGACAGAAATTCTGTGCAGAACATTGCTCTTTGTTTCCATGATTATGAAGACTTTTTTTTTAAACCTGAGTATATTAACATAAAAATAAAAGTAATTAGGGAGAGGACTCAAGATGGCGCTGTGAGAACAACCCAGGATTGAAGCTCTCACTGGATGCGCGGAGAGGGTGAGTTGGGGATGCATTTCCAGACGGATCTTAGTTGCCCACAGAACGGGGAAATTCCCAGGTATAAAAGAGACACGGGACGCCAGGCAGAAGTTTTGGCTGGTGTAGCCGGCAGCCAGTGCGGCTGTGGCCTGCGCTGGAGCACAGAGGCGCTCCACAGCACTCCATACAAAAGCACACTGTTATGGGTGCCCTGTTGAACCAGCAAACTGAGACCTGAGAGGGCTGAATTTGAGACTGAACAGGACTTGGACAGTGAGCCAGCCCAGGAAATCCCAGGGACACAGCGTTTGGGTTAGCGCAGTGTGACAAACAAAACGGTGATTCCAAACACCCCTGGTGAGGAGGTTCCCTTAAAGCGCAGCTCCGTGGGGGAGGGGCGTCCGCCATTACCGAGGCAATCAGCCCCTACTGAGGTACACGCCCATTGCTGATGCAGCCTGCCATTGCTGAGGCAACCCGATACAATAGAGAGGCTCTGCCGCAGGGCATAGCCCATGGCAGCAGGGCGGAGACTGCAGCAGAAGGGCAGACCCTGCAGCAACAGGGCAAACCTCACACCAGCAGGGCGAAGCCTCGGCAGGCAAATAGTGACTAGACTGCCTCCTAGCTGGGCAGGACAGCACAGCGGACACTCAAAAACAAAGCTCCAACCCCTTCAGAAAGAGCGGCTAAAAAAAAAAAGGGTTTTTTTATGAGTTCTGTTGCAGCAGAATTAAACATAGCAGCCTAATAGCCCTGAATGAACAATAGAGCTCCCAGCTCAGCAATTGACGAAATGACAGAATTAGACTTCAGAAGGTGGATAATGAGAAACTTTTGTGAGCTAAAAGATTATGTATTAAATCAATGCAAAGAAACTAAGAATCTTGAAAAAAGATATGAAAAAATATTCGAGGAAATGATAACAAGAATGGATAACTTAGAGAGGAATATGAATGAAATAAAGGAGCTGAAAAACACAATACGAGAACTTCGGGAAGCATGGACAAGTTTCAATAGCCGAAATGACCAAGCAGAAGGAAGAATATCAGAAGTCGAAGATCAACTCAATGAAATAAAACGAGAAACCAAGATCAGAGAAAAAAGTGCAAAAAGGAATGAACAAAGTCTCCAAGAAATGTGGGACTATGTGAAGAGACCTAACCTACGTTTGATAGGTATACCAGAATGTGATGAAGAGAATGAATCCAAGCTGGAAAATACTCTTCAGGACATTATCCAGGAAAATTTCCCCCACCTAGCAAGACAGGCCAACACTCAATTGCAGGAAATACAGAGAACACCACAAAGATATTCCGCAAGAAGAGCAACCCCAAGGCACATAATCGTCAGATTCAACAAGTTGAAATAAAGGAGAAAATACTGAGGGCAGCCAGAGAGAAAGGTCGGGTCACCCACAAAGGGAAGCCCATCAGACTCACAGCAGATCTCTCGGCAGAAACTCTACAAGCCAGAAGAGAGTGGGGGCCAATATTCAACATCCTTAAAGAAAATAATTTTCAACCCAGAATTTTATATCCAGCCAAACTGAGCTTCAGAAGTGAAGGAAAAATAAAATCCTTTGCGAACAAGCAAGTACTCAGAGATTTTGTCACCACCAGGCCTGCTTTACAAGAGCTCCTGAAAGAGGCGCTACACACAGAAAGGAATAACCAGTACCAGCCATTCCAAAATCACACTAAACGCTAAAGAGCATCAACATAATGAATAATCTAAAACAAATAATGGGCAAAACAGCCAGCTAGCATCAAAATGGCAATATCAAATTCACACATACCAACATTAACCCTAAATGTAAATTGACTAAATGCACTAATCAAAAGACACAGACTGGAAAATTGGATAAAAAGCCAAAACCCATCAGTGTGCTGTATCCAGGAAACACATCTCACATGCAAGGATAAACAAAGGCTCAAAATAAAGGGATGGAGGATAATTTACCAAGCAAATGGAGAGCAAAAAAAAGCAGGAGTTGCAATTCTCATCTCTGATAAAATACACTTTAAAGCAACAAAGATCAAAAGAGACAAAGAAGGCCATTACATAATGGCAAAAGGATCGATACAACAAGAAGAGCTAATGATCTTAAACATATATGGACCCAATACAGGAGCACCCAGATACATAAGGCAAGTTCTTAATGACTTACAAAGAGACTTAGACTTCCACACAATAATAGTGGGAGACTTTAACACTTCACTGTCAATATTAGACAGATCAACCTGACAGAAAAACAACAAGGATATCCAGAGCTTGAACTCAGACCTGGAGCAAGCAAACCTGATAGACATTTACAGAACTCTCCACCCCAAATCCACAGAATATAAATTCTTCTCAGCACCACATCACACCTACTCTAAAATTGACCACATAATTGAAAGTAAAGCACTGCTCAACAAATGCAAAACAACTGAAATCATAACAAACAGCCTCTCAGACCATAGTGCAATCAAGTTAGAACTCAGAATTCAGAAACCGACCCAGAACCGCACAGCTTCATGGAAACTGAACAACTGGCTCTTGAATGTTGACTGGATAAAAAATGAAATGAAGGCAGAAATAAAGAAGTTCTTCAAAACCAATGAGAATGAAGACACAACATGCCAGAACCTTTGGGACACATTTAAAGCAGTCTCTAGAGGAAAGTATATAGCAATAAGTGCCCATATGAGAAGAATGGAGAGATTCAAAATTGACACCCTATCGTCAAAATTGAAAGAGCTACAGGAGCAAGATCAAAAAAACTCAAAACCCAGCAGAAGACAAGAAATAACTAAGATCAGAGCTGAACTGAAGGAGATTGAGACACAAGAAACCCTCCAAAAAATCAATAAATCCAAGAGCTGGTTTTTTGAAAAGATCAACAAAATAGACAGACCACCAGCCAGACTGATTAAAAAGAAAAGAGAGAACAACCAAATGGATGCAATAAAAATGATAAAGGGGAAATCACCACAGATTCCACAGAAATCAAACCATCATCAGAGAATATTACAAACAACTCTATGCACATAAACTAGTAAACCTGGAAGAAATGGATAAATTCCTGGACTCCTGTGTCCACCCAAGCCTAAACCAGGAGGAAGCTGAAACTATGAATAGACCAATAACAAGGGCAGAAGTTGAGGCAGCAATTAAGAGCCAACCACACAAAAAAAGCCCAGGTTCAGACGGGTTCACAGCCGAATTCTACCAGACACACAAAGAGGAGCTGGTACCATTCCTTCTGAAACTATTCCAAATAATCTAAAAAGAAGGAAGCCTTCCCAAATCATTCTATGAGACCAATATTATCCTGATACCAAAACCCAGCAGAGACCCAACAAGAAAAGAAAACTTCAGGCCAATATCCATGATGAACATAGATGCAAAAATCTTCAATAAAATATTGGCAAGCCAATTGCAACAGCAAATTTAAAAACTTATTCATCAAGATCAAGTAGGATTCATCCCGAGGATGCAAGGCTGGTTCAACATATGCAAGTCTATCAACGTAATTCACCACATAAACAGAACCAAAAACAAAAACCACATGATTATCTCAATTGATGCAGAGAAGGCATTTGACAAAATTCAACAGCCCTTTATGCTAAAAACCCTCAATAAACTCGGTATCGATGGAACGTATCTCAAAGTAATAAAAGCTATTTATGATAAACCAACAGCCAATATCATACTGAATGGGCAAAAACTGGAAGCATTCCCTTTGAAATCCGGCACTAGACAAGGATGCCCTCTTTCACCACTCCTATTCAATATAGTACTGGAAGTTCTAGCCACAGCAATCAGGCAAGAAAAAGAAATAAAGGGCATTCTAATAGGAAAGGTGGAAGCCAAATTGTGTCTATTTGCAGACGACATGATAGTATACCTTAGAAGACCCCATTGCCTCAGCCCAAAAATTCCTGAAACTGATAAGCAACTTCAGCAAAGTCTCAGGATATAAAACCAATGTGCAAAAATCACAAGCATACCTATACACCAATAACAGACTTAAAAGAGCCAAATCAAGAATGAACTGCCATTCACAATTGCTACAAAGAGAATAAAATACCTTGGAATACAACTCACAAGGAACGTAAGGGACCTCTTCAAGGAAAACTACAAACCACTGCTCAACGAAATCAGAGAGGACACAAACAGATGGAGAAACATTTCATGTTCATGGTTAGGAAGAATTAAAATCGTAAAAATGGCTATATGCCCCAAAGTAATTTACAGAATCAATGCTATACCCATCAAGCTACCATTGACTTTCTTCACAGAACAGGAAAAAACCACCATGAACTTCATATGGAACCAAAAGAGAGCCCACATAGCCAAGTCAATTCTAAGCAAAAAGAACACAGCGGGGGGCATCACACTACCGGATTTCAAGCTATACTACAAGGCTACAGTAATCAAAACAGCATGGTACTGGTACCAAAACAGAGATATAGACCAATGGAATGGAACAGAGACATCAGAGGCAACACAACTTAGCTACAACCATACAATCTTTGATAAACCCGACAAAAACAAGCAATGGGGAAAGGATTCCCTGTTCAACAAATGGTGCTGGGAAAACTAGCTAGCCATGTGCAGAAAGCAGAAACTGGACCCCTTCCTGACACCTTACACCAAAATTAACTCCAGAGGGATTAAAGACTTAAACATAAGACCTGGCACCATAAAAACCCTAGAAGGAAATCTAGGCAAAACCATCCAGGACATAGGAGTAGGCAAGGACTTCATGAACAAAGCACCAAAAGCATTGGCAACAAAAGCCAAAATAGACAAATGGGACCTAATGAAACTCCACAGCTTCTGCACAGCAAAAGAAACAGCCTCTAGAGTGAATCGGCAACCAACACAATGGGAAAAAAATTTTGCAGTTTACCCATCTGACAAAGGGCTGATATCCAGAATTTACAAAGAACTCAAACAGATTTACAAGAAAAGAACAAACAAGCCCATTCAAAAGTGGGCAAAGGACATGAACAGACACTTTACGAAAGAAGACATATATGAGGCCAACAATCATATGAAAAAATGCTCATCGTCACTGGTCATCAGAGAGATGCAAATCAAAACCACATTGAGATACCATCTCACGCCAGTTAGAATGGCGATCATTAAAAAATCTGGAGACAACAGATGCTGGAGAGGATGTGGAGAAAAAGGAACACTTTTACACTGTTGGTGGGAGTGTAAATTAGTTCAATCATTGTGGAAGACAGTGTGGCGATTCCTCAAGGCCTTAGAAATAGAAATTCCATTTGACCCAGCAATCCCATTACTGGGTATATATCCAAAGGACTATAAATCGGTCTACTATAAGGACACCTGCACACGAATGTTCATTGCAGCACTGTTTACAATAGCAAAGACCTGGAATCAACCCAAATGCCCATTGATGATAGACTGGATTGGAAAAATGTGGCACACATACACCATGGAATATTATGCAGCAATCAGAAATGATGAGTTTGTGTCATTTGTAGGGACATGGATGAATCTGGAGAACATCATCCTCAGCAAACTGACACAAGAAGAGAAAATAAAACATCGCATATTCTCACTCATAGGTGGGTGATGAAAAATGAGAACACATGGACACAGGGAGAGGAGTACTAAACACTGGGGTCTATTGGGGGGAAAAGGGGAGGGCCAGTGGGAGGGGGAGGTGAGGAGGGATAGCCTGGGGAGAAACGCCTAATGTGGATGAAGGGGAGAAAGCAAACAAACACACTGCCATGTGTGTACCTATGCAACTGTATTGCATGCTCTGCACATGTACCCCAAAACCTAAAAAGCAATAAAAAATAAAAGTTAAAAAAAATAAATAAATAAAGGTAATTAAAGACCTCATAGTTTCAGGAAAAAACTTTAGTATATCCACTTTGAAGATACATTCATATCTTTTCTTATATTAGGAAGTCTGCTTTAGATATATATCTTTGCACTGAAATTTTCTGATAGAACTGTAGAAATGTGAGGAAGTGTGACAAAAATTTCCGAAGTCACGAAATTACAGCATTGGCTGGGGCTTTGCAGTGCCACCTAAGAAAGGTCAATAAAAATGAGAGAATAGCAGAGAACACTTAAACTGTTTAAAACCTTGGTATTATAATCTATATTTCTCTATATTCAAAAACTCACATAAATGTATGCAAATATACACATACATATTCATACATATACATATATATATTATATGCACACACATATTTAATTCTTTTAACTGTTATGCTTGCCTGTCCCAAATGGCCTAAATGCTTTACACAAAAAAGAGACCTAGGAACTTATTTTGAAGAGGAGCCAAATTATCGGTAACTGAGGAGACAGTACATATTTGTGGCCAGTTTTGGAGGAAAAAATATATTACGTGGTGACAACTGTGAATATGAAAAGTAAAAAAACAAAAATGAAAATAAGCAAGCAGACGAAAACTAACAACAGCTGAAACCACTGCTGGGGATACAGATACAACGCAGGAAGTGTAAAAAGTGAAGAGCCCTTTTATCTGTTCCTCCCAATCCCAAGTAGCCCATTACATGCAGCCAGTGTGAATAATTCAGTGATTCTTTCTAATAATATTGGCATTCATCTACATGAGAGATAACTTCCCATATTATTTTTGTTTTTCAAAAATTTCCAACTTTTGCACACAGTCTCTTACTGACAATTCTTATAAATGGCTAAATGTTGGGATTATTTCTGGCCATAGTAGGCAATTTTGACATATTTGGTCTTAACCTCCAGGTGACTCTCCACTTTTTCAGACTTCCTTGTTAATTAAAACTTTTTTGGGTTTATTTTTTTATTATTCATTTTTGGCGTTTCTTATAGGTTTCAGTTACACTTGATAAAACACTATGAAACATTTTCCAACCTTGCCATTTGTCACTGAATATCATGCTATCCATTATCATAAAAACATATTAACTATTACATCATTGTCAAATTTTCTTTTTGTATTTTAGGTTTGATATCATTGTTGGAAAGTTAATACATATCCTCAATAATTGTAAAAATTGTCTAATTTAAAAATTTAATCACTTTATATGATTTAATATGTTAACATGTTTTGTTTATTTAGAATTTGCTTTGTGCAAACTGAGAGGCAGGGATATAATTTTCTTTTCTTTTCAACATTGCTCTTTTTCTCCAATTTTTCCTAAAACTATTTAGTAAATAGTGTATTCTTTCACTTTTGATATTAAAAGCTACATCAATAATTGATCAATTTCTATATTTACTTGGTAACAATTCTGTACCTAACTTAATTCAATTAATCTATTTGCTTTGTTATGGACCATTATTACAATATTTTAATATATATAGGTTTTAAATGTAATTTTATATCCAATAAAGCAATGTCTTCTTCAGTAACATTTTTATTAATTTCTCAACACATTTTGCATATGTAGATGTATTAAGAAACCAAGAATCAGCCAGGCACGGTGGCTCAAGCCTGTAATCCCAGCACTTTGGGAGACCGAGGGGGGTGGATCACGGGGTCAAGAGATCGAGACCATTCTGGTCAACATGGTGAAACCCCGTCTCTACTACAAATACAAAAAATTAGCTGGGCATGGTGGCATGTGCCTGTAATCCCAGCTACTCAGGAGGCTGAGGCAGGAGAATTGCCTGAACCCAGGAGGCGGGTAACAAGAGCGAAACTCCATAGCAAAAAAAAACCAAAAATCAGATGACTTTGAGTAGACTTCACTTGTTCCTGGAATTTTATAAACAATAAAATCATAAAGCACCTATGATTTTGTGACTGTCTTTTTTTACTCAGCATACTTTTTATATTCTTGCAGATATAACTGTATGTATCCAGGGATTATTCTTTTTATTGCTGAGAAGTATTCTATTGAATGACTATATTACATTTTTGTATTTCCTTATCCTTTGATGAACATTTGGGTTATATTCAGCTTTTTTGGCTCATATGGAAAAAGCTTCTATAAATGTTTATATATAAGTCTTTATGGGGACATGTTTTTAATTTGTTTCTCTTGGGGAAGAAACTAAAGGTGAAATGGATCAACTATATGTTAGCTTTGTGTTTAACTTTATATTTCAGGGGATTTGCCAAAGTGAATGTATGATTTTACATTCCCAGCCATGTGTATTAGAGTCCTAGTTGATGAATGTCTTCACCAACACTTGGTGTTGTCAGTTTTAAAAGTGTAGTTACTTTAATGGATGTGTAGGCGTATTTATTATGGTTTAAATTTGCATTTTCTGATGACTAATGGTTATGAGAATCTTAAAATCTTAAAACTGAATGTTTGACAACCATATATCTTCTTTTGTATTTGTTTATATATTTACTTTTAAATTTGGTTACTTGCGTTATTATTGAGTTGTAAGAATTCTTCATATATTCTGGATACAAGTATTTGACAGGTATTTATATTCCAGTTATTTTTTCCATTCCTTGGTTACTATTCTGTTTTGTTCACAAATTCTTTAAGAAAGCAAATGTTTTTAATATTTTGATAAAGTTCAGTTCATAAATTATGGATGTATATGTGTTCTGTATGTATTTTATATAAGAAAGATCTGCCTACATCAAGGTTGCAAAGTTTTTCTTCTCTGATTCCTTCCAGAAATATTGCTTTAGCTTTTCAAATTAAGTAACAGTTCCATCTCAAGTTTATTGTCACTTATGATGTGAGGTAAGAGTAAAACTATATTTTCATATAAATATGAAGATAGTTTGTCCAGCACCAAATATATGAGCCTACCTCTGGACTACAGTTCTCTTTTATTGATCTATATGTCTAATCTTTTGCAATACTACATTATTGATAATAATAGCTCTAGACAAGTCTCTAAGTCAGTTCAAATCCTCCAACTTTGTTTTGTTAAAACATAATTTTGGCTATTTTAGATTATTTCTATGCTCAGTTTTTCAGAGATTAATGTATTAATTTTGAATCTTTCAAACAATGAGCATGATATATCTCTCCATTGATCAGATCTTCTTTAATTTTCATGTGCAGTGTTTTTTTTATTTCCCAATATTGCAGCTAGTTTGTTACATTTCCATTCTCTATAAAATTCTCATTTTATACTTTCTACTTCTTTACTAAAAATTTTTATCTTCCCTTTAATTTTAACAGTGTTTATTCTACCTTATGGAACATAGTTAATAATAGTTGGTTTAAATATTTTATTTGATAATTCCAACTTCTGGGACATTTTAGAATTGAAACCTATTGCTGATCTTTTAAGAATTTCCCTGGCTTTTTACCTGCTGGTTAACTTTGAATTGTGTATCAGACGTTTTTGATACATTTGTCCCTTCATATTCACTGGTTCTTCACCTGTAAATCCAACCAGCTGTATATATCAGAAAAAAAGAAAACAACATGACAGTAAAAATAATGAAAATAAAAAATACAGTGTAAACTTTATATAGCATTAACATTATGTTAGGTATATGTAATCTACAGATGATTTAAAGCATATGGTAAGATGTATGTAGGTTATATGCAGATGCTGCTATGCCATTTTGTACAGGGGGCTTGAGTGTCTGCAGGTTTTAGCATCTGTGGGTGTCCTTGAACTAATTCCCTATGCGTACCAAGGGATGACACTATGTTCAGTAGAATTTTAACTCTGTTAAAATGTTCTAAATAATGGTGAGTCTTTTGTTTAAGCAGATAATCTACCTGGTTATGTAAAGACTGAGAAATCTGAGATTTCTGTCTCACCTTTTGGGGCAGTGGGTCTAATGTCAAAGCAGTTATACTCCTTTGGGTCTGTCTCATAAATGCACTGACCTTCAACACAATATCACATGACTGAGGAGATCCTCTAAAAAGCCGAGAGAATAGTGAAAGAAAAACATGTATAATGGGAATTCACACATAGAGATTGCAGGGCTTTTTTTTTTTTCTATTATTCTGACCAGAAAAATGTTTTCCTGTCTGGGTTTTAACTGTCTACACTGCCGCCACTGCAGCACAGCCCTATGATCAGGGCCACCCATCGCTGGATCAGGAGAGAAAAAGAGAGAGAAAAGGAAAAAGTACACAAATAGGAATCCCACCTTGTATTAGCCTGGTAGTGCTGTGATAGCAAAACCCCACAGCCTGGGTGACTTAAACAACAGAAATTTATTTTCACATGGTTCTGGAGGCTGGAAGTCCAAGATCAAGATGCCAGTATGATTGCTTTGGTCCAAGACCAAGATGCCAGTGTGGTTGGTTTGGTCCAAGACCAAAATGCCAGTGTGGTTGGTTTGGTCCAAGATCAAAATGTCAATGTGATTGGTTTGGTCCAAGACCAAGATGCCAGTGTGGTTGTTTTGGTCCAAGATCAAGATGTCAATGTGGTTGGTTTGGTCCAAGACCAAGATGCCAGTGTGGTTGGTTTGGTCCAAGATCAGGATGCCAGAGTGGTTGGTTTACGGTAAGAGCTCATATTCTGGCCTGCAGAAAGCTGCCTTCACACTGTCTCCTCAAAGACACTGCCTTCACAGTGTCTCTTCTCTGTGTACAAAGGGAGAGGAGAGACAGAGAGACAGAGAGAGAGAGAGAGAGAGAGAGAGAGAGAACTGGTGTTTCTTCCTCTTGTTAGGTCACCAGTCCTATCAGATCAGAGCCCACCCTTACGACCCAATTTAACCTTAATTAACTCTTTAAGGTGCTATCTCTAGATATAGTCACAATTGGAGTCAGTCTGCAACCAAGCTACTCTCTTTACTTGGCAGGGCCTTTACTCCAATCTTTTGAACATGAATGTAAGGTTTTCCTTCCTCTGCCCTGCGTATTTCCACATGGGAACTACCTTGAGATTAAAGCCGAAATTAAAAACAAAAAACGGAGATACTAATCCTGTATGAGTTATTCTGTAACTTTTGTCTTCACATTTTAATTTGCTTAATATGGTTAAATTTTAAGATTTAAAATTTATTTTAATCTTTATTAAATTTTTTATTTTTAAAATTTGTTTGGGTTGCTATCAATATTTTATCTCGTGCTCTTAATTGTAAATGGTGGGAGAGAGAGTATCTGTTGTGTTTATTCTATGTAGGCTAGAACTGGACTATTTTAGTTAATCTAAAATATATTTGTAAAAACTTTTACTTTCTATTTTCTCATAATTTTAAAATCACAAATTCTCTGCATTGCAGGTACGATGACAATGTGATACACACACGACTGCTAATTTTTGAACATACTGAGATATTCTTTGTGACTTACTATAATTATATATTAAACTATATAATTGAAATATTATGTATTTTTTCTTGCAAGAAATAATATTAAACATAAAATAGGTTTTTAAAGTTTTTGAGGATTTGGTTTTAAAATTTGCTATATCATTGCTAAGTTTATTCATTATATATTGTTTTGGAAGAATGGTTATAATTTTGACATTTCTATTTATTATTATTTTTAAGATTATTTGATACAGTTTTTTTAAGGCTCATAGAAGATACAATTTTTTGGTAAGCTTATTCTTATCTCTATGAAATAGTCCATCTCATTATACACATTTTTTAAAAAATATAGTTTATCTGAAATAACTATGACTTTTGCATTTGTTTCAGCATTTCGGTTTAGTTTTATCCAGATCTATATTTTACTTTGTTTCATGTTTTATTTTAAGTATGTCTTTCATAAGTAACACAGAGCTGGCTTTTCTTTTTTTTACCTAAGCAATTATAGTTTTTTCTCTTTAACAATGAATTTAATTCCTTCACATTTTTTGTGAATATTTATACATTTATATTAACTCATTTATTTTGCCTGCCTTTTATTTTTCTAATTTTAATTGTTATTATTCTCTTTCTGTTGCCTTTTATTGGATTGTCTAGTTTACTTTCTTTCATTTTTGGTCTTTTTACACTAAATGATTTGAACTTCTGTATCCAATTTCTATACTTCTATTACTACTCTTACTTTTAGAAGTATGTTTAAAGTTTTAGATCAAATTAAACATTTTCCCATTGCCTATAACTTTACCTATATAATAATTTAGCATTTTATCATACAATAAATCTCAGCATCTCATCTCAATGATTGTATAATATGTATTTTTGTATGCATTTGTATACATCAATTTCATAGTTTTTTGTTTCATATTAACCATCTTGTTTTTTTTTTTTTTGAGATGGAGTCTTGCTCTGTCACCCAAGCTGGAGTGCAGTGGCACAATCTTGGCTCACTGCAACCTCTGCCTCTACGTTCAACCGATTCTCCTGTCTCAGCCCCCAAGTAGCCGGGATTACAGGCACCCACCACCATGCCCAACTAATTTGTGTAGTTTTAGTAGAGACAGTTTCACTATCTTGGCCAGGCTGGCTTTGAACTCCTGACCTGATGATACATCTGCCTCAGCCTCCCAAAGCGGTGAGATTACAGGCTGAGCCTCCACGCCTGGCCAACCCTCTATTTTTTAAACAGTATATACAATGAGATTAAGAGTCAGTTATGCAGATTATTATCAATTTCATCCATTTCTTTGTATATTATTTCTTTCTTTATCCAATTTGCACTCTCTTAGTTTTATTTTTTATTAAATTTGAGAATATCTTTAGGTATTATTTCAAAGACTATGCAAGAATGATGAGTGTTCTGAAAATCTTCATATTGGGAGATTGATTTATTTTAACTATTAATTAAATGATTGATTTTGAGTTTAGGATTTTACATTCAACTATCATCTCATGAAAACATATGGACATGAGTCAGGCATGGGTGGGAAGTCTCAGATTGCTAAAATAAAGACTTCTGTGAGCATGATGATTTTTTTTAATTTATATTTTTAGCTATGGGTACATGTGCAGGATGTGCAAGTTTGTTACATAGGTAAACTTGTGCCATAGTGGTTTGCTACATCTATCACCCCATCCCCTAGGATTAAGCCCAGCATGCATTAGCTATTTTTCCTAATGCTCTCCCTTCTCCACACCCCAGCCCCTGACAGGCCCCAGTGTGTGTTGTTCCCCTCCCAGTGTCCATGTGTTCTCATTGTTTAGCTCCCACTTGCAAGTGAGAACATGCAGTATTTGGTTTTCTGTTCCTGTGTTAGTTTGCCAAAGATAACTGTTTCTAGTTTTAACCATGTCACTGCAAAAGACATAATCGCATTCCCTTTTATGGCTGCATAGTATTCCATGGGGTATGCACCACATTTTCTTTAGAGTATGATGATATTTATGCAATACATTCATAGGTAAAATTGACTTCCCTTTTATATTCTTTTGCTTTCTTTCTCCCTAACAAAAAGCTCATATTTCTTCATTACTCCGAAATATTTTATGCCTTCAGAAGAACGCATATAACCTCTATTTACAAAAATAAACATTTCTGCATCTACTACTTAAAGAAAAAGAGTTATATGTTTGAAGAACCCATATTATACATCACAGGCACCTAATACACATTGTTGATAATTTGACATTGGTTGTTTCTGCTTATTTATTTACTTTTTGGGTTTGGGGAAATTTTTTTTGTTGTTCTTTTTTTTTTTTTGCTATTTTAAACAGTACTTTTATTAAGATTCTTCTACTTGTCCTCTGCTGTACCCATGCCAAACTTTGCCTCATATGTTTGTTTATAATACCCCTGAACAACACAAGTTCATTAGCTCCTTCAAATTTAACCACCCCATACTGATACACATGCTACTGTTGCTTGCCATTCTAGTTTAATCCTTTATACGTTCTAGTTTCATCCCCAAATTAGACGTTTTATTATTGCTTTTTATGTTAATATTGTTAATAACAATGGATGCTGTGTTATTTGCTTAGTATTCTTTGCATCTTAGACCTTGTTTCTGAGACTGCATCTACCTGAGTTTATTATGTAGAAATTCCTTTAGTCAGAATCTCTTGATGTTGCTTTCAAGTTCTCTCTGTCTGAATGTATTATTTTGCCCTTATACTTAAAAGATAGATTCATTGGGAGTATAGTGCAGATACTCCCTCTAATACTTTAGTGTATATTCCGTCATTGTTTCTCTTTAAAAATCAGCTAGCAGTCTAAATAAAATTTTCTTATAAACAAACTGTATGTACATTCTGGTTATTTGTTTTGAGTTTAAAAATGGTATATTTGTTTGCTTGTTCTTGCTATAAAAATTAGCAGAAACTTTGTGGCTTAAAAATATATAAATTATCTTATATTTCTGGAGGTCAGAAGTGCAAAATGGGTCTCATTGACCTAAAATCACGGTGCCGGTAGAGCTGCCTTTCTTCCTGGAGGCACTAGACAAGGATATGCTTTCTCCCCATTTCCAGATCCTAGTGGCTGCCCACATTTCTTACCTCCTTCAGCTGGTCAGGCCTTTCTCACCTCACATTATTCTGACACGGACACTCTTCTACCTCCCTCTTTCACTATAAGGACGCTTATGATTATATTAAGCCCACCTGGAGAATACAGTCTAGTCTCCAATATTAAGATCAGCTAATTAGAAACCTTTATTTTAACTGCTACCTTAGTTCCTCTTCACTTGTAACATATTCACATATTCCAGAAATTAGGGCATAGTTTATAATTATCTGTATTATATTTTTCTAGAACTCCAAAATTAATGTATGTTAAGACTTCTCACACTATTTTTCCTCTTAATCTCTCTTTCCTACTTCCTTTTTCTGAATTATGTTCTTAAAATAACATTGTGATTTTTGAAGCAATCTCTCAACATAATTTCCTTTTTAGGATTTTGTAATATTCTATTTCATATATTTAAGTAGTTTTATAATTCTAGTGATAGTATGTTTCATTTTTAGTTGACAATCTGCCTAGTTATATTTTATAGCCTGTTTCTTAATCTCTCTTTGATGTCTACTTTCATTTCTATTAATACGTAAACGTTTATATTATTCTGTATCTGATAATCATAATATTTTGTATTTGCATATCCCATTCTATTGTTTCTGTTTTTCTTGATCAATAATGCTTGTGTTTATTAAGTATTAACATTATTTTTTTTTCAGATCATGGTCTGAAGAATTCTTTGAGATCTTTTGGCTGATTTCTATTTCTTGGTTCTGGTTGTCTAAGGATAAGAACAATCCAGGAACACATTATTATCAGCTAAAGAGTTTCTAGAAGACTTGAATTGTATAGATTTGGAACACAAACTTATGTGAGAGTAGATTTGTAAAAAAAAAAAGAAAGTTAGATCTTGTTTATGAGTACAATAACTTTAGGAAAAATTCTTTCCTATTTTATCCTCTCACTAAGGGCTTGTCTTCCAGAAGGCAAATTTCTTTGTTTGTTTTAGTATCTCTATTCATATTCTCCAACTTGATTGGTGCTCATAAAACAATAGAAAGAAACTTAATGCCACTACTTATTTCCAGATGACCTAGGAGATGCTGGTAGCTTTAATTTTCCCATGCCTTTCTGAATTTTGGAATTCTTTGCTTGTATAAAGATCAAGTTGTGAGCAAAATATTATAATCATTCCATTCCACTGTATATCTGAGTTTTAGAAATTATTAGGTAGGCATAACCCATAGACCCTATGAATACTCTACTTAATATTTAATGGTTGTTTCCTTATTTTGTGCAATTAATATCTTCCTTCAGTCTTTTTCCACAATGGCCATAGTTATGTCTGTTTTTCTTTGGAGTCCACTCTGAAAGAGGAAAACAAGAAGAAATGAAAAAAAGTACAGTAAAACATAATATATGTGTCTTTACATTTGTATAGCTTTCTGTGAAGTACGATTATAATTTTATATGGTCATATTTAAGATACTTTCATGTACACAATATATGTTAGAGAAATAGTTTAATAAGTATTCCAAGATCAAAGGACATGAGATGAGTGCTGCAGGGAACAGAGAATAAACTGAAGGGAGAGCTAAATTTTCATTTACAAAGAGGTTAAAAAATAAAAAATAATGATTTAGTTGTATTTCAAGGAATTTCTTGAAAGAGAAGTCAAGGTAGACATGTTAACTTTCTGTCTACTTTCCTTCTTTTTGATATTCTGCTACTGAACATGGGCCTACAATTTGTTCAAATAAAACAATGTTGATTTCAGCATATACACACATATGTACACATGTACATATACATAAAGTAAATATATATTTATAAATAAAATATAGGTGGAAGCGTGTTTAAAAAGTACAGGAAATACATTGAAGACATCAGAGTACTGGAATATGACCAGGGATAATTTCTTTTTTTAATCATGGGGGTTTTTTTGTTTGTTTGTTTTTCTAATAAAAGTTTTGAAATTTATAATATTTATATTTAGGTAATGCTTTACCATAATTTAGTGCAGTAGACAATTAAGTAATTAAGTCCTACACAGTTTATCTATTACTTAAAGCAGTAAAATTTCACCACTTCTGAAGACTTCAAGGTCTCCCAGTAATCATTATATAAAGTTGCAAATCAGCGAGAGCTTAAAATATCCTTTATGACCTGATCTTTACTGAATTCTCCAGCCTCATCTACAGTCAGTGCTCAGTATACTACAGCAAAACTGAGTGATTTTCTGTAACTTTGAATGTAACACACTTTCTTCTCCGAGTGGGCACGCTGTTTTCTCTCATTTGCTCATTACTTTTTTTCCGTGTAAATCTCTCTCATTATCTTTGAAGTCACATTCTTTAGAAAGCAACCACTGATTTCCTAAGAATGGATTACATGTTATTTTACTGTGACCTCATAACGCCCTGTACTTCTCATGGCTTTGTATTTCCTGAAATGTTCTCATTTGTTGTATAGTACTCTAATAATCTGTGTCTTATCTCACTCTATATTTTACCCCTGCTGTGAGTAATAAGTGTTATTTGAGCTCCCACCATTTCACAGGCTCTGTGTTAATAGCTCAACATAGATTACTTTATTTCACAGAATTTGAGACACACCTTTATTTCATATAGAAAATGTTACCAAATATAATCAGAAAACATCACTGATTATCCATGCATTCTATTTTAAAGGTGTTGAAAAGTGAGAAAAAAAGAGGCACCCTGTGATTGGTGGAGAATGTTATTGCATATAATCTTCACAGCAACCATACAAGGAAGTTGCCAGTAGACACACGTTATGACAGAAGAAAGAAAACCTTAACGCAATTTAAAAATCTTTTAGGATAAATGGCAAAGCTTTAATTTTAACACAGGTAAGTTTGATGTAAAAGATCATTCTCTTAACAATCTTACTTTTATTGTAAAATAGGAGAGAATAAGAGACAAGTTTATCTTGCTCAGCACTGAAGCTCTTAGTGGTCAGCACAAAATAAGAACTCAGTAAATATTGCTAAATTAAATAGGAACATATTGAAAAGGTAATTTATTAATAGGGGTAGAGCTAAGAAAAGAGACCTGGTTTTCTCAGTACCTGTGCCACACACTGTGATGTTCAAAGACACTAATTTGATTTTTACTAGACTGAGAACTAACATTTCTACACTCAATTATTTTATAAAATTAATGAAATAAGACTAATACCTTATGGATTAACAATGACTGGTAAGATAAAAGAAGGTCATCTATGCTCAGGTATGAAATTAAGCCAGTGTAGTCAGGAAAGGGAATAATAGCAATACAGGATTTGAAGGAAACCAAGGAGGAAGCAGAATCAGAGCTCCTATAAAAGATATCTTCAGGTTTAGGCAAACTGATAGAGGTCCTGAGGAACAAAGGAAATATTTATTGCTGAATTTGTTTATTCAAAGTATTAGAATAGTGAAATATTAGAGTAATAATCGCTAAGTAAAAAAGGCCATAATCCAAAGGTTTTTAAAAACTTATGGCAGTTTTTACTGGAGTATAACATACATAGAGAAAAATATGGAAATCATAATCAGAGAGCTTGATACATTTTCATCAAAAACACACCCACATGTAGCAAGAAGCCAGATCAGGAGACAGAAATTGCTAGTATACCAGAAGCTCCCCTCACATGTTTTCTAGGTAAAGCTAGTGATTTTGGCTTCTAATACCATAAACCAATTTTTGCCTATTTTTGAACCTTAGACAAAATAGAATGACATAATATATACTCTTTTATGACTGCCTTTTCTTAATCAACATTTTATTTGTAACATTCATTCATGTGGTATGTGGTAATAGTATTTTTGTTTTCCTTGCTATGTAGTATTCCATCGTATGAATATAACTCAGTTTTTACATTTTACCGCAGATGGACATTTGGTTTGCTTCCAGTGTGAGGTTATCAAAAATACTGCTGTTATAAACATTGATGAACATTTGAATGCATTTCAGTTGGATAGATAAGAGTTGAATTTCTCCGATGCGTAGGTTCAGCTCTAGTAAATATTGCCAGTTTTCCAAAGTGGTTTTCTTAATCATGGATGTTCCACACCCTTACCAAAACTTACCATATTTAAAATTTTTTGGCCACTTGGATACCATCTTTTATGAAATGTTTATTCTAACCTTTTGCTTGATTTTCTATGAGCTTCTGTGATGTCTTGTTTGTCATAGTCACATTCTGGATATGAATCCTTTGTCGATTATATTTATTAAGAATATATTTTGACACTCTGTGGATTGTTTATTCACTCTTTTAATAGTATCTTTTGATTAAGATGTTCACAATTTTGAGGTAGTTCAGTTTTTGGTTGTTTTGTTTTTGTTCTGTTTTCTGTTTTGTTGAGATGGAGTATTACTCTGTCTCCCATATTGTAGGTGCAGGGATAGAATCTTGGCTCATTCCAAAAAGATAGTTCAGTGTATCAGATATTTTCCTTAGTGGTTTATTTATTTTGTATTTGTCCTTTGAATAAATCTTTGTGTGTTCCAAAGTCATAAGGGAATTCTTCTGTTTTCTTGTGAAAGCATTATTGTTTTACCATTCACATTTAGATTTACAATTCATGTGGCAATGGCTTTTATGTATGGTGAAAAGTAGAAAATATAATATTGAGTCTTCCGATTCCTGCAATACTGTGGAGTAGAGATGGGATATCTATAGAAAGTAGTGAAATTGTATGAAAGAGACCATAACTAATGCAGTTAACTCAGGAGAGCTTTTACACTATGAAAAACTAGTTCCAACTTGTAAATTTTTCTGAACTCCTTTTCAAATGTTATCTTCCATGCCAGCAATTTTTCACAATTCATGCTTCTCTAATGGCAACAGAGCTCCTCCAGCAGCTGCTTTGCCTCTTTCTTGTCCTGCTTCTTGAAATGGCATTGTTGTCTAGTCAAAGGGTTTTGTACAACAGATAAATCAATTTATATTCAGTAAGATAGTACAACATAGGAAGTACTTGAAAGCTTAATTAAAGAAGAAATTCAAAAGATTAATTTGTCAGACATTTGTAGCATAGGTTGGAGATGTGCAAATCCTGGAGCCAGAGGTCAGTTTTATGGCTCTTGCAAAAATCAAGATGCCAGTGGCTGAAAATGGTATGATCTGAAATATGGTACTGGTCTTAGAGATATAGTTAAGGGTAATTTCAAACCAAAAACTTTCCTAAAACTCTAGAACTGATGCATATGTCAGATAAAATGAGAACTGACTAAAAGATGACTTCTACATTTTGAATCCAGAAAATAAATGAATACTGATTTTAAATTCTAATATTCCAAGCTGTATATCATCTATCCTTCCATCTATCTAAGTAGTGCTACTATTTGAAATTTAGAAATAGCTACTTTGAGTTTTCCACCACAAACTCATTGACACCGCCAGGATAACATCTAACCTAATGAATAAAAGAATGTGTATTAGGATACTATAATGTATTCATGAAGAGGAAATAAAATTTCAATATGTGGATAGATATAAATATGTGAATGTTGTTAACGATGTTTGAGAAACTTGACCTTTGGACTCATTTGATGATTGTGTAATCACAAACATGAATTCCAACTACAAATATGTCAACTTTTCTGTTCAAATCTGAAATTAATAAGATATTATTTTAGTGATATCTGACCATTAAAAATATTCAGGGGGCACAATACCTTTATATATTTTTTGTATTTTATAATCCTCTTAACCTCTAAAAGTATTTAAGAATTAGGTGACAAATAACTTGAAACAGTATTTAAAATAGTCATTTTTTAAAGAGTTTAATTTTAAAAATTTAAATAATTTTTTATATTTTTAATGTATTCCCATCTTCATTAAGGTATAATTGACAAAATATGTACATAGTGTATATTTATGATGTGCTATATAATGCTTTGATAAGTATATACACTATGAAGTGATTAAATTAAACTAACACCATCTATCATCTCACATATTTTTTCATGGTGAGAACATTTAAGATCTACTCTTTTAGAAATTTTCAGCTATAAATTATTATTGACTATAGTCAACATACTGTACAATGGATCTCCAAAGTTTACTCAAGTTATCTAACTGAAACTTGTACCCTTTGACCAATACCTCCCTATTCCCTGCTTACCTGCCCTCGTCCCTTAGCAACCATTCTTCTCTTTCCCAGTATGACTTTGATTTTTTTTAGACTCCACATATAAATGAGATCAAGTAGTATTTGTCTTTCCATGACTAACTTATTTCATTCAACATATTGTCCTCCAGGGTCTGCCATGTTGTCATAAATTACAGGATTTTCTTCCTTTTTAAGGGTGGAGTATTTCTGTGTGTGTGTGTGTGTGTGTGTGTGTGTGTGTGTGTGTGTGTGTATTACATTTTCCTTATTCATTCATCAATGAACACTTAGGTTTATCTGTATCTTGACTATTGTAAATAATGCTGCTATGAACATTAACATGCAGATATCCCTCCAACATACTGATTTCATTTCCTTTTGACATATGCCAAGAAACAGGATTGCTGGATCATACAGCAGTTCCATTTTTAATTTTTTGAGGACTCTCCATACTGTTGTCCATATTGGTTGTACCAATTTACATTCCCATCAACAACATGCAAGGGTTCTATTTTTTCTGCATCCTTGCCAACATTTGTTATCTTTAGTCTTTTTTTGTTTTGTAATAGCCATTCTAGAAGTTGTGAAACAATATTTTATTGCAGTTTGAATTTGCATTTCCCTGATGTTTGTTAATGTTGAACTTTTTCCCCCATATGTCTGTTGGCCATTTGTATGTCTTTTTTGAAGAAATGTCTATTTAGGTCATTTGATTATTTTTTTTGAATAGGTTATTTTTCAACTCTTCCAAGCAATTGAACAGAACACTTAAAACTCATTTTATAAGATCAGAATTATCTTGATACCAAAGCTGGACAGAGATACCACAAGACAATATAATTACAGGCCAATGTCACCGATGAACATAGATGGAAACATCCTCAATAAAGTACCAGCAAGCCAAAGTCAATAGCACATTAAAAGGATAAGTCACCATGATCAAGTAACATTTATCCCTGAGATGCAAGGATAGCTAAACATAAGCATATAAATCACTGTGATACACACATTAATAGAAATAAGAATGAAAATATGGTAATCTCAATAGATTCAGAAAAATCATTTAACAAAATTTAACATCCTTTTATGATGAAGATGCTCAACAAATTAAGCACAGAATGTACCTCCACATATTAAAGACCATATATGACAAGGCAAAAACAAGCATTATATTCAATGATAAAAAGCTGAAAACTTTTCCTCCAAGATCAAGAACAAGACAAGGATGCCCATATAAATAAAATATATAAATATATATAAATTGCCATATAAATTTGGTATTCTGTATTAGTCCATTTTCATGCTGCTGATAAGGACATACCAAAGGCTAAGAAGAAAAAGAGGTTTAATTGGATTTACAGTTCCACATGGCTGGGGAGGCCTCAGAATCATGGTGGGAGGAGAAAAACATTTCTTACATGGCAGTGGCAAGAGAAAATGAGGAGGAAACAGAAGTGGAAACCCCTGATAAACCCATCAGATCTCAAGAAACTTATTCACTATCACGAGAACAGCACAGGAAAGACAGACCCTGTTGAGATTCACTCGGAGTGGCTGGTGAAATATTAGGGAAATATTAGGGAAAGTTAGAAGATTATAGTCTCAAACCTTTGGGAAGGCTGAACGGTTTTGATGGAATGGGCTGAAGGCAGCCAGTTCATTATGTCAGAATTTTAAATCATAAGGAAAAGACAGAGACAATAAAACTTCCCCAGTTAAGTCTGTTTACTCCACATTCCTTTGTCTATACTCTAATTTGTTTGCTCATGTAAACTTTGTGCTGAATGATCCTCTCAGGGGGAGGTCCAAAGGGAATTACCTATTAATGGTGTTTACTTTGGGCCTGGGGACCCAAAACTTTTGTCATTCGTAAAACCACTCTTTTAACCATCTTAATTATCCACAAGCATGTTAACTTAGAACTTCTGTTATTAAATCCGTCCTGAGTAAATGTGAGGAAGGACAGGGAGTTATGAGTGGTTTGCTGCAATCCTCCTCTGAAAGCAGCTGATGATCATCCCTAATCAACTTGAAATCACTGTACTGGGTGTGAGAGTGTATTCATTCATCCGTCATTGAATCAGGGTCTGCAGGACAGACCTCTGCAGGACAGACCTCTGCAGGTGGTTATCAACGTCCATGATTCAATTACCTCCCCCTAGGTCCCTCCCACAACACATGGGAATTCTGGGAGATTCCGTTCAAGTTGAGATTTAGGTGGGGACACAGCCAAACCATGTCTTCATATTGTTAGAAGTTCTAGCCAGAGCAATTAGAAAAGTAAAAGAAATAAACTGCTTCAAACTGGCAGGAAAGACATAATATTTTCTCTGTTTGCAGATGACATGATCTTGTTTATAGAAAACCCTAAAGACTTCATCATAAAACCTGTTCAAACTAATAAATAAATTAAGAAAAGTTGCAAGACACAAAATCAACATACAAAATAGTCGTGTTCCTGTACACTAGCAACAGACTATTTTAAATTACATTGTTATTTGAGTTTTCTGACCAATAAAGATAATAGCTACAAATTGGTCCTTTCTATTTTTACTTATATTTTATGTAAATATCAGGCATATTGTTCTCATGTTGACTTATTATGGTCAAAGGTAACTTCAAGACAATTTTTAACATGGTAAAGAACACAAGGCTAGTACTTCAAAAGCACAGTCTGCTTTTCCATTTTTTTTTTTAGCATGTGAGTTTACTAATGTTCATCCTTAAGTTATCTCATAAAGATTGTATTCATAAAAAGAGTCATCCTTACTCTATGAATGCAGTGCAGATTTAGCCTAAAATATTTGCTGAAAATTGAGCTTTTTCATACATAGTGCAACAGTAAATGATGGTCAAGGAGGAGGAATCAAGATGAGAGAATTGTTGGCCAACTCCCTGAAGAAACGTTTTTGAAGTTTTAACATCCATTTATATTTACATTGCCTTGTAATAGTTGAACAAGCCCAAAGAAAAACTTTAGCCTTGTGGAATTACATGCTACAAAATGGCTTTTATTTTCTTGCAATTATTTGAGTTCCATACATATTTCAGATACTAGTCCCTCATTAAGTATATAATTTGCAAATATTTTCTTCCATGTCATCTCTTCACTCTTTGATGGTTTCCTTTGCTGTGCAGAACTTTTTGTTTCATGCAATCCCATTTGTCTATTTTTGCCTTTGTTGCTTGTACTTTGAGGGTGTATGTTTAAAAATTATTGCCCAAACCATTGCTGTGGAGCATCTCCCTTCTGTTTCCTTCTAGTAGTTTCACAGTGTTTAGATCTTAGGTTTCTGTCTTTAGCTTATTTTGAGTTTTTTTGTGTGTCATGAAATATGGTCTAATTTAATTATTCTGCATGTGGTTATCCAGTTTTCCCAACATCATTTATTAAGGAGATTGTCCTTTCTGCATTATGTGTTCTCAGCAACTTTGTCAGAGATCCATTGACTGTAAATATTTGGATTTATTTCTGGACTCTCTATTCTGTTCCAGTGGTCTTTATATCAGTTTTTATACCAATATTATCCCTTTTTGGTTACTATAGCTTGATACTTTATTTTGAAATCAGATAGTGTGATGCCTCTTAAAAGTTTTCTTGAGGCATAATAAGCGTACCATAAACTTCATACATTTAAAGTAGACAATTTGATAAGTTTTGACATATGTAGACAGGTTTGAAAATATCATTATCCTCAATCCAATTAACACATTTATTAATCCAAATGTTTCTTCATATTTCCTTGTAATCTCTCTCATATTCCTTTCTATGCGCTGCCTTTCCAGCAACCAATGATCTACTTTTTGTCAGCATAGACTAGTTTGCATTTTTTAGAATTCTATAAAATGGAATCACATAGTATGTATTATTTTATCCCTGGCTTATTTTATTTTGCATAATTATTTTGAGATTCTTCTATGTTGTAGTGCAAAGTTCAGCAAAATTTTTGCAAAGGGCCACATAGTAAATCTCCTAGGCTTGGTGGATCATAGAAGTTCTCTGTCTCATCTTCTTCCTTGTTTATTTACAATCCTTAAAAATGTGAAGAACATACTTAGCTTGTGGATTATACTAAAAGAGAGTATAGACCATATTAGCCCAGGGTCATAGTTTATCTGTCTTGTCAGAGTTCTTTCCTTTTCTTAACTATTATTATTCCATTCATGGAGAAGCCACCTTTTGTTTATCTATTCATCTATTCTTGGATATTTGGTTTGATTCCAGCTTTCGGTCATCAAAAATAAAGCTGACCTGAAGATCCCTGTATGTCTTTGTATGAACATTTGTTTCCCTTTTCCTATGATAAATATGTAGTGCTAAAATGCCTAGCAGGTATATTTTGGAAACTGTCAAATAATTTTTCAAAGGTGTTTGTGCCCTTTTTCTTGCACTAACAGTGTATGAAAGTTCCAGTAGCTTTACATTCCAATCAATAATTGATAAAATTCATTATTTAAAATTACAGGAATTTTCTTCAGTATGTAGGAGTAATTTATTACAATTTTGATTTGTGTTTCCCTACTGTCTAACGATGTTGAGCCCTTTTAATGTGCTATTGGCCATCTATATATCTTCTTTGCTGAAGATATATAGATGTGTTCTGTACTATTGCTTACTATAAAGAAAAAACTAGGTTGATTGTTTTATCATTAGTTTTTGAGTACTTTTTATATATTCTAGATGTAAGTTTTAAATCCAATTTGTAATTTGTAAACATTTTCCCTAGTCTACAGCTAGTCTTTTCATTCTCTTAACAGTGTCTTTTGAAAAGGATAAAGATTAAATTTTGACTACCTTCAGATTATTATATTTTTCTTTTATGTATTGTAGGTTTAGTGTCTTATCTAAAAAATACTTTTTCAACCAAATCACAAAGGTTTTCTCCTATGTTCTCCCACAGAAGTTGTTCTTTTAGGTTTTGCATAATTCATGATCCAATTTTACTTAACATTTTGATAATGATATATGGTATAGATTTGCCGTACCACAGACATACTGGTGATGAATTATTTTAACTTTCACATGACTGAACAAGTCTGTACTTTGCCATTGTTTTTGAAAGATACTTTCACTGAGTATAAAATTCTAGATTGGCAAGTTTTCTTTTTTCCAGTATTCTTTATTTGACTGCTACTGGCTTACATAATTTCCAACAGATTTCTGCTATTTTTTTATCTTTTGTCTTTTGTATGTAACTTATCTTTCTTTCTACTGGATACTTATATAATTGGTTATTATGTGTCTTGGTATAGTTTTCTACACAATTCCTACATTATGGTTTCTTAAACACTTAGGCACATGAGCTTATCATTTTTATCAAATTTGGGAAATGTTCAGTCCTATTGTCTAAATTATTTTTTCTTTATTTCTCCCACTTTTGTCTCCTATGATTACTTTAATTATTTTCATGTCTGGCCACAAACTAAAGGTTTACCCTAATATAGTTTCTAAGTTTTGTAAAGGCCAAGGAAAATAGACAAGTATGCACTATTACAAGGTATAAAATGTCCATATAAAACAGCACATCATGTCTCACAAAAACTGAGATATTCAAGCAATGGTTACTGTGAGTCCCAGTTGGGCAGTACTCATCATCTATGCAGTTTGTCACATTTTTTATATTTACTATGGAATAAATTATGATTTCAGAATTTTGGTAATTTTGAAAAATAGAGCAATAGTAGTTCCCCCAAAAGCACCACTATCTGTAAGAAGAAAATATTCATTACATCCCATAAAGTTTTACAAACATCACCAATATTCAGGAATACTCCTGAGGGAGAAAAAGAGCATATTACAGCATAGAAATTAGTTAAGAGACAAAATCCAACATGGTTAAAAAATAGAAGTCATCAAAACAATGAATAAAGATGATGAAAATTAAACATTTCTTTATCCTAAATCTCCAGTTATTTATTACTGAGATAAATTATCTTACACACTTCCAATTCTCAAACAGAATGAGAAAAAAAGACTAATGAGGTCCCTTCATATGAAGCAAATGACATGTGAAAGACATTGAATATTAAATGTATGTTTGTAGCTTTACAAAGTTCAATTTTGCTTTATATGGAAGACCACAGCAGTGGGATATTTGGTGATGTTTTATAAGGAAAAGTGTCATCCATTGCTATTCATATTTTCAACATGGTTAATATTAATATCTGAATGGAAGGACCTAGTGTCTGGCACCTAGTACATACTTTAAAAATGCTTTTGAAATAAATGTCACTTCTTCCAGATCTTCAACCATCATTTTTTTGAGATCAATTCTAGGCTGAGCAAGAGTGAAATTGGATTGAGAGAACCAGATATTGCCAGGATGATGAGGGAGAGAGAGGGATTAAAACAGATTGAGAGGGGAGAATAGCAGTAACATGTTCTCGATTGCCCGGGACTGTTTAAGACGTGTATATACTGATACAAATATCTGCATTCTGGCATGGGTGATAACAAATTCGTATTCTGTTTAAAAAGTTGTAGCTTATTGACATTCATATATGTAAATTATTTGCATAGACATCGTATTAAGAGAGTACATGAGACAACCTTCTCTCTTGTGACCACAGAGGGGTGAGTGTGCTAATGGAACTATCACTATCACTGGCATTACATGATTCTACTGGGAATGGCTGCTCTTTATCTGGCCCTATAGCTACACAACATGTGTTCCTTGCATTTGTTATCATGACACATACCTTTCCTAACTTACTCATACACTGAGAAATATTTCACTTATCCAAGTACAGTAAATAATGAAACATGAGCTCACGGTTTGGTCAAAGTCTGTCAAATTGTAAGAACACAATTGAATCGTTGAGCATTTCTAACATACACCATAAAATCACACATATCAAACAAACAAACAAAAAGCCAGAGTCAATTGACAAGTGGAGGTTAAATCCTTGCAACACGTAGCAATGTAGGTCCCATGTTTGGTATCCGAACTTCTTAAAAACTTTCTGGAATTTCACCAAGTCTGTCTCATCAGAATTCATTTCCCCTGCCAAAGCATTCCATAAGCGTGGATGAGATAAAACTGCAACACAGAAACATATGGACAGAAGATAAAAGGAGATCAGTGAGCAGGAAAATATGTTTCTTAAAATCTGTGCTGCAGTCATTTTTCTTCTCAGTTTTGTTGTTTGTTATGCCTTTGAATGCCCATAGACAACATTAAGAGTGTTTCTACACAACAGCAAAAGAATAAATCAGTTCAGACCAGAAAGAGTCAATTGCATTAAGAAAATAACAACAAAACCAACACCAACATAACAAATGAAAGTCAAGTTGTTTTGTGTTTCATAAGAAATCTGTTGATTTGTTTGTTTGGTGTGCACAGCCAGAATGACTAGTGACAAAGGTAAGTTCTTTCTTTATAATTTGCTTTACCTGTGATTGTAAGCACTTTAAATATCCATGTTCTATTGTGCTTTATGCAATGTTTCTGTCACATATCCTCTGTTTTCCTCAAAGTACCACGTATGAAAACAGGGTGAATTTTCATAAGGAGGAAAATGCAGTTTGAGAAATGGTCTAGTGTTACAACTAGGCTGGCTTCCTTGAGTTAGTGAGATGGTAAATAGATATTTTTCTGAATATAACTTTTCCTAGAAACATTTATTTTCTGTGGTGTATGTAATGGTAAATTCATTGATTTTAAACTATTTTCATACATGATTTTCTCAATTCTGCTTATCTAAGCTCTTTTATTTTGTTTTTTTACAACTAAGTAGATAAATTCTTCAACTCGCTTATTGGCAGTTGAGGTAGTACTTAATTGTCTCAAGTCCAAGATTTGCTAGGATAAATCTATCTATGATATTTTGTTAAATAGTGCCCACACATTCTGAAATATTCTAAGCATCTAAGTTATGAAATAAAAAATGGAATCAGAAAATTGAATTGAACAAGCAAGAGCTTTAACAAAAATGTACAGATGCAAATAGTAGTTGGTAGTGAAATGAAGAAACTTGTTGAAAAGTTTCATAATTGCTTTAAAGAAAGTAAACGTGCCCACCTTTTTATTTTAATTTCATAGCTAAACACATAATTTACATATTAGTTGTGCCTTTCAAATCCCCAAGAAAAAAATACACCTTCTAAGTGAATAAAGCTTCTTGGACATAACCTTAAAAAATTATCCTTGAGGGCATTTTAGCTCCCAGAAATTGAGCCAAAATATGGGTAATCAAAGAGACTAAAGTACAGTGTTTCAAGAGAGGAAACAAACTAGCAATAAATTCATTTATTCACATTTGTTTTTTAATTTCAAATCCTCAGATGCGACTAGAAACCTGAAAATTTAGAATGACCTGTCTTGCATTGCAAAAGGCAGGCTTCCCACAAAGATCGGTTGAATTAATGAATACATGAGTGAATGGATATGCTTAAAGCTTAATGTGCAATAAACTAACTGAAGAGAAAACACACTGTGTGTCTCCATTTGTTCATGCTGCTATAACCGAGTGGCTTTTAAACAACAGAAATATTTTTTTTACAGTTCTGGGGGTTAGGAAGCCCAAAATCAAGGTGCTGTCAGATTTGGTATTTGGTGAAGTTCTGCCTTCTGATTCATAGGAAGTTCCTTGCCATGTATTCATGTGTAGAAAGGGCAAGGCAGCTCTTTGTGGCTTCTTTTACAAGGCCACTAATTCCATTTGAGAAAGCTGCCCCTTTATGACCTAATCACCTCTGAAAGGCCTCAGTTCCTAATACTATTATACTGGTTATTAGGTTTCAAAAGTATTTTGGGGGGCACAAACATTCAAACAGGAATTCCTGAATTCCTTTTTAGACTATAATTCCACCTAATGGGTTTTTGATATTAGAAATTTAAAAGATAGTTATTAATAATGGATGCTAATTTAATCAATGAATATTTATTGAGCCTCTGATCCTATTGGTCCTAGAGATACTTTGGTAAAGACAAAGTGAAACAAAATATGGGTCTTCTCCCCACCCCTAAAATGGAAATACTGGAGATGACATCAGAAATGATTAATATCTAAGCAGAGAAGTAAACCAGGTTCATGTGCTGCACAGTAGGATGGACTCTTCAAGGTGGTAGCAATTAAGCTGACATTTGAATGATAAGGAGAAAATAGCCATACAAAAATTGGGAGAATATAATGACAGGCAAAATAAAAAGTTAACTAAGAAGCCATTAGATTGAATGTGTTTGATATCTGTTACTGCCATGGTAAACAAAAGTAGGCCAGTATATCTAGAGGTTAAAGCAATAAACCGTAACAGATGGTAGGGTTCAGTCATTTAATGGCTTTTTAGAAAGGGGATGGGGTGATTTTTGTTAAACAAGTGGAGGAGTTCCTCAAGAAGATGTCACATATATATATGTGCATGCATATGCTTATTTGTTTGTTTTAGCTCTGAATCTGGAGAAACTTTATCCCTGAATCTGGAAAGAATTCCAGGTTGGACATAAAGACAGTTGAGTCATTACCTATACAATGGATATTTAAGTCATGAGACTCCAGGTTTTAATCTAGAGAGGAAGTGGGATAAAAAGGAAACTGAAAAAGAAAGGGACCAAGAAAGGAAATCTTCAGAGGAAGCTGAGACACTGATCACAACCACAAAGTACAGAAAATATTTGATGATTTTAATATGTATTTTATTTTTTAATCAGTAATTTTTAAATTAAGTGATAAATTCTTTTTTAAAAAAGAAGTCATAATGTTCTCTAACTCACATCATGATTGTTTTTATGGAAAAGTGGGTCAGTGGTTTTGACACATATGTACATTTACAGGAATTAACAGTATCAGTGACTATTGGGCTATGGGGTTTTGCACATTTTTGAGGAGGATAGTCAGAATAACTGAATATTAGTATTATTAAGTTACTCAATAAATTCAGTTATTCAATAAGTAAATGTTATCATTTATTTTAATTTTTAAATTCCTGCCTAGAAAGAGAGTCCTTATAAATAAAAAGGAATTCCTAAAAATTTTAATGTTCATTTATCTCTGAATTGGTTTACTTATTTTGATGCAAGATTAAATAAGTTAAATAAATGTCAGTAATATTTCCTGATTTTATTTTTAGTTTTTTATTGATCAAGAAAACTGATTATATAAGATAATAGAGAGGGGGACAAGACAGTTTTCCCAATTGTTTAGGTTAATTGTTTAGATGATTATTTAACTCAGACATGCTAAATAGATTTCTTCTAGTAAACGTTTTAAAATTTAAGCTGATGCTTTGAAAAATTACTTACATATTAAAATTGGGCAGAAAGAATTTAAATAATATGGCCAATATTTTCTAACTGAATAATTTTAAATTAAATATAATAATTTTAGTCTTATAATAATAATACTTGTTTAGTATTTATGCTCCACTGGTAAAATTTCCAAGCTGTTTGTGAGTGAAACCATGAAATATGTCTTCATTTGTTTTCTGTGATGCAAATTGTGACATCACTCACACATTCAAAGTGTATTTTTCCTATGTCTAGTGTTTTGGTATACTTAAGAAGCTCCCCAATTTAAAGTATATGTTCACTCTTTGTAAAAAAATAGACTAATTAGGAAGTAAAATTCATCATTTGAACAATATCTGAGCAAGTAGTACATGTCAGTTTTGGTCATATTTGATCCTAGCAGTGAGTTCACTGGATATTGTGCAATTAGTAACAAGATTGAGAGAGTACAAGAGAGCTAATTAAGCTGCAGTATTTGAGTGCATACTCTATGTATACAGATTTTGATCTTTTGACATTGTAAAATCTTCCATGGTATGTGGAGTTGAAAGAGAACTTTCAAGTCATCTTAATTTATGTTTCAAAGCATAACAGAGGTCCCTTCTGTATCATCCTTGTTGCAATCCTGCACAAGTTGTATAGACATTTGAGTATTAACAAGTGGCAGAAAATTCCCTTTTTGGTAGAGTAGCCCATTCTAATGTTCGATACCTGGACATAGCATCTGTTAATTGTATCCTCATTTTATTGATATTATTGTAAGAGATTTTCATTCAGTTTTAACTTTTCTTGGTTTATTTTCACATGTAATAGAGTTCTCTCCTTGTGAGGAACTTAAAATGTCAATTTTAGCTTGTAACTCTCCAGAAATAGTAATGTATCTTTCTAGTTTAATCATAGTTTAAAAATATATAAAGAAGCACACAAATATTTTTATGCCTTTACAGTGTTCATTTTGTGTATAATTTTTTCTTATTTTTTATATTTATAAAAGATAAGCACTGTGTTATGTATATATTTAAAAACATATTTATATCTTTACATTTATATTTATGTCTGTAAAGTGATTGAATGTCTAATTCCAAGGTCTTGCAAACTAATTATGCAAACAAAGTTCGATTAAAAAAACTAGAATTCATTCAAATTGAAGACCACTTTTTGCAATTAGATTTCAAGCCTTACATTTTGCAACTTTGGGATCTTGATGATTATTTAAGTGAGGAACCTGTAATTTCTGATTTATTGGCTACATCATTAAAGAATAGATGAAATTGCATGTGAAACAGATTATTTTTTATTCTTAATTTTATATTTTTGAGAAATAGACCAGATTCTTTAACTCCCAAGGGTTTATGCAATCATATATCAATAGCCATAAACAAAACAGCTCTTGCAACTATACATGAATGGATTTATTTACTTGTTTAGCATTCAGAGAATGTGGGGCTATTGTGTGCCAAAAAGCTATAACATTTTTATAGAAAATTTAGTGTTTCTTTCTGCTGCTTACTGTAATTGATGTGATAAGGATAGCAGGCCTGAACTTCAGCCTATGTACTCAGAGGGAATTCTTCCATAGAGTTCCACTGAATGAGGTTGGAGCCACGCATACTTATTGCCATGATTATATGAAGATACAATCGTATTCCTGCCTATTTTAGATTGCCAAGATGCAAGAGACACAGCATTTGCTGTATATCCATCTGTCAACCCGTCAAATGGCTCAGTGGTGAAACAAACATGTATGACCAAGATATTCCAGCAGCTTCTCTAGTACCTACTTGGTATATCTTTAGAGAGGACAGGAAAAAGAAATGAATGGGATAATAAAATATTTTAAATTGAGAAGATCATAATTTATTATCTATAGCATCACCTCAGTATTAAAATTAGTAAGATGCATGATTCAGAAATGCTTATCAGGACCATGTTATTTCATGAAATACACTGAATATTTTAATTAGACCTCAACTATGACCTTTCTAAGGACAAATTCAAGATTTTTTTAAAAGTTAACAATACCTTAAAATATTTTTTACAGGATAATTTTACGGGTAAAAATTCATGAGCCTATTTGATGTGGAGACCTAAAAAAAGTTTCTTATGATTTTTCCACAATACTTTCACTCTCTTACTCTATTGTCCACAGTGTTTATATTTATCAGTGATATATTCTCTAAATATATTTATTTTATTATGGTGTATGCTTGGGAATAATGTTTCATGTTTTCTTCCAACAGCCAAATAAAATGTGACAGAGACAGTTTTTTTTTTTTTTTGCAGTGATAAAGAATGGTTTGAAATAATGAGTACAAAGACACAATTGATATATTCACAGGATGAAAATATCTCCCTAAATTTTTTTTAAAAAATCAGTTGCAAGTGAAACCAATTATATTAGCATGATATTAAGATGGCAGGCATCCTTAGGGGAGAGTACTGCATACATTGCCATGTACTGCTATTTTCTAAGTGTCCTCTCTGATTTATCAAAAAGCCTAAATTTTTATGAGCCATGGCCAAAATTTCAAAATTCTCCCCAGATTACTGATCTTTTAAACATCTACATATTTCCATTGACAGCTGTCTTTTGCAACAATGATTTCAGCTTCTTACATCCAGTATATTCTAGCTATACGTCTTTTTTACTTCTATTATGTAACGATCATTATTCTCTAATAGAATGTCTATTAAATATGTCATGTGTGATGACCATTACATTTTAAAATTCATCTACACAAAAATAATATTGATGATTTTGTGTTCTTGGGTATGCCTTTCTGAGAACAGGGCTTCACAGTCAAGCTCATTCTCAGGGTACAATTTGTCAAAGGTCTCATGCCATCTTAATATCATGCTAATATAATAGGTATTTATTATAAATACCATGCAATACAAATTGGTACTTATCTGCCAATCTCAGTATTACTATTCCAGCAACAGACTTGGGAGGGAGTCCTCATTATTCTTCTAATCTACATACGAGGAAATTGAGTGTAGATGAGTTAGGTTGAATTCCCATGGGCTCATAGCAAGAAAATGATGCACCTGTGATTAAGTCCCAGCTCCTAGAAGCAGCACTTCTTTTACTAGGCACGCTGCACTGGGTTTCACTCTAAGTCTGAAAGCTAGGCTGTTACCAGAGTCCTGAAATCTGACTGGCTTCTTTAGCTTTAGTTCCCATCAACACATGCCTTCTGTTTAAATGACTGTTACGACACAGTAAGGTTTTATTCCCTTAAGGAAATAAAAAACAACAACATCAAATTTTGCTATAACATGATGTACATAGTTTTATACAAACAAATCTAAGCAAAGTTAAAAGAACATTTAGAGACATTTTCAATACCCTGCAGTCAAAACATAGAACTATATCTGTAATTGAATAAGTTGGGTTTATTGCTTGTTGCAAAACACAAATTCCGATGCAGAGATAGAAATATTATATATGTTACATAGAAAATTACACAAGGAAAACAGCGTGCTACCACAGTTCGGTTCTTTGGACTCAATTAACTGATTTTTGAAGAGATAAATATTACAGCCTATATTTCACATACTGAGCTAAGTCCTGGTTATCCATCTGTTATATAAATATAAATATAAATATGTCATTTTGGTTTAAAATATGAAAAAACTTTCTGATAGCTTTTATGTATAAACTTTGGCTTGGTGACTAAGACAATCATAAAAGTTTTGCGTAACTTTCCATTGCATTCTAACTCTTGCTTTTTTAATTGCATTTTAGGTTTTGGGGTACATGTGAAGAACATGCAGGATTGTTACATAGGTACACACATGGCAGTGGGATTTGCAGCCTTCCTCCCTTAACTCTTGCTTCTTAGTGTGTTGGATCTCTGAAACAGAAATCACTGCGTTATAGTCCCTCCTTCACATTAGCACATTGTTCTCTGAGCATATGAAATAGAAATTTAGTGGAAGAAATTGATTTTAAGATGCTAATTGACTTAGAGCATCTATTAAGAAGCCCAATTAGCCAAAGACTAAACAGCCTGACAAAGAAAGTAATAAAAACTACAGTAGCTGTGGGGTACTAAAGTATTTAACACTGCGATTAATTTGAACATTCTCATCTCACCTCTGAAGGTACGAGTAATTAAAGATAAGCTGGGGGCAGATTTCTTTATCCTCTCGTAAATCATTCATGGGGCAGTTCTCATTATTTCTATTATCCATACTTCCTGGTCCAGTACCCTTATCTTTGTTACCAAAATCTTTACAAAGTAAAACAGATCATCCTTCTAGGTTGATAGATCAAGTTTTGGATATGGGGGATGTGGAGGATTAAAATATCAACTACAATTAGCTTACCGAAAAGTCATTTTTCAATGATTCTTAAAAGTGAATTAAGAGATTCTTAGAAAACTGCATCTAGAGACATGACATCTGCTATTTCTGAAATCCTGACTTAAATAATCAAAGGGCTACTAAAATAGAGGAAAACATAAGGGAAAATATTATTTATAAATGGCAGAAGTAAAGAATTTCTTCCACATATAGTGCATATTGGATCAGGTTGAAAGGAACAGACTCATGTACTCAAAACTGTCTTACCTCAGAAGTTGGTTTCTTAACCACAAGATGTAAACAGAGCAGAATTTAGCCAAGATGTTAAACATCTATAATTTTCTTTTTGGCAGGATAGATATAGAGCCCATCCCCTGTGTTTCACTGGTGGCTGGATCACAGACCTGGTAATGGACTCATAGTAAGTAATCATCCAGCCATATAGGTCAAGAGGAAAAGGCCACAAACTTGGGGACAAGTTATTGATATAGTGACAAAGGCCAGTTTAATACATCAGTGAAATTTGAGCTATACAATCAGAGCACATAGTATCATTCCTTTTATTACTCTTGGAACATTACCAAATTTTGATTATATTACTCTTAGCATGTCTAAAATCCCAATACATATGAATAATCAACCTTACAAGTCACATATTTTGACCAAAATGTAATAAAACTGGAAATTAATAACATAAAATAAGAAACATTACAACTCATACACATTAAAAATTCTTGTAAATGAGAATGTATTTAGTGTAATTAAATTCAATAAAAGCACTACATATAATGTATGGGTTATAGCTAAGTCTATAATCAACAAATAATCAGCTCTAAACAGTTGATCTATAAAATGTGAAAGAAATAAGTATTCAACTAAAAAAGTTTGCAATTATAATAAAAATAAATAATGTTAAAGATAAATTAATAAATATAGTTGGATTAGAAAGAAAGAAATTATTATGTAAATCCAGGAGCTTGATGTATTACAAAAGATAAAATTAATAAATATATCTAGGAGCTTTAAAATGGTCAATATAAAACACACAAACAAGTTATTTGAAGATTGAGAATGAGAAACAGTTTAAAATCTTAAATAAATGATGAAAAAATATTTAAGAAATATAATTTCTACTTCTGGTACTATGGCAGGCCAGATGTGCCTAAAATTCTTCTTTCAAAATACATCTAGATTCTGTATATATTTTAACACTCTTCTAGACACTTATCTCTTCCCACAATTGCAAAACATCAGAGACAGTATTTGAACCTAACAGTCTGACTCCAGAGTTGAAGAATTTAACCAGCCTACCACATCATCTGTCTCCAGACAGAGCTTTTGATTGATATACTTTGGTCCTCACATATTTTGGCATAAGGGATTTTTACACTTACACAAAAACCACTTAAAAACACAATGCTCTCAGCAATGTCACTCCTAGGTATATAATCAATAAAAATGCTATATACATATGTATATGTATATGTGTATACACACACGCACACATACACACACACACACATGCACACATATATATATATTCCACAAAGACATATAAGCATGCACAACAGCACTATTTTTCTGAAAGCTAAAATTTTGTCATCGACAAAAGAATAAGTAAATAAATTGTGGTTTGTTTTCACAGTGGAATGCTGTACAATGATGAGAATGAATGAACTACAGCTACATATGGCAATATAAATGAATATCATAAAATGCTGAGAAGAAGCCAGAAAGAAGACTACATCCTGCATGATTGCATTTTTATGTAGAGTTCAAAATAAATGGAATATTATATAATGATAGAAGTGATGACAGTGGCTATCTTTAGAATCACCAGTACCTAGAAAGGAGTGCACAGCTGCTTCGCTGGGGTTCTGGTAATATTTTCTTTCTTCATCTGGATGCTGGGTGCAAGATATATTTGATATTAGAAAATTCATCAAGCTGTTCTCTCATCTATACATTGCATATGTCAATAAAAAACCTTCTTAAAAGTACAATATACTGTCAAAGAAAAGTGTGATTATGCCTAACTTATACATATGAGTTCATAGATATTTTATTTGAAATTGGAACCCCCTCAAATCTGCACAGTAAACAACCCTGATGTGCAACTACATTTCCAACATCGCACTTAAAAAGATGTCTGTATTTGCACCCATTTTTCTCCCTACTTTTTAAAGAAAAATAAGATTTCCTCTGAAAACATTCCTTCCATAACAAAACTTGCAAACAACTTAAATATTCATCATTGTGGCAATGGTCAATAAAAAGACATGCATACTAAATAGCCATTAAAAAGCCACCATGAATAAGAAAGTGGTACAAATGCGCATTCAGCTGGAAAGATATTAATGATGTGTTGTTGTTTTTTCTAGCCTAAATTGCAAAATAATATGTACATAATGATTGATTTTTTGTAAAAACAATATATGTATACATATAGGTGTATGTTTGTAAATGTGCTACTAGAACATAGAAAATAATATATAGCAAACTGTTAGTGGTAGGTGGAGGAAGGCAGGCTTGGGGTGGTTTGGGCTAGAATTGAAGGATTATATTAAAAGTCTAAAGATGTTAACTTACTGTTTTTGTAAAACTTTTTAAAATTTGGTCTCTTTTTCCTGTTTTGTGTTTTCAATAGTTTAAAAGTATTTTTTAATGAAAAATAATTGACTTTTTAATATTCTCTTAGTTTTTCCAAGATTTTCTTTTTTAATATTTCCTGTCTTACTACTCCTATACTTTTACTTTTCTTCTCCCCTTGTTTCTTTCCCTCAGTTTAAAAACACACATTCAGGTCTTCTTCCAAATAAAAAGAAAAAAACTCCATCAATTCCAATTGACCTCTTATAAAACTATCTCATCTCTTTTTCCTCTCTCGTTTATAGTCAGGTTTTCTTTTCTCTCTTTTGCTTTAACCCCTTGAAATGAGGGTTCTGCCTCTGAACATTGGTTACACTATCTCTGACAATGTTCATTGATGACCTCTTAATTAATCCAGTGGACTATGTCCGTATTCACATTATTTAGATTTGATGGTCCTTGATAGTAGTGTCCCTTCCTTGCTCTGAAAGTCTTTCCTTGGCTTTGAGTTAGCAATCTCCTCTTATCTTCTTCCTACTGGTCTGATGATTCTTTGTAAGTCATCTTTAAGGACTCACTATTCCAGCTCTTTAAATGATGGTAAATCAAAGGATCTTGTTCTTGGTCTATTTGGCTCATACCTTGCACAGTCTCAGACTGGAAAGACACTTTTGACTTCAATTACTATATTCTCATGAAACCCAAGTCAGTGAGTCCAGACATGGAGTGCAGGTCCTCCGTGAGGAAGCACTCACTGGGTATTGCCATCTGGATGTCTCCTACGTAGGACAGAAAGAACATGTCTCGGACTACCCTGCTTTTCTCCTTCAATCACTAGCTCAGTTCCTACCACAGGCTCACTGTGTTTCTTAGCAAGGAATCTGGGTGTTTGTCTTAAATGTAGCATTTTACTTCCGCATCTTATTTATTAACAAGTCGCACAGATTCTAACCATAACACGTTTTGTGTTATCTCCCCTCTGCATTTCCATGGTTGGTGTTTTGATTCCAACTTGCATCACCTCTCATTAAGACTCCTGCTCTGACCTCTGACTCACCTTGTCTACGTGTTCCCATCATCCTTATGTACACGGCTGCTGATCTTCCTTAAAACCAGGCCTGCTCTCATGACTGCCATAACTGAATACTTACAATGGTTCCCACTGTGTACAGAATATCCCAACAACAATTTTTGCCTTATATTTTGCCATGTCTTTCTTCTTCACATACCTATCACTGGCAGCAAGCCCAGCTAATTACAAGTACTTTAATGTACCATGTACCTCTGTGCATTTGTCCACTGGACAAAGAAAACTCACCTTTTCTACTTACATAGTTCCTGGCATCTTTTGAACAGGTTTTCAAACGTTCTGCTGGGAAAAATTATATAACTGCTTTGTGTATCCCTAATATCCTAAGACTAACTCCAGAATTCTAAATTCCCAAACAAGCAAATATCATCATCCAAGCACACCAGTTTGCATTTTACACAATCTGCTTCTAAGGCAACTACATGCTTAAGATGGCAAATCTCATCTACGCTATGTGGTTGGACATCTTTGTTCATTTATATGCTAATTCAAATGGAAAGCAATATGTTGTAACGATGATGGTTATTCCAGAAGACTGTGCACCTAATACCTTTTTAACACATAATTTAATATTGCAATTCAGGGACCAGCCATCAAAGTTGATTCCTTCTGTTGTTTTGCAAATCTGTTGATTATTTCCTTAAGGAAACAGTGCAAACACTGACTTCTCAGTTGAAGGGGCAGCAAGGTCTTACAATCTGTTCTGGCTCATTGGGCTTCTTAGTTATACACACAAACGTTGGAGAAAGTGAAATGACTATGTAAAACAACAAGAAAAAAATGAATGATGGAATATAAAGTGGAATTCTGCTCACACATCATAGAGCATAGTTTTCATAAGTGAAAGAACCACTCTTTAATTATAAGGCTCACTAAAAGAGTAATTATTTTGGCTTTAAAGAACTTTTAATAAAAATTCATAATCAAAGCATTTAATTAGTAATTCTTTATAGCAGCAATGGGCTAATATTCTTATTTTATTACTTTATAAACAATAAGTTGGTTTTAAAACCCTGCTTGTGTAGACAGTGTTTCGTTCTTGACGTTGACTAAACAAGCACTAGATACTAAAAATGTGTAGTTCCTCTGAATACCAGTTACTTACGATGAATCAAAGACAAAGATTAACTTATATTTTGAGTCTGTGTTTCAAAAAGTCGAACTAAATAAATGTACCATTGTATTTCAGCATTTTTAAACTTTTCTGTTTGCCAAAATTTCAGACAGTTTAAGTGGCAGCATTCTAATTTTAAATGATTTTCTGTCCTCTAGGGCACATTCAGCATCAACATTATTAGAGAGATGATCTTTAAAAGTGGCTAGAAGTAATCTATATTGACTAACCATTGCAGAGTGATAGCACCACTTAGCCATCTCATTCACGAGGCGCCTATCATATATTCCTTTGTTCTATGGTTATTAACCATGATTTGTTTCTGCAATGTAAGTGTAAATTCCTAAAGGGTAGGGATTATGTCTCATATATCTTGATACTTCCAAAGCGACTAGTATAAAATCCTGCACACAGCAGGTACAGAGTAAGTGTTTGTTAATTTATTGCCTTGGATACAGAAATAATTACAGAAATAGGAGTTTTTTTTAAAGAGTTGAACTTTTATTTCTAAAGAAGAGAAAGGAGATGTTTAAAATGGTTGGGGAATGAAAACAAAAAAATTAAAAGTAAAAGCTACAATCTAGATTGCAGGGTGTGTAATCATATTGCTTTGAATGAAGAAAACTTGTGCTGTGCATATGGTTTAAAAAGACAATATCACAGGACACAAGAGACTCCATTGTGAAAACTCTTAACTAACCTTTGAAGTTCTTTGGAAATTTTTTAGAAAGTTCTTTAGGCAATTTTAGAAAGTGCTGCAAAAGAACAGTCAGTAGAAATATATAATTCTTTGCATATGAAGGTAAAAGCATTCAAAAATTACATCCAGATTTTAATTATAAAAGCTAAAGACTCTAGATACATCAGATATAGGACACCTGAGATTATCCAAGCCCAGTTCATATTCGGGGACAGACTAGCTCTCTGGAATATTGCTGACCACAGGGTACCTCAGACAATTAAAGGGATCAAGGCATCTTTCGTATTTCAGAATCCTGATGTATCAATCAGTTATGTTAGCATCAGTAAGAAAAAAATCACAGAAGCATAAAAAAAGAAGCACTTTTATCTTGCACACATGGCTGTGGATCGGCTTGGGTGACTCTACTGAGGCTGATCACTCAACTCTCCTTTAGGCTGTAGATGTATGAGTCTGTCAGATGGTTCTGCACTGCATGTCTCATTTTAAGCCTCTGCTAAAGGGTCAGTGCCTACCCAGTATATTTTCCTGTTTTGGCAAAGGTAGAACAAGCAGCCTTGATCAGTTGCACAAACACATTTCAAGCCTCTACTCACAACCAATAACATTTTATTGATCAAAGCAAATCTTAGGACCAAGCCAAATGGCTGAGTGCAGGGAAATACACACTACTCAGTATGAAGCTGTGTCAAGGATACAGAAGTATAAGACTACCACAGGGGAGTGAAGAATCAGTACCGATAAATCAGTGTCTTTCTTCTAGTATTTAAAAATGCCAGAAATTCTGGAAGCCTGTTATAAAATGTTAATATATTCTAAATGTTTATGTTAAATAAATGAACACTTTGAATATACAAACAAATATAATTATGGCTTCTATAAGATCATTTGGAGATTTCAAAATTCAAAATGTGACTTGTTAGCATGGTAACATCAAGGGAAAAATTTAGTTTAAAAAGTTACAAAAAAGTTGTGTGTGTACACCAACAATGCAAGCCCAGGTCTTCAATATACTCACTGTAGCCATGCCTGGTAGATGTATACATAGTCCACAGCTTCTGTAGATTTGAATGGTTTATAGAAAGCTCATTTTACCTATCACGTTTTCTGATGGTGCAATCGATACAGAAGTCATGGAATGCCATAACAAAAGCAATTAATGTAAGAACAAAGACTCCTTGAGGGCGAGAATAAATCTTTCATTTTTGCATAGCCGATGTATATAAACTTCCTATAATATAAAAGCAAATGATGGTTGCATAAAAAATGAATGAATAAATGTAGTTTTGCTTTTGCAAATGTAATTTGAACAAGGACAGTGTTAAATAGTGCACTAGTTTTCCTATTGCATAGATGGTTTTTACCAAGGGTGGAGCTGGCATAGCTCATTTCTCGTCAGTATTCAGAGTCTTCTAATCTTTTAGAATACTTCAGAAGAAGGTAATTATAAATATTTTCTTGTAATATAACCCAAATGTTTTAAGGCATCATTAACTTACTTATTTATTCAACAAATATTTTTAAACACCTCGTGTGTTTCAGATATAATTAGGGCACTTGGATACTGCAGTGAAGAAAAGGTCAGAAAAGGTCTTTCCTCTTAGGAAGCTCAAATTTTTTTTTTTTTTTGGAGGAAAATGACAAGAAATTTTAGAAAGTAATATAATAAACTAATTAAAAGGATGAATGCTATAATGAAAATTAAAACAACTTAATGTATTGTAGTATGGCTGTGTATTTAATTTTGATTTCATTTATGAAAGATATCTTGGAAAAGTGATATTTAAATTGAGACTTGAAAGAAGAGAGACATGTAAAGATTATGGGAACTTGTTTCAGGCAGAGAGGGCACTTTATGTGAAGGCCTTAAGATAAAAGTGAGCTTAGCATATTCAAAGAAGAGACAGAAGGCCAGAGTGAGTACTGTATGTTGGGAGAGAGAAAGAGTGGAATGAGATGCATTAGGACACCAAGCGAATGCTTTGTCATGCAGAGCTTTATAACCCAGGATAAGAAGTTTGTATTTTAGTGTAAATCATGAGAAGACATTTGAAGTGAGTAATGACTTGATTGGACTTCTATTTTTAAAGATAATTAAGACCTCTATTTGAAAAATCAATTTTAGAAGGACAGGAGAAGTCTGGAAAGGCAACAATTCCTACTTTGACCTGAGTACGTTAGAAGTAGGGGTGGAGAGAAAAGTGTAGGTTCAAGATATGCTCTGTAGGTTAAGTCTGCAAGATTTGCTGTTAAAACTGATATGGGATATTAGTAAAAGAAAAAAATCAAGATGATTTGATATTTGGCTTTAGTAATAGGGTGGATGGTTATGGTATTTACTGAGATAGAGACAACTGGGGAATAAAAAGTTAAAGCAGTTTCCATTGTTAATTTTAAGATGCTTATCAGAAATACATGTGGAGAAATACATTTTAGATACATGATATTAAAAACATCTGCATTTCAGGCAAAGGTCAGGGCTAGGAATAAAGTGTCATTAGTATCTAGATGTTATTAAAATGTCATGAAATTAAGAGAGATCATTTAGGGAAATATTTTACTTAGCAACTAGATCTGGTCCAAGCATGAGCCATACTGTACTTCAATATTTCAAAGTTGAATAGAAGAAAAGGACCTAGTAAAGGAGACCTAGAATAAATAAATAAATGAGGAAGAAAAGAAGCAAAGCACAGAGTCACAGTAGCTAAGAGAAGAAAGGGTTCACAAAGAAAAAAATATCAGGAGAAAGCAAGAGAGTAAAGAATAAAAATGTGACTGTATTAAGGTCTCAACAAGAAATGGATGGAATATACAAATTAAGGTAGTTCAAGAAGGTTTAGTAAAAGGACTTTTTGCAGAGATATTTACCAAGTGTCTTAGTCCATTTTATGCTGCTCTAAGAGAATAGCTTAGATTGGGAAATTTATTAAAACAGAAATTTATTGTCACATGGTTCTGGAGGCTGGGAAGCCCAAACACTGCCATCTTGTAATGGCCTTTTTGCTGCATTATCCCATGGTAGAACGGTGAAAAGAGAGTGTGTGAGAGTGAAAGAGGCAAACAGGGGCAAACTCATTCCTTATAAAGAATACTCCTGCAGTAAAAGCAGGAGGACAGGCACCTCATGGCATAATCACCTCTTAAAGGCATCGCTTCTTCATACTGCCACAATGGCCACTAAATTTCAACATGAGTTTTGGAGGAGACAAACATTTCAGCCATAGTACCAAGTGTAAAGGAAACACAAGAGTTAGTAACAGCAAAGTTCCACTGTTAAATACAAAGCAATCAGAGAAAAAATGGTTATAGAATGTGAAGTGAGTTTCCTACAATGAAGTCTATTATTTTTAAAAAGTAGCATTCGTCAAAGAACACAATCAACCTACGAGTCCTGGTGAAGAGAATGCTGAGAAGTGAAATATTCCCATCTAACTTTTAGCTTGGCCTCTGGACTTCTGTGGATGCTTCCTATTGGCTAAAGACAGTGGTAAACCAGAAGGCAAGAAGCTCAACTATAGTCCATATACAGCAGCCCTCCAGGGCATGAAGCAAGTGGAAAGGGGTGGGGAAGGAATCTAAAGGGCCAAATGGGACTACATGGCCCAGGGACCACTAGGTTTGGTAATAAGCACTTTGCGGCTGACAATCACTAGAAAAATGTTAGTAGATTAGTTGGAACAAAAAGTGAATGGAAGTGAATTGAGGAGAGAAATTGAGGTGAGAGTATGAAGAAAGGACCCTATAATTCTTAATTAAGAAATGGAATAAAACATATAAGAGATGTGAGAAATTAGCAGAGTAAATTAGTGTCTACTGAGTATTCTTTCTTCTTGTTGATGTTGTTTCTTGTTATTGTTCTTGCTGTTTTAGATCGGATATAAGAGGAATTGTCTACAGAAAAAGTGAAATAATTGAAAGATAGGAAATAATTACAGAAGAAAAGATCTTGGGAAGATCAGATGAAGTAATCAACAAAGGAGCAAAGATTTGGCCTCAGATAGGAATGAAGTAAACTTATATATAGTTAGAAAAAAAAAAGACAAAAAGTATGTAAATGATTATGGCTAGGCTGGTTCTTTGCAGAAGGAGAAAACAATGAAACTCTTATTTTCTTTGCCATTGAATGTAAGCGAGGAATGCAGAGGATGAATGAAGCAGAGGAGGAAGAAAGCTGCAACCTATTTGGGATAATAGAAAAATTAACATAGTAGGGAAATGAAATACACATACTTAGGGATTGAGAGTGCATATCTGAGATATGTGGCCCTTAATTTAAAGTAAGGCAGTCAGCAGATTTGTGTGTTCCTTTCCAGAGACATTCAATGTCTTAGATTCAGGCACTAAAGAGATAGATAGAATGTTACATTTAAACAAATCTAGGCTTTTGCCATTTACATTCAATAAAGAAAGAAGTAAGGGAAGTAAACAGTTTGTAGAAAGAATTAAATCAATCATAGTCTCTCAGCTTATGCAGAGGTCATGAGGACATAAACTTGGCTACTGAGCATAAGAAAATAATAGGTCAACACATGAGTGGTCTCTAAGAGGTCATGAAAATGCTACTGATGACATATTAGAGCAGAGCTGGAAGGTGAAGAGGTGGCAAGAAGGGAGGATGGTTGATTATATATATATATATATATACCACTTCAGCCTTCCAAAGTGCTGGGATTACAGGTGTGAGTCACCACACCCAGCCTAAAGGTTTTATATTTACTATAATTAATAAAGATATTCATTGAGTACAGCTGAAATGATGTGGTGAGAAGATGAAAGAATGGAAAAACCAAGGTTTTGGAAGGATCATCCATATTGCGAAGAATGTTGATCATAGATAAGAGTGGAAAGGCAGAAGTGAACCAAGGGAGGCAGTAAATAATAAAGTTAAAAGGAATGGCTGTCAAACACGCTAGATTTTGGAGAAAAAAAGGAAAATAAATTGTTTAAATTAAGCAAAAAAGATCAGGGAGGATTTGTGTCTCAATGCTGGGACCTAAGGTATATAGACTGTGAGAGGAAGAAAAGCAAGCGAGCAAGCAGGCTTTGTGTGTGAAGGCTTGATCAGGGCTCAGTGAACTAATGTGGGGCAGGAGGGGAAGCTTGAGAGATATGGTGAAGAACATAAAGGTCATTGCTGTTGATAGTGATCATTGGGTATCAGAAGGAAAACTCAGGAAAGGAGGGAGCAATTGCAGTTGGGTCAGGTAATGGTATGCACAGTGATAGGAGACTGTGTGGAAGGGCCTTTGGGCTAGGTTTTTTGTAGTAAGTAAACAGAAATATGATCCATGAAGGGGTTAATCCTGACAACGTCTCTGGGAAAGCTGGGTCACCAATTTAAACTGAAAGTGCAGAGTCAGAAACAACGTATGCAACTCTTGTGGGTAGAAGTGTGCTATGTTTGACATTAAGGAGCTCATTTTGATGGCTTTTTGCTGTTCCTTGTAGAATATAGAATAGATCCAGAGAGAAGGTAACCATTGTTACTATTTGCAAGACTCTTCAAGAGCAGCCTCATGTGAGTTCAGAAACAAGCGCAGTATCTGGCAGAGAGTGGTACTCAGTAAATACTCATCGAATGGATAAAGTCATGTGTTTCTCCACTTCAACCTCCTAGTTGAAATTTGCTGCCTCTAAACCATCTACTCCGGCTCTTCTTCTGAAGTCATCTGCCAGCACTGTCCAAGTGCCCCACTGTTGCCCTGGCTGCCACCGTCACTCTGCGGTGACTACACAGTCCCTGAGTTCTCAGGCAGGAATAGAGAGAATGACTCTGTCTTCACCCTCCTGCCTGAAACAGCCTTGGTTTCCTCAAGATACCTCCTCTATCCGTGCACTGTAACATCAGTCTATGCTCTAATCAGAGACATTGTATTTTCAGCCATTTCCTTCTTCTCTTCCCCTTCCAAATTTCTCTCTTACATGATGTCACTCTCAGCTCCTGTTCTCTCTAGGGCCATTTTTTCTTTAAACATCAAGTAATGCAAATAAATATTTCGGAAGTCACTGGCCATATACATCTGTTTCTTGGTTAGATTGATGAAAGTTTATCAAGAACTTGTTATTTGATCAAAACATCTGAAAAGAAAAGTGCCTGTCTCATTTGTCTAATGTTCTCTCCTAACTTTTGTATGTGACCGAGGACAGAAATAAGTTATTGTTTTACATTATGTCTCTTTTGAGGGGAGAAGAAACAGCTTACATTTAATTGCAACATTTTAAAGTTGTACAAGGTTTTTTGGGGGGGAAGGGAAACAGAGCCTCCCTCTGTCACCAAAGCTAGAGTGTAATGGCATGATCTCCTCTGCTGGATGCAACCTCTGCCTCCCTGGTTCAAACGATTCTCATGTCTCAGGCTCTCGAGTAGCTGGGATTACAGGCATGCACCACCACACGCAGCTATTTTTTTTTTTTTTTAATTTTAGTAGAGATGCGGTTTCATCATGTTGCCCAGTCTGGTCTCAAACTCCTCGCCAAAAGCCATCCATGCACCTCAGCTTCCTAAAGTGCTGGGATTACAGGTGTGAGCCACTGCACCTGGCCTAATATTGTGCAAGTATTTTGACATCTACCCCCCACATTTTGCATCTTAAAATTACAGGAAAACACCAACCATTCACGGGCTTAATAAGTTTACCTTTTCCGTTCCCATTTGCAGCACCCAATATTCCTTTGAAATATGAAATGAACAAGCATTCCAATTGGAAGGTGATTGTTCATACTTCAGTAAATGCGACCCACATTCAAAAGGCCCATTACTTATTTCAAATGTTCCCTCTCTTAGCAGTTCAGGGGACAACCGTATTACACTGTGGTTATTTTTTAATGCAAAAAGCAATGGGGAAGTAAGACACTTTAGCATTGCTGTGGAACAAGAGAGATGAAAACCAAACCTGGGTTACAAGATGAATGAAACAAGATTGGAGTGACCAGGAGCAACTGGGATACTCCTTTACCTCCCACATCCAATGTGTGTGCTTCACAGAAAAATGACAAAAATAAAAAAACCCACAAAATACAACAGCTAGAATTACAAGATCCATTCATCCAAGGGTGGCAGAAGGCAGCAAGGAAAGGCAGGAGGGTAAATGTCACAGGGAGAAGAGCAAAATACTCAAATCAGTCCAGCCACAGTCATCTGCAAATACTAGAAAATAGCTGCAGAAAAACCTGTGGTCCCCACAGACTCAGTGGTGGTGTTAGACATCCACACACTGGTGTCAGGAAGATTCTGCCTTACAGGCACCACAGACAAAACTTCCAGTTCCTCAGAGAGAAGGGAATAGGCAGAGGGCCTTTGGCAGAGTGGGTCCTGCCTTCCCTGGCAGGGGGATCTGAACAGGGAAACGAGATGCCACAGCCAATCCCACCTGTCTCCTTTGGATGGGAGGCAACTCAGCGACCCGCAGCCGCCTTCAGTTTGGCAGGAGATAGATGTGGTGGCGGGAACTTCTCTGCAGAATTTGAGCTGCTCAGGACAGACTGCAGGTAGACCAACTTGTGCAAGAGCCTTGCTCAGGACAGACTGCAGGTAGACCGCCTTGTGGAAGAGCCTGCTGCTTAACAAGACCGCCAAGGAGAACAGGCACAACTGTGAGAGCCTAGTAATATATGAACGCTGTGTTGCTGGTGAGAAAAGCCAAGGGCAAACCAAATCCAAAGTAGTAAGGCCAGTTCCTTTCAAAGTTAGAAGGTCGCTGATGCATTTAAATTCCTTTATTGAAGCAAGGATATTCGAAGCAGTGCAGTGAGGGAGAAGTGACATATGCAGGAGACCAACCACCTGGCCAACAAGACAGATGGGAAAGAGATTCACAGACATTCCTTGAACGAGGAAAAGAGCCTGCTGCAAAAGGGTGAAGACCACACAGCAATTCCCACTAGGGAATGGGTGAGGCTTCCTCTCTGATACTTTAGGTGCCAGGCCCGCTGTATCCTGAAATCAAATGGCATTCACAGATTTGCAAAGAACCAACCAGTGGAGCACCCAAAGAAGACTGGAAATTGACATAAGGAAGAATTCCAGCCATGAGCAAACATCTCCATGTAATAATCAATAAATCAGTCATCAATAACCGGCTGTTACTGACTGAAGCACAGGAACAAACACCCTGTGCTTGAGGCGTGTTTAGAGGAGACTGAAGCCATTCCAAGGGCAACGCTGGAAAACTCTGCTAACAATACGTGACTCACCCTCCTGCTTCCACTGTATTCCGTGGGCTCTTTTCTGTGTTAGAATACTACTTGCCCTTCTGGGTGCAGTGGTCCCTGCCCTGGAACACCATGGCAGAGCTGATGGCCAGGCGTGGAGGAGCTTATCCAGGCCACGGTGTGCAAAGGGACCCGCTGAAGACTTGGCGGTGGAGGTGCGAGTCCTTCATGATGAGAGATTTAGGGGCACTTCTGTCTCCTCTGTGTAGTTGCTAGTATGGATGGTGAATAGATGGCTGACAGTGTCAGAAGCTTTCTTCAGGACCTTGGCAGGGGAACCAAAGACTCCATCTGGGGTATTTGCACCATGTCAAAACTAGATGCTCGAATCCAGCAGTAGGGAAAGGAGCAATGCTGAAGAAGGATAAGTAGTGTCCTAGCACAGAGAAGAGACCAGGGTATGCATTATTTATTAAGGCAATTGCATAGCAAAATTTTATTAGGATTTGGAATGTATCCACCTATTTTTGCAACATTACCAAATTTTGCTATTCTGATAGTGATGCCTACCTAGAGGAGTTGTTGGAGTGAAATTAATGGTGCATAAGCCCAACTGAAATATATTTCTTAATAATTATTAAATCTAGATACACCTAATTTAGTAGGAATTTTTAACTTCGTAGTAATTTACTTCAACTCTTAAGTAATTAATAGAGGGGAGGTATTTATACAATAAAGTATACAAATGAACATTTTAAAATAAAATACAATAGAATCTGATGAAAACTAATCCTTAGATATCAAAAAAACATATTTTTATTATTTGCAAAACCAGTTTTTTGAAAATAAAATGCCTGACATAATTTATGCTATGACATGAAAAGAAAATTTGGTTCCTCATTTTCTCCTAGAACTATAATCATTATGAAATTCATATAAAATAGTTACCAATAAATGAAGAATATAGTAGATTAGAAGCATCATTTTAATCTAATAATTCAATGAGGCTGTAAGAATATAAAATCTAAGGTTTCTGGAGAAGTCACTTAACTTTCTGTCTTTTTTTTCTATTTAAGTTAATACTATTGACATATTCGCAAGGTTGTTGAAAGATATGAGTAATATAAAAATTGTAAAGTAGATTAGAAATATAAAGTGCTATGTAAATGCTTGAAGATGGCTATGCTTCTGTGAAGAAAGCTCAAATTTCTATTTATTTTATCAATACCAAATGAAACACTCTCATATTACTTGAGTGTTATGACAGAGAAATCAAATGCAAATTCTTTACATAGTGAAGAAATAGTTGACTTAAAATGAATGGTGACATGAAATTTACATATTTCAGCTCTTACCTGACCTTTTCATATTATCTGAAATCTTTCCCTACAATAAATGGCTATTTAGGCATTTAGAAAATCAAATTTAGTTGGGCCAAATACTTTGTAATAAAACTGTCTCATAAACGAAACTGTCCTCTGAAGAATCTATTCATGAAAAGAAATATAAGTATGAGTTAAAATATTGTCCCTGGGGAAATAATTTAAACCTATCCAGATAATTACCGTATTGATCTTTGCAAAAACCTTTAGTTTCTTGGCCCAGGGTGTGATCCTCACTGTCTCCTTTAAAACATCAAAAGCAAGGAGTGTGCAAGACCTGCCTCAAACTTCACAAGGTAATTGGAATGTGATTAAATATGTGGTCATTTGTTTAACGTATTTCCTGCATGTTTACATGTAAAGAATAAAGATGCTGAAAAACTATGCCTCTCACTACTTTATTATTTTGACTTTGAATCTCTCAAGGAAAGCAAAATATCAAGTCATTGCATTTGCCTTGCTTGCTCCCTCTCTCCACGAACAAAAATTCAAAATAGCAAAATTTAATTAACAAATATATTTTGATTGTTCTTTATCTTTTTAATAAAAAAAACAAAGAGTTAATTTGTATACATAGATTTATATAATAAAACATTAAAGCCTAGTGAGAGCTTATCAACTTTGATGATATGTTGCAAACTGTGCAAACATTATACTTGGTTTTCGACTAGTTTGTCTCTCCTGAAGTTTAGTCACATACATCAGTACTCCTAAGTCTGTTCTATTTTCCCACCCTTAACCATACCCATAAGTGCTAGATGTGGGTTTTTATCAGCTGACCAAAGTAAATTTAAATTTTTAGTATATGTATCTCAGTAGCCAACTTAATGAATGTATAGTTCCTGAGTGAGCATCGTTTAGAAAATTTAATTGAATATATTCAAACAATATAAAGGGATATAAAACAAAGAAAAGAATAATCCTAGCATGGTGGATTTAGAAGCAACAACTGTTAAGTTGTTGTGTGTATGCCTGTGTGTGTGTGTGTGTTTGTGTGTATATGTATATGTATATAGGTATATACATATGTACCTTTATATATATAGGTACATATCTATATGTATATAGGTATATATATACATTTACACATATATGAATAGACAAAGAAAAAGCCTATTTGAAAGCTTAAAGAGGTTAATATATATGTAATGTGTATATTTGTATAATATACTTATTTATACTTATATATGTATACATGTATTTATATATATACATGTGCATACACATGTGTACATATACACATGTATACCTACATGCTTACAGATACGTGTGTATACATATATACATATATGTGTACATGTATACATGTGCGCACATACATGCACATATGTATATAAACATATATGTACATGTACATGTGTGTATTATACATATATACATATTACATCTATTTTGCTTCTTCTCATGCAAAGCTTTCAAATATGTAGATATGTACATTTGTGTGTGTGCATATATATGGGTAGTATATAATAAAAAAATAATGTATTTTTTGCTTTTTACAAAAATTGTATTATCTTATAGACAATCTCTGTTGCTCTGTAGCTTACTTTTTTCATTTAACTGCTCATAACTGTTTCTTTCTATCCTCTACTTATTTGTCTTCATGATCATTTTTTACGATTACTCTTCCCATCCAAACTTCTACAGTGGGGTGTGGTAAGAAGCAGTACACAGAAAATTAATGAATGTCAATTCTCAAAGCCCAGGACAAGAAACGGGCATCAGGAAAGTTTGTCATCAGATAGAAAGACCCAAACCAGCAAGCTCAAGGTCAGGAGAACACTGGCCCACTGAAGAGAGAATGGTAAGAATAAGAGCAGCTCAGTGATAGATGATCTAAAGAGTTTTTTTTTCTCTCTGTCTCTGTCTCTCTCTCTCTCTCTTTCTTTCTCCCTCTGTGTGTGTGTGTGTGTGTGTGTGTGTGTGTGTTTTATTAAACATAGAAAAGTGGGAAAAATTTATATCAAAATTTAATTCTGAGGCCATATGCAAAGCAGAGTGGGGAAGAAACACATTCAGATTCAGGAATAAGAAAGAACTCTAACAAAACAAAAATTGACATTCTCCCATTTCCTCCCATGTATCAAGCTGTTCCTCACACAAAGCTTTCAAATATGCTTTTTCTTCAGTCTGAATATATTTCTCCTGCCATTTCTTGGTTGACTTTCTCATTCATCCATTAAAAACTTTCTTCAGAGGAGGCTTCCAGGATTCTGTAAGCTAGCATCCTTACTACCAATCAGTTTTTGACACATAGCAAAATAACCCAAATGTAGTAGCTTAAATACAAACTATTTATTTCACTCACAATTATGTGTTTCAGTGTTTTGGCTTGGGTTCAGCTGTGTGGTTCTTCCACTGGTCTCAGTTGGGCTCATTCCCATCTCTATGGTCAGACACAGGTTCTGAGATCAGCTGTCAGTTTGGCCTGGACCTGGCTGGTCCTGAATAGTCTGATTCACATATTTGGGGGTTGGCGGTCTGAAAACTGGGACACTATAATTCTCCTCCATGATCTTGTGCTGGTTTCAAAGTCAACATATGGCAAAAGAGAAATCTTCAATATGCAAATAGTTCTGAAGTTTTTGCTTGCATCTTATTTGCTAAAATCTTACTGACCAAAGTAAGGCACATGATCCACCTAAGTGAAATTTAGACTTTATATGATATGATCTGCAATGTCCTAGTATAAGAGCATGAATACAGAAAGAGGAAGTATTTGAGACTATTTCTACAATCCGCTCAACAGTCTCTCATAATACCTAAAAAAATTTTTCATAGTACTAATATTTATACTTTATTTGCCTAATTATTTTTAACTTATCTGTTTACACTGCTAGACTATAAAACGATGAATACTATATAAATAGAAACCATTTCTATTTTTCCCAACACCATTTTTTAAGTGCCAAGCCAAGGGTCTGCCTGAGATCATGGTCTTTCTAATTAGTTATTGAATAGATGCATAAATGAATCAGAATTGGGGCATAAAATTAGGACTTGAATTCTAGCCCTGGTATCCGAGTCATAAGTCTCAAAGTGCTGTATCATTCATGCATAACTATTTCTTTCTTGTGATTTTTGGTTTGCATAAGAGAAAAATCCATTTGTTCACATTTAATCCATTTGTGTTTTATTTACAGTGGAATATGAATCCTAACTGATCAGTAAATGAAGGTGTAACAAATAGATTTGTAAGAACTATAATGACAAACACCATTTTTGTTATGTGACTATTTGGGCTATATCACAATTGTGGGCTACTGGAACAACAGGTGGAAGTAATCATACAGATACGACAGCAATAAAATTAGGGGTTTCTTACTAAAATAGATGTTTATACTTGCCTTTAAAATACTTTATTAATTCCTCTTTATGTTATCATCATCAGATCTAGGAACAAAGTGTCAGCTGCCTTAATACTGTAGGTTCCCTTTATTAGCCCACTAAGATGTTTTTTAGATGAAACTTCAAATTTTGAGTATCTTGTTGGTTTCAATAGCCAGATTATTTTAACAACGACTGTTTCAATGAATTAACAATGATATTTTTAATAAGAAACTGATATGTGGATGTTTCTAAGACATTGATTCCATTTCTTTTTAAAAAAATTTTATTTCAAAATAACAGTAGATTCTCCTATAACCTAACCATAGGGCGTCTATTCAAATAGGTGACAGGTTTGTATACATGAATAGTCCTGTGGTCTCAGTCATTTCTCAGGACAACTGTCATCCATATAACCAACATTGCTTTAACAAATATGAAAATAGAATTCAGTTAAAATCTCATTTATCAGCAGTCTTTTCTCTGACCCTATCTCAAATATATTTTTATAATTTAAAAATGAACCACTATAAGAGGTGTTGCCGCCAGTATTTTTGCCAGAGGCATACCTAATAGCTGTAAAATACAGTTCACTTTTGATAATCTTAGTAAAAGTATATATTTATAAAAACCTCTAGAGTATTTGAAACTCTGAGTTATCATTTTCATTTTATTTTGAGAAACAATCATTGTTCATAACCAAACTGCTTAACCTGAAGTTTTATTTTATTTTACTCATGCCTCTATCTGGATATAAATATGACTAACATTAAAATGTTTTTGTAGATTCTGATGAACATACAGCAAACACAAAACACTAGAAAACTAAATCCAACAGTACATTAAAAAGGTAGTATGCCATGATCAAATGGACTTTATGCCAGGGATGCAAGAATGGTTCAATATATGCAAATCAATAAATGTGATACATTACATAAACAGAATCAAAGACAAATATCCCATGATTATCACTATAGATACAGAATAAGGATTTCATAAAATTCAGCATCCATTTATAATAAAAACCTTCAACAAATCAGGCATAGAAGGAATATACATCAAGATCATGAAGGTCATATATGGCAAATCCACAACGAACATTATACGAACAAGGAAAAGCTGAAGGCATACATTCTAAAAAACTGGAACAAGACAAGGAGGCCTGCTTTCACCACTGCATGCAACCTAGTTCTGGAAATTCTAGCCAAAGCAGTCGGGGCGGGAGTGGGGGTGGAAATAAAAGTCATCCAAATTGGAAAAGAAGAAATAAAACTATTTTTGTTGGCTGATAATATGAGCTAACATGTAGAAAACTGTAAGACTTCACACACAAAAAAACTCTCAGATTTCATAAGTAAATTCAGTAAAGTTTCAGAACACAAACCAATGTAGAAAAATCAGTAGCTCTTCTATAAACAAACAACAATCTTGCTGAGAAAGAAATCAAGAAAGCAATACTATTTACAATTGCTACAAAATAAAAATAAAATACATATGAATACACTTAATTCGGGAGGTAAAAGATCTCTGCAAAGGAAACTATAAAACAATGATGAAAGAAATTGTGGATGGCACAAACAAATGAAAAAACAATTATGCTCATGGATTGGAAAATTCAATGTCAATAAAATGACCAAGTTGCCCCAAGAAATCTACAGATTCAATGCTATCTCCATCAAAACAGGAATGCAGTTTTTACAGAATCAGAAAAAAGAATCCTAAAATTTACATGGAACCAAAAAAGTGTCTGACAAAGCTAAAAAACAAAAAGCTGGAAGCATCACATTATTGAACTTCAATTTATACTACATGACTATAGGAACCAAAGCAGAAAAACAGACATATAGGTCAATGGAACAAAACAAAGAAGCCGTAACTAAAGCCACATACCTATAGCCAACTTTTATTCGACAAAGTGCAAAAGAACATACATGAGGGAAAGCACATTCTTTTCAATATATAGTGCCAAGAAAATTGCCATATACAGAAGAGTAAAACTGGACCCCTATCTGTCAGGATGCACAAAAATCAGCTCAAGATAAGGACTCACATGTAAGTTTTTTACTGATAAATTTAACTATGAAAACACTAGAAGGAAACCCAGAGAAAACTCTTCTGGACGTCAGTCTAGGCAAAGAATTCATGGCTAATACTTCAAAAGTACAAGCAACAAAAGCAAAAATAAGCAAATGGGTCTTAATGAAAGTAAAAAGCTTCTGTGCAGCCAAAGAAATTATCAGCAGAGTAAACAGAAAACCTGCAGAATGGAAGAAAATAGTGTAAACTATGCATCTGAACAAGGACTGATATCCAGAATTTACAGGGAACTTGAATAACTCAATAACAGCAACAAAAATAACTCCATTAAAAAGCAGGCAAAGACATTAATAGACATTCAATAAAAGACATACAGCTGATCAAAAGGCATGTGAAAAAAATGGTTAATCTTACTAATGATCAGAGAAATGCAAATCAAAACCACAATGAGATATCATCTTACTCCAATCACAATGGTTATTATTAAAAAGACAAAAAGTAGATTTTGGCAAAGGTGTTGAGAAAAGAAAACACTTATATACTGTTGGTAGAAATGTAAATAGTACAACTGCTATGGAAAACAACTGCTGTGGAGATTTCTAAAGGACTAAAAATAGAACTACCATTTTATCCAGCAATTCCACTACTGGGTATCTACCCAAAGGAAAAGAAATCCATATCAAAAAGACATGCACACTCATATGCTTATTGCAGCAGTATTCACAATAGCAAAGATACACACACACACCCACACACACACACACACACACACACACAAACACACACAGAATAGAATGCTATTGAGCCATAAGCAAGAATGAAATAACATCTTTTGCAGCTACATGAATAGAACTGGAAGACATTATCTCAAGTGAAACAACTCAGACACAGAAACTCAAATACCACATGTTCTCATTCATAAGTGAGAGCTAAATAATGTGCATATATGGACATAGAGTGGGGAATGATAGACAATGGAGACTCAAAGACAGTGGACGAGGGTGATGATGAGAAATTATTAAATGTACATTATTCGGGTGGTGGATACCCTAAAAGCCCTCACTTAACCAATACGCAATATATTCATGTAACGACATACTGGTACCCCATAAATTTACACAAATAAAGTAAAATAGAATAAGAAACATCCAAGTACAAATTGCTTATTTTTTCCATTCAATTAATGTGCTCTTCTCTAGATGACATTATCTTTTAAGTTGTATAAGTATCAAAACAAATCGAAGTAAATTTTGTTTGTGCGGGATATTTGATTTTTAATATAATTTACATTGGATGAGAATTATATGCAATGTATACAATGAACAAAAACTTTGAAATATATATTATCCTGGCTTTTTAGTTAACCAGAAAACATGCTGATATAGCTTAGTAGGAATGGGCACTAAATACCAGGACCTTAAGACAGAATGGAGTCTCTACCCAGTGCCCAATTTCTTTGCTCTGGATTTCAAGTCTTTTTATTTGTTTTAACTTGTTTGTGATTCTTCTTTGAATAAGAGGGATAGACAAAAAATGATATGTCTAATAACGAAGGCAGGGCTTAATCTCAGTGTGGAGTAAGGAGAACATACGAAAAGGAGACTCCACAAGAAAAAAGGGAGAGAGAAAGAGAATGGGCTCAGAATTTCTGGAAAAGATGAGAACTATTCTAGTCAATGTAAATGAATCAGGATACCTGAATACTTTTTCCAAGGACAGGAAAATTAGGAATGAGTTGACTCTGCTGCATACAGGAGTTGAAGAGACAGGAGATGGGGAAAGGATAACTTTATTCATCATAGCGAGGGGAAAAGAAAACCTGGCAATGGGGTCCCTATAAATGGGGCAAAGTAATTATGGCCAAGAGGAAGAGGAAGTGAGAATAGATTGACCTTAGAGAGAGAATGGGAATGAGATCTTGCAGGGCCTCTATTCTAACAAGAATCAGACTTCTCTGTGAGCTAGGAAGTCATTGGAAAGTGCTTCCCAGTGATGTGATTTATCTACATTTCTAAAAGAAAAACTCTTAGTGTTGATGTGAGAATAAGTTGTTTAAATGATAAAATTATAAGACCATGACTCAAAAACAGAACTGCATTACATTTATATCAATTAACTTCTATCTCATTTTTAAAATGTTTATGACCATTTCCTTTTTTTTTCTTTTTTTTTCTTTTTTTTTTTGAGATAGAGTTTTTGCTCTTATCACCCAGCCTGGAGTGCAATGGCATGATCTTCACTCACGTCAATCTTAGCCTCCTGGGTTCAAGGGATTCTCCTGCCTTGGCCTCCCTAGTAGCTGGGATTACAGGTGCCCACCACCACACTCAGCTAATTTTTGTATTTTTAGTTGTGATGGAGTCTCACCATATTAGGCAGGCTGGTCTCAAACTACTGACCGTAGGTGATCCGTCTGCCTTGGCCTCCCAAAGTGCTGGGATTACAAGCATGAGCCACTGTGCATGGTTGTTTATGGCCAACTTTAACTAAATATACCTTTAAAAAGTTCTATTTATTTTTATTTAAAAAGCAATTTAGAAGCAGGTAACTTTTACTTAGCATGGTATTTACCAAATTTAGTAATCTAATATGAAAGAGAAGTATCAAATGTAAACATAAATTTAGAAATGGTCTCTTTTATTACACATAGTTATTGTTTGAAATAAAGAAACTATCCATTGAAATTTTATGATGGATTGATAGCATTAAGGCATTTTGCACTGATTGGTGAATAAATAAAGCTGCTTCAAAGAGCAAATGTAGAAACAAAAGTAGAAGAATTAAGTCTTCTATAGAAACTCAATATATTACTTTTTGTATTCAGGAGATATTACCTCTTTGAAAAGAGAAAGCAGCAAATAGAAAACAAAGTGAGATCATTTATGTCACATTCAGAGAAATAGAAACAAGTTCAAATAATTATGGAGAAATAATTTTAAAATGAAAACTATTTGGAACTGCCATGGAAATCCTGATCAGGTCATATCTTTTTCACTTCCAAATCAAAAGAAGTAAGATGGGTTCACATATAAGACATTATATGGTAGATGAAAATAATACCTTCAGCTACTATATAACTGCAGCAGAAAAACTTATATACACCTTCATTATTTGCTAGTAAAAGAATCCAGAAACTTTGCCATTAACCTCCCCATTATGGAAATAGTGGATTTTTTTAAACCAAGCACTTTGGAATAAAAACCCCCAAAACATTTAGGTGCAATTCTGAACTATTTTAACAACTGTGTAGCATTAGGCAAATTATCTAAGTCCTCCAAACCTCAGAGTTTCCATCTGAATACTGAAATAATAATGATGACTTCTACCTCATAGGATTAGTATAATTACTAAATAAGATGTTTTAAAGTGCTAATAAAATGCATAAATAATAAATGTTAGTTTTTTCTAGTTTTTTAAAATTATAATCTTTCAAAGACCATCAGAACAAAATGGTAACCCAAAAATTATATCACATTTGTGCTCTTCTAATGTCTTCTTTAGGTTTCTGTAAAAGTCTATGCATTTTGTTCTATGTATTCCAACCTAAAAATATTTTATTAGAATTCTATGCTCCTGCCAGAAAAGGAGCTATTATTCAACATTGTCATAAAAACAAAAAGTTATATTACTTATTTAAAGAGCAAAACAATAGCAAGAATTGCCTATCATGTTACATTTTCCTATTAAAAATGCTATGCTTCCTATGTGTTTGCTTAGCTTAGGAATATTATTGAAATCAATAACAACGAAACTTATGAAAAAACCACAGGTCTTTACAAATATCATTTTCATTATATTAAAGAATGAAGCATGTTCCACTTTTTAATCTTTTCCTTAGCTAAGGAATCATCTTGAGTATTGCGATAGATGTTAAAGGTTATGGTCTCAGTTATGGGCCCCTCTTCCCTCTCTTCTAACTTATTTCTACTCCAACTGTGGCTCATGGTCATCCGTGGCAGCCTGTAAACTAGTTGCTACCAGTTCACAAGAAGAGAACTACAGAAAATGAGAGGAAGTGGCTATAAACATGATGGCAATTTGACATTGTCACAACATACAAGTACACTGTCAGTGGACTTCTCTTCTCGAACAGGAGGTAGAGCAGTTCACACTCTCATTACATAAGTAGGATCGTCTAACAATAAGTGTGTGATATTACATTTTTTTAAAAAACTAAAGCTTTAGGAAAAGTTGCAGGAATAATATTTTTTAAAACCCTAAAACATACAAATAGCGAGAATAATATAAAAAAACTCTTTCAGCCTCCTGGCCCCAAAACCCTATTCATGTACCTTCAATTACAGCAAAAGGATAAAATTCAGGCTCACAGTTGCACGCAATTGTCTGGTCTCTCACATCTTAAATCTAAAAACCTTCAGCCTTTCATTAAGCTTCATGCCCTCGAAACTTTTCTTAAGGTTACAGAGCAGTAACGTCTTATGCCTAAACACAGGTTTATACATTTTTGATATAATTATTACAAAAACAATGCTTCTTACTGCATCTTAACAGGTGGCACTGGATATTGATATGTTCCATTACTGGTAATGACAAATTTGATTATGTTGATTCTGGAAAATTTCTTCATAATGTTATATATTTGTATGTTTTAGGGTTTTAAAAAATAATTTGTACAGAGACGTTCTGAGATTCTGCACATATTGTTTCTTATTGTATTTTATCATCCTTTGATGCATTTTGCTGGAATTAATTATTATTATAAACATTTTTCAAAGGTCTTTCTAATTTTACCATTCCTTCTACATGTATTTTACTTAAAAAAGAGCTTTACCATATATTTTTTATTTATACATTTGCTTATATATATCAGCATGGACTTATATTTTTTAAATGCTATTCAGTGATCTGCTATTATGATTATTCATTTTGGTGTTAAAATTGTCCCAGATTTAGCCAGTGAGTAATCCCCAGGGCAGGCTGCCACCTATGTTTTTGTGATGTGCATCATTCATTGAGCACTCTTTTATTTTCAATCGTAACAAAATTGTTTAAACTCATCCTATGCTTTCCCTACATCCGCCCTGGAATTAGCCATTTTTGCAAGGAAAACTTGTTCCTTTGAGGAGAATGTATCCAGAAACCATTATCTGGGCACTAGTGTGATCTGATGCTAGCATCCTCATTTGTATCTATATTTATTTCTATTTCTATCTATATGTGCATTGTAAAATATGAGTTCACACTGACACTTCCCATTCTACTCCAGTACAACAAAGTTCATTCTAGCTTCCTCCTTTTCCATATCTGTACCTCCTTAATATATTTAATTATTGGTTTAATCTCCTGTGTTTAGCCAATCTCCTGACCATGTCAAGCTGCCCTTGACATACTACTATAAAGCCTTATTGGAAGGCCACCACTGCTGCTGTTACTGTACTGCCTTGCTTCCCACTCTAAAGCCATCCCCATATGGACTGATGATACCAGCGGTCCTTGGGATGCACCGACAGACATGCCCTAGGTTATTACTGCTTCTCTAAGGCCTGCTCACTTACTTTTAGATTGAATTGGGAAGGGAGGGAAGAAGGAAAGGAAGGAACTAAGGAAGAAAGAAAAAACGACAAAGAGAGAGAAAAAGAAAGAGCATCATATGATAGTTGCAGATTCGTTCATCAATTATAAAGAAAAATATATGAAATATGAGAAAACATAAGAATGATTTATTTTTATAACATTTGAAGCAATTTAACCATTTAAACTGTCTTTAAATTTATAGCTCAATATTATTAGAATATTAAAAATAAAGTGTTTTATTTATATTTAACTCTAATTTTCAGATAAAAACATTTGATTTTTAGCCAATGAAAGTTTGACCTTTTATAGTAGTAGTAAATTAAGACTTGACAATTGAAGTGACTCCTTTCTTTAAGAAATGAGGAACAGATGGGGATCTACCAGCTTGTTTGCCCTCCACCCAAAATATGGACACAAATATGCCAGTTCAGGAAGAGCCAGCAATGATGTCTCCAAATGCAGGATGACTGGCCATGAGGCCAGCCAGAGACCCAAGAGAGAACCTTCTCCAGGTCCCTAGGGAGAGGTGCGGCAACAGACTCTGGGCCAGAACTGGCAGGAGCATGTTTCCTCGGGTGTGTTGTTTCATGAACTCACCATCAAATTAGAATCTGATCTGCCTCATGGACAAACCCTGTCATTCACCATAGACTTCCACTGGTTCAGTAAGTGGTGTGTGAGCTGTTATGCCCTTTGAGTTCAAAATTGTAGGATGGTACCCCAGAACCATCTTACCTCACTACATTTATAGGATTGTTGCTTTCATTCTTGATTCAGGCTCTTCTCCAACTACAGCAGACCACCTGAAGTCTCTTCAGCTACAGCTTCACTGGAAAGGCCCCAAGTCTGCACCAAACTAGTGAGCCAGCAGTCCCAGAAACAGCAACAGGAGGAAACCACAGAGCTTTACTCAGTGTTTTTAACACCATTTTTAAAACAGCAGCTGCAGCAACAACTATTGCTTCTAATAGTGATATTAATAGTAATCATACTTATCGTGACTACAATAATTATAACTGTTAACGTTTAGTTTATATATAGATTTATTATTTGTAATGTTCTATAATTTACTTTCAGTAACACATATATGTTAATTTGCCATAAACATCAGGACCCCAAAACACTTCACCTGATGAATGAATCTCACCTATGGATCCATGGCTACTCAACCGCCGGTTCAACCCTCTCAGCACTTCACCCCTACACCTAGGATATGGGCAGCCTTCTGAGATGATATCATAGCCTGACATGCATATGGTCTGTTGAGATCTTAGATCTTAGAGCTCTGCTCTGGTAAAATCAAAGGACAACTTCAAGGCACACTCAGCTGTTCAGCTAAACTGCAGAAGGAGGAAATATTTTTTCAACAGATCTATATTTATGTCACTTGCTTTCAGACTATGAGGTTGTTTCAGGCACAGTATTTTGATTTAGTCTGTGTTGAAAATCATAAATAGCCTACAAATACCAAAAAGGGATGAAAAGAATTTGCCGACATGTGGAGTGCATTATACATGTTTTCAAATTTCTCCTATGGTGAGAAATGAAAAATATAATGTTAGGTCTTGATTTTCTAAACTCAGTGCTCTGCCATTTCCCCAGATTATTCTAGATCCTTCCAAGACACTGCAGTAGCATTCTCTGGAGCGGATTATTCCCAGTGGTGAAGAGTACTAGATGGATGAGAACCTCACAAAAATCCTGCTGCTATTGTGGAATTGTCACTCTCCAGGACCTCGCAGGACTAGGGAGCTGTATGAGTCATGTGGTCTGTGGAGGTACCTGGCCTTTTGCATCAGGGAGAGTTAATCCTGGGGCTTGGAACAAATTCCTTGACTTAGAACAATTATGTAAAGTATTTGAAAGAGAAGACATAATGATACTGATTGCAAAAACAGCAGCAATTCTTCATTCCTCCTTATATAGATGTCCTTAGCAAGGTATTTTTTTAGCTCCTCCCAATACAGATTTTGTTTCCCAAAACTTGAATCTCATGGGCCTTATTAGCTCTAGCCAATAGAAAGCTGTGAATATGACACTGTCCCAGTTTCGGATCTGGGGACAAAAGTTCTTTAGTGTGTCTGCTTTTTCTTTCAGAACTCTGCGATCTCCATGGGAACAAACCAATATTAACCTGCTGGAGCAGGAGATACCATGGAGAGGAAAACCAAGTGCCTCAGTTGACAGCCAGCTCACTGCTAGAAGCAAAGCTGCCAATTCAACCGGAAGATGATCTATGCCTGAAGGAGCCCAGCTGGGACCAGAATAATGGCCCAGCTGAACCCAGCCAAAATAGCTCACCAGCTCAATCATGAATTTTGGGGTGGCTTTTAATGCAGCAACAGCTAACTAATATGTATACCCAATGCTAATAGCATGTCAGGATTGAATGACAGAGCTGATTACTGTTTACCTGGCAAACAGAAGACACCCTGTAGGTACTGATATTCTTTTCCCTCATTTAAAGTTGTAACTCTTGTCAGATGGTGTTGAGTTATGAAGAAATGCATGTAGACATGTATGCATGGGATTGTTGCTTAATCTCACGTGGTGTCCCATGCCACGGAAAGAGAAGCACTGTCTGACCGTTAGGAATAGGGCCGAATTACAAAATAAAACGTTTGTCCTTAATCTATTTCCTCCACATCTAAATTCTGGAGGTCAAGGCTATGGATAAATATGAAGACCTGGGCTCCCTTCTCTGGGGCCTCGTGTCCTTTGTTCACTGTGAGAACTTTGGAAGTGGGGATAGATCACCCTGAAGCAGCAGGTGGGAGATGGTGTGCTACCTGTGGACAATTCCTACTTGTATCTCCCTTCTCTCTCTCTGGGCACTGTCTCTCTCACCATTGGGGCTGAGGATAGATATTGGCCAAAGAGGGTGTTCCCTTTCCTCTGGCAGAAAAGGGAAGTTAGGCCTTCCATGTCCCTGAAGTCACAAGAGTCAGAGCCCACAGAGCTGCACTTCAGTGTGACAACCAGTGTCCACATGGGGCTACTGAGCTTCTGGAGTGTGGCTGGTCTGCATTGTGAAGTGATAGAAGCTTTAAAGACAGAGTGACTTTGAAAGATTTAGTACCAAAAACCCCTTTATTAGTAATATTATATTAATTACACATTTACATAACATTTTGAATATATTGGGTTAAATTTGTGAAAAACGAAATGAGGCACAAAAGAGTGAGTGCTGGTTTTACATAGAGATGTGATCCTTTATATATTGAGCTGGGTTTTGTAGCATAACTGATGGCAAATGGATCAACCACACTGCGCCATTCGCATAGATGCCGAGTAATGAAGGATTTAAATCATCAACATTTAGGTGGCACTTACAACTCATCGAAAGATAGCTTGTCCATATATAATATCATTGGTTGGCAATTTCTCAACTTTTTAAAAAATGCTGCTCCACTGTGGCCTGGCTTCATATGCTTAATTATATTTAGAAGCAAGATCAAGCTGAAATCATGGTAACCAAACCCCCTTGCTCTGAAACTTTCCTCAAAAGTCAAATATGCTGTAGTTATGATCTCTTGCCTGATCTCACCTTCATAGTCTACTCTTTCAGGGCTCTTCATATTACTTGATTGTATGAACTTACAAGCTTATTTAGAGATACACTGAAGTCTTATGTAAATGTGGTTTTCTGAAAGTACTTCATCCATGTTAGTGATAAGACTATAATCTAGGGTAAAGCATAGTTAAAGATTAACAAGACTGTTCCTCCTCCGTGTCTTTGCTTCAAGTCCTTTCATTATACGAGTTGTTTCCACTGGGATTTTTTCTGTTTGACCCTCTTAAATATGCCATGTAGTAATTTCTGCACCCAAATTTTAGTGAAAATTATGCAGGGTAAATTTGGGACAAAAAGAAAGGAGGAAGTTGAGGAAAGAAGATTGGGTAAGGAGAGACAGCTAGAGAATTTAAAGAGAAATTTAAATATTGATAATGTTTTGGTGAGAATGGTGTACCTTATTAAGCTTACTCTCTGATATATTTATCTGGTGAGTATACTATTCAACTATTAGAGACAAAATGTACAACTTTGTGTGTTTTCTAAAGATATCTGTTTATTATATACAAGACCAACCAAATTCTTTCTGTTAATAATTGGCTTAAATGCATTTCTAAAACATGTAAGTATTTGAAGCTGTTGACATTTATTTTAGTAAAAAACTTCAGAAATTCAGGTACATCAGCCGTTCACCTAAATTTGTAGTTCTGGAAGAGGTGTTGGGTTTTCTAATATGTTTTCTTCTATTATTCCTAAATAACATAATTTTTCCACTTGCTATTTCACCATTTATCTATCTTGCAGAGGTGAAATTTTTGTAAAGTAAAAGCTTTTAGTAAACAGCCAAAAAAGTTTTGCCACTGCTCTGTTGCTACTGAGGCAGGATGTGAATAAGCTTTCCCTTAAAGATTCCATTGGAAACCCACCATCACAAATTCCATTCATTACAGGCAATCAGTGTGTCCTTCGCTGCCATTCTGCACCGCCTGCTCAAAAAGAGCATTGGTTGATAGCAGTAGGGAGCAAAGCTGCCGGGCTGAAGCTGACAGCAAGAAAATGAAATGAAGTGTTCATTACAATTATCAGAACAAGCCAGGGTTAGGGGAAAAAATATAGCCAGAAAGAAAAACTAAATATTTATTTGATTTGCAATACCTACCAATTAAAGCTAAAATTGAGGGATATTGTTTGTTTGTTTTAGTTTGGCTCTGAAATATTCAGAATATTGACTCAATATTCATGCTCCCTTTATTAGTGAAGATTTATATTTGTATAAGAATATGATGGGAAATGAAGTTTTGTGCTAAATTTGAGTTTTAAGGAAGCTCAAAATGTCCAAACAGTGGACACAACATTCTGTATATAAGAGCATTGGAGTAGAAAAAAAAAAAGAAAAGAAAGAAAATTATTATAAGATAGTCTGTATTCACTGCATACCCTAAAGCAGCAACATGACGTTGTGCTAAGTGTTCAAAGTTAAAGCAAGGATCTGTATTCTGATTCTGGATCTGGCACTGGCTAAACTCGTATGATCACTGATAAATCATTATCTATATTTTAACCTTGGCTTTTACATCTTAAAAATGGGACTTAAAAATGACTATTGCCCTATTTACCCAAAACAGTAGTGAGAAGATTGAATGACAAAATGCGGGTGAAAGAGGCTAATATATTTTAAAGCTCCACAGACACTATGGCAAACTCTAAGGTATACATCCTTTTTTTATACCATCTTTACTATCCATAGTAAAATTCATAGAGCAGATCACTACCTACAAACATAATTTTGGAAAGAAACATTGTAATTACCCAACTATAATATAAAGATTATGTAAAAGCAAAATAATTAAATGATACATTTCAGTACATAAATGTTAGAAAACAGCATTTCTAGAGGACATTCCAAATGAACCATACATGAATACAACTCTGTGTAAGATTACTGAGAAGGGCCAGGTGCAGTGACTCATGCCTGTAATCCCAGCACTTTGGGAGGCCAAATCAGGTGGATCACCTGAGATCAGGAGTTCGAGACCAGCCTGGTCAACATGGTGAAACCCTGTCTCCACTAAAAAGACAAAAATTAGTCAGTCATGGTGGCGGGCAACCATAATTCCAGCTATGCAGGAGGCTGAAGCAGGAGAATCGCTGGAACCTGGGAGGCAGAGGCTGCAGTGAGCTGAGATTGTGCCACTGCACTCCAGTCTGGGTGACAGAGCAAGACTCTATCTCAAACAAAGAAAAAAAAAGATGACTGAGAAAGTTGTAGCTACAAATGCAGACTGACACAGAGAAGTTGTATAGGTTTTTCCTAAATCACAGGCAGTGCTGTTTGCACTGATGTAATCTTATAAAATGATGAAAGAATCTTGTAAATTTTCAAACCAAGAAAATATATCCCTCTCTATTTGCAAGTGTTCAGCATTCCTAGAAAATTCCACATACATCAAATGGAATCAAAAGTGGAATTTATTTGTAATGTAACATAAGTCTCTAGACTAAAATGTAACATCAAAGGGTATAAAAATAAGTTGAATTTATTTGTAATGTAACATAATTCTCTAGACTAAAAAGGTTGTAAACAGGCTTTTCATTACATGAAAATTTGGTGGGACATTCCACATTTGTGCAGTGTATGACATAATTCTGTATTGTGCAGGTATATTGAAAATACTGTAGGTTGCCTAGTCTATCTGACTGCCACCTGGTGAAGGCCAATATTGAATCATCTGATAATCAAAAGCATACTTATTTTCCAAATACCTTCTCTGGATTTAACCACTGCCATTGAAAATTATGGGTCTTTAGATCAATGAAAATATCCAAATTACTGTTTTCCCCAATAATAAGCCTAATGTATAAAAACCCATCACTTTGGGAGGCTGAGGTGGGTGGATCACAAGGTCAAGAGATTGAGACCATCCTGGTCAACATTATGAAACCCCGTCTCTATTAAAAACACAGAAAAATTAGCTGGGCATGGTGGTGCGTGCCTGTAATCCCAGCTACCCAGGAGGCTGAGGCAGGAGAATTGCCTGAACCCAGGAGGCAGAGGTTGCCATGAGCCGAGATCGCGCCATTGCACTCCAGCCTGGGTAACAAGAGCGAAACTCCATCTAAAAAAAAAAAAAAAAAAAAAAAAAAACCATCTATCATGTTTTCATAATAATAAATGGTTAATTTTACTTCACATTTGATTGAAATGTCAGTTAAATCATGTGGAAAATTTATTAAATTTTCTTTGTATTTTTGGCCATCAACCATTATAAACTCCTAATTTTATAGATTCATCCAACTCTCCTTGTACCTGAGACTCTTCAGATCCAAGTTGTTCTACATTATTCTCAGAAATTCTTCTTATATAAGTACTACATGATGTATGTCTGCGAATGTGCCTCCCATGACTCTGCATTCTCTGGTACTCCTGTTTCTAATCAACACCTGCTAATTCAATAACTTTACTACTGTTTATATTAGAACTATCCTCTCCATGTTTGTTTAGATTATACATGTTCAGGTTCTCACCATTCTTCAAATACACTTTTACAATAGTTTCTTCCTGAATGGTGATTGTTTCAAATATTTGTCTAAGAATGCCATTGTCTTGTTTAAACTTTTCAATTTCTGGATAGAGTCATTTTTTTTTATTGCTAGGTATTCAAATAACCCCAAGATCAGGTATTTTGTCCACACACTACATAAATATTTGGTAGGATTCTCCTTCCATTCTAATCCTTTCTGATAGAAGAAGGAAGAAGAGAAGAGGAGGAGGATAAGGAGGAGGAGGAGAAAGGATGAGGAGGAGGAGGAGGAAGAAAGAAAGAAAGAAAGAAAGAAAGAAAGAAAGAAAGAAAGAAAGAAAGAAAGAAAGAGAAAGAAAGAAAGAAAAAGAGGAGGATAGGGAGAAGGAGGAGGAGGAAGAGGATGAGGACAGGGAGTGGGGAGAGGGGAGGAGGAGGAGAAAGAGGAGGAGGAGGAGGAGGAAGAGGAGGAGGAGGAAGAGGAGGAGGAGGAGGAGAGGGAACAGTTCCTGGTGTACTTAAAACTGGTTAATACTTGTGTACCTTTGCTGAAGTGCTGTTTATGTGGAAATATCTACCCAAATCTCATCTTTCATGGCACAGAGGTCTTAGTCCATTCAGGTTGCCGTAAGAATATAATAGACTAGGTGGCTTATAAACAACATAAATTTATCTGCCACAGGGAGGCTGGGAAGTTTTAAAACAGGATCATGACAGATTCAGCAACTTGTGAGGGCTGGGTACACTTTTTGGTTCACGGATGGCCATCTTTTTGCTGTGTCTGCACATGACTGAAGGGATGAGGCAACTTTCTGGGACATCTTTTATAAGGACGCTAATCTCATTCCTGAAAGGTCAACCTTTATGACCTAGTCACCCCTGAAAGGCCTCATCTCCTAACGCTGTCACATTGGGAATAGATTTTAACATATAAATTTGGAGGGAGTCACACAAGTTTTTTGATTTCCCAATGCATATAAACATTATGTTTGAACTATAATGTAGTCTATTAAGTGTGCAATATCAGTATGTCTAAAAGACAATGTAAATACTTATATTTAAAAATAATTTATTGCTAAAAATGCTGGCAATCATCTGAGCCTCCAACGAATTGTAATCTTTTTGCTGGTGAAGGGTGTTGCTTCTATGCTGATGCCTGCTCATTGCTCAGGGTGGTAGTTGCTGAAGATTGACGCGAGTTTAGCGGTTTCTTAAAATAAGACGACAGTGAAGTTCACTGCATCAATTGACTCTTTGTTTCACAAAAGATTTCTCTCTAGCATCTGATGCTGTTTGACAGCCTTTTACCCACAGCAGAACTTGTCTGAAGATTAGAGTCAATCCTCTCAAACCCTGCCACTACTTACTAACCAAGTTTATGAAATTTTCTAAATCCATTATTGTCATTTCAACAATGTTACAGCATCTTCACCAACAGTAGTTTCTGTCTTATGAAACCATTCCTCATCTATTCCAGTTCTATCATGAGATTGTAGCAATTCTGTCACAACTTCAGTTTCCACTAGTCCTCTCGATATTTCCATGACATCTGCAGTTACTTTTTTCTTAAGCACCTAAAAGTCATCGATGAGGGTCAGAATCAGCTTATTTCAAACTCCTGTTAATGTTGATGTTTTGACTTCCTTTCATGAATCATGAATGTTCTTGATGATACATGGAATGGTGAACCCTCTTCAGAAAGGTTTTAGTTTCTTTTGCCCAGATACATAAGAGGAATCACTATCTATGGCAGCTCTAGCCTTACAAAACATGTTTCTTCAATAATGAGACTTGAAAGTTGAAATTACTTTTTGATCCATGGGTTATAGAATGCATATTGTGTTAATAGGCATCAAAATAACATCAATTTCCTTGTGCATCTCCTTCAGAGCTCTTAGGTGGCTAGGTGCATTGTCAATGAGCAGTAATATTTTGAAATTAAGGTTTTTTCTGAGCAGTAGGTCTCAAAATGTGCTTAAAATATTCAGTAAACCATGCTGTAAACAGATGTACTCTCATCCAGGCTTTGTCATATCCAGGATTTCAAGAATAGTAAACAAGGATTGGCTTCCACTTAAAGTCACCAGATACGTTAGCACGTAACACAAGAGTCGGCCTGTCCTTTGAAACTTCAAAGCCAGGCATTGACTTCTTCTATCTATGAAAGGCCTATATGGCACCTTCTTCCAGTAAAGACTGTTTCTTTTACACTGAAAATCTGTTTAGTGAAGCCAGCTTCATCAATGATGTTGGCTAGATCTTCTGCGTAACTTGCTGCAGCTTCTATGTCAGCTCTTGCTGCTTCACCTTGGACTTGTAAGTTATGGAAACTGTCTGACAGCTTCAAACTTTTCTTCTGTGGCTTCATCAACTCTTTCAGCTTTCATAGAATTGAGGGTTAGGGTCTTGCTCCAGACTATGTCCTGACTTTAGGAAATGCTATGGCTGGTTTTGTCTTCTATTCAGTCCACTGAAAGGCAGTTTTCCTTTCTTTATCATTCATGTGTTCACTGAAGTAGCACTTTAATTTTCTCCAAGAACCATTTCATTGCATTCATAACTTAGTGAGGAAAATATGCCACAAACAGAGAGGCTAAAAACTAGGCCTCTTGTACCAAGAAGCTTGTATCTTTCTTACTAAGTTTAACCATTTCTAGCTTTTAACTCAAAGTAAGAAATGTGTGACTCTCACTTGAGCACAGAGAAGACATTGTAGGGTTAATATTTGACCTAGTTTCACTATTGTGTCTTAGGGAATAGACGGGGAGAGAGATGGGGGAAGGACTGGTTGTTGGAGCAATCAGAATACCTGTGAAATTTATAAATTAAGTTTGCTGTCTTATCAATACATTGCTGTCTTTTGGCAAGGTTTGTGATGCCCCAAGATAATCACACTAGTAATATAAAATATCTGATTATAAATCACCATAACAGATACAGTAATAGTGAAACTGTCTTAAATATTGAGATTATTACTAAATGTGACACATAGAAAAGAAATGAGCATGGACTGTTAGGGAAATGGCACTGATAGACTTACTAAATGCAAGGTTACCAGAAACCTTCTGTTTATGAAAACTGTGACACCTGAAGCTCAACAAAATGAACACAATAAAATGAAATTTGCCTCTGCTTTTTTACTAATGCATTTTCCCTTTTGGTTTAACTTGTTAAAGGCAAATCAATGATTATTTCTTACTCATCTCAATTATTTTTCATCTATTTTAGCAACCTATAAAGTCTAACATAATATGCAATTAGTAAATAGCTATTAAAATATATAAATGAATTTAAGCTGGTATAATATAAATTGGTAGGCCTTAAGATCTAGCAAAAGTATTTAGCTTTTGTTTTCTATTTTTTGCTAAAAAGTAAAATGAGACCCACCAAAAGTCAGAATGGTTTGCAGAGTACATACAATTTCTCCAGGGTTTAAAATTCAACTGATGTCAGTTGTATACTCTTAACATTTCTTGAGTGATCTGATGACACTAAAATCTCCAAAGAGCAAAAATCAAGTGCCTTTTCAATAAAGGTTGCCACTTATGCCTTTTAACTAGCTTGGGTCCTTTTTTTTCTTAATCTGATTAAATCATGCTTTGAAAGTTCAGCGAAAACCATTTGTTCTTATGTATCCTTAAAAAAAAAGGTAAAATAATTATTGCATGTGGATACAGCCTCAGGGAAAACACAACAATATGTTTCTGAGACAAAAAAATATTTTTGTGTTATAGCTACTAGGAGATTAAATGGGCTGTCAGGAAAGAGTACGTAGAAGGGTAGTCAGTCCATCAAGTCAAGATTCCCTCAATTCTCAGTGAACTAAAATCACATCTCTAGTTATTTGCTTAATATTTATTATGGTACATTATGGAAATCAAAGAACTATTTTAGCTGCATTTCATAACTATGTCAAATACATTACATATTCATGAAAAAGAATGACAATTTTGGTAAATTTGAAATTAACTAATTTAGAGGTGGAAAGGAAGTAATCTTTTTATTCTTCATCGTGAAGGGTTATGGCTGACATGCCTTTAAGAAAAGTTCTTCAGAAAAGCATAATCAATTTATTATGTGCGCACATGTTCACGGAAGTTATACAAAACATAAAAATTCAAAGAAAGGACCAGATAATTGATATCTAAATACCCTCTTTGTTGGAAGGGGATTTGAAGAGTGGGGGCTGAAGACCAGGTAATTGGTTGTAGATGATTCTCTTTGGGAATTGAATTGGGACCTGAGAACATGTAATCGTTTGAAACGAAGTTCACCTGTGGTTTAGGTTTGGTGTTTAATTTTCAACATCTTTCTCTTTGATGTGAATTTTAATCTTATCTATTTCATGAAGTTTCAGGGAAGGGATCAAGGGCAATTGTGTTTCTCTGTAAGTTCTGCTTTCTGGCAGGTAAGGAAACTTCAGAATGGCCTTATCCTGTGTTTTAGGCGAAACAAAGGATCGAGAGATTTACAGGGTGGTCAGGCAGACCTTCAGGCTGCCTCTTTATTACAGCCTGTCGAAGCACAATATTGGGTGTATTGTTTTCTGAGTCTCAACATTCAATATATTGTCATCATCTCTGAATGAGAGTGTAATGGGATTTTTTAATTCTCTGTAAGGCAATTAGGCCTTTAAAATCAAAACATGTTAGTCTTATTTGCTTTGACATATATGTTTAATTATATCCTAGATTATTAAGTATATATATTTATATTTATTTATTTATATACATACACTTATTTATTATATAATTTGTTTATGTGCTATATACAAATATTATGTATATTATACATTTTATAGTTATGTGTGTGTATATAAATATGTGTGTGTGTATATATATATATATGAATATATACATATGCAACTGTCTAGCTTCCTAACTAGCTATAATTTTTTAGAATTAACTGGAATTTGGAGGGAAGAATTACTAATTTGTTTATTATTTTAGTTAGACATATAAGTTTGAATTTTTCAAAACTTAGTACATGCACTAATTTAGTATTATATTTACATGAAAATAGGAAGAGTGGGATGCAGAAGAGGAGATGGAGAGGAAAAGAAGTAAGAAGGAAGAGAAAACTTTGGGAGGCCGAGGCAGGCAGATCACCTGAGATCAGGAGTTAAAGACCAGCCTGACCAACAATGGAGAAACCCCATCTTTACAAAAAATACAAAATTAGCTGGGCATAGTGGTAGGTGCCTGTAATCCCAGCTACTTGGGTGGCTGAGGCAGGAAAATCGCTTGAACCTGGGGGACAGAGGTTGCGGTGAGCCAATATCACACCATTGCACTCCAGCCTTGGCAACAAGAACAAAACTCCATCCCAAAAAAAAGAAGAAGAAGGTGAAGGAGAAGCAGAAGGAGAAGGAGAAGGAGGAGCAGGAGGAGGAGAAAGATAAAGGGAAATGAGGAAAAGAAAGAAGTGTAAAAATGGGTGGGTGTGAGAATGGAATAAACTTGAAAAGAGAGATGAATATGAAATATAAAATACAAGGGAGTAGGCTTGACTTGAATCATTGCTACCTGAGAGTTCACTTTATCACTATTCACAAAACTTTATTTGTGTACTGGAAAAAAAACAAAAGAACAGAAATTATAATAGACAAAGGAGAAGAGGAAGAAATTGATAAAAAATGAGGTAGTCAGTAAGAGTTATAATAATTATTTCTCCATAGAAGACATACAATTAGACTGTTTCTTCACACCTCATCTTATAACATATAAACTCCAGATGCATTAAAGATCAAAATGACTAAAAAGAAACTTTCAAACATTTAAAAGCTCCTATAAAGAAATGTTTTACAGCCTTTAAAAAACAAACAAATGTAAGCATTCTTATGAAAAAGGAAATTATTTCACTAAAGTCAAATAAAAAATGAAAATCTCCATGTGACAAAACATCATAAGAAAATCTAAAATGCAAGTGCCAGACCTAGAAAACATATTTGCAACATATGTAATAGCTAGTAAATGTAGATTATTTATTTACTTTTATTCCTTCTTCCTTTTAGAAAGACATATCTCCAAGTTTTAGCTGTGCACAGGGCCTCCCAGCTGGAGATGCTCTCTCTCAGGCTTCCATGCACCCTCATGGGCCTTGTGACCAAGCCCTGGCCAACAGGAAGAAAGCAGGAGTGTTGACTGTGTACACTGTATAGAATCTTTGATGTGAAAATGTCTTACCTTCATTTTCCTCCTTACACTTTCTATCGGCTGGAGATGATACACAACAGCCTTGTTGCCAGAGACAGAACCTGTGTCTTGAAGATTACAAAGCCATCTTGTCTTCAACTCTGAACTGCTTTGTGGGAGAGAATAAACTTCTTGCTTATTTAATTAAGTCATTGCTTTTTGCATCTGTTTATGACAAAATTTAGCTTTCCTCTAACTAAAATTATTAACACTGTATCACAGAAGCATAAACAGATACTTGAAGAAACTTACGTCAAGAATATATCAAACAGGAAGTGGCAAATCGAAATGTAGTGGTGTTTCTTACTCCAAAGGCTGTGTTCTTCACACCTTAATCCCAGGCAGGGAAAGTCTTACCCAAGGGCATAAATTCTCTAATGTGATTGTAAAGGACTGTCTCAAAGTGACTGCTGATTAAAACCTAGAGCACATGAAAGTTCTAATTAGGAAATATTTGGCCCCTTCATATATTTGTTTTAAAAGGTCTCAGACATTGTTCTAGGAACAACGCTAGGGGTACACCTGGCGATTTACCACAGCTTGTAGGCGATGAGATTAAAAAATATGCTTCTCAGTCATTCCACCACATCCACCCTGACAGGAACATAAAATATTTTGTTACCCTAATGGGAAGATGGTTCTTAGAAGTCACAGTTAAATTTCCTCTCTCTCAGCCTATAGCACATAAAATATTACCAGTGTATTAGGAAAGAGAGTGATAGAATCAGTTTAATTTTCTCAGTGGCCTAATGAGGAAACTGTCAGGCAGGAAAAGAGTTTACCAACTAATGTTCCAAACAACAGTGACTGCAAAATTTTTCCACATGAAAGTAGAAATATAATAAATCTAGGTTGAAAAGAGCTATTTGGTTACCAAGCAGTGATTTGGAACCAAGGCAGCAATTTTCTCTCAATCTGAAAATGAAAAGTATTTTGTTCTTGCAGCTAATTCAATTAAAATAAAACACATGGAAACATTACATTTTCCTTTCCTTGGTGCTAGAGTTGCAGAAATACTGAAGAGATACTTAACAGGGAAATATTTCAGTCATAAAACTAATCTGTTCTGTCAGTGAGGTGATTAGGGGAAAATGCAACCCCACCAAGCACGCTAGTGTGGCCCAGATGCACAGCAGATTCTAGAAACACAATGCTAACAGGAGCTTTCATTAGAAGGAGATCCTTTGACTTTCAGAACAAGTGTCATCAAATAAAGAGAAAGTAGTTGAAAGGAAAGCAGACTGTTAAGAAGGAAAATTGAACACTTCTGTTTGCCAAGAAATATATTTATAAAGATGCTGAGCAAAATAAAAATTAATTAAGATTTTGATTCCTTTCATGTAAATTACTTCTAATGCTAATATGCGTGTGTATATATATATATATATATATACATACATATATATGTGTGTGTGTATATATATATATATATATACATACATATATATGTGTGTGTGTATATATATATACACACATTCATTTAAGGAAGTTGGGGTTAGTTAGGAATATGTATGGTTATATCAGAGAACAAATTCACTATGTGTTTTCTTAACTGTGCTTTGGTAGAATTCTAAATATTTCTATAAATTATAATTTTGAGATTGAGAAAAATTAATATGAAATAAAGATTATCAAGTCTTCTAACCGCTTTTTAAAGGTGTAATTGAAATAGAAATAACTGTAATATTGAAAATGTGTAACATAAGAAGCTATATATGTTTGCACCTGTGAGACCATCAGTTCACCCAATTTATTGAATATATTCTTTTTTTTTTTTTTTGAGATGGCGTCTCACTCTGTCTCCCAGGCTGTAGTGCAATGATACGATCTAGGCTCTTTGCAACCTCTGCCTCCTGAATTCAAGCAATTCTCCTGCCTCAGCCTCCTGAGTAGCTGGGAGTACAGGTGCCCACCACCACAGCCACCTAATTTTTGTATTTTTAGTAGAGATGAAATTTCACTATGTTGCCCAAGCTGGTCTTGAACTCCTGACCTTGTTATTTGCCTACCTTGGCCTCCCAAAGTGCTGGTGGTTCACACTTGTGAACCACCGTGCCAGCCTATTGAATATATTCTTAACTCCCAAAGTCCGCTTGTACCACTTGAGGGTTTCTCATTCCTACCCCTCCTTATTCTAGCCACACTCAGGGAGCCACTGATTCACTATCTATGTAAATTAATTTATATTTTCTATAATTTTGTATTAATGAAATTAAATTTTATGCTGTTGCTTGGTACCTGCCTTTTCTCATTTAGTTTAATTTTTTGAGATGAATCCATAATGTTGCATGTTTTTGGTAGTTTATTCCTCTTTTTTACTGAGGCATGGACATAATATAATTTATTCACATTTAATGAGTATTTGGATTAATCTCAGTTTCTGCCTATTGCAGGTCAACTTGTTATAAACATCAATGTACAGGTCTTTGTTGTAGACATATGTTTTCATTTCTTTGGTATATTTGGAAAATTTCAAATCCTGTGTGGAATAGCTGAGCAATATCATAAATGTATAGTCAACTTTGTAAAACATTACCAAATCATTTTCTTTCTTTCTTTTTATCAGTATACTTTCAGTTCTGGGGTACATGTACAGAACATGAAGGTTTGTTGCATAGGTATACACATGCAATGGTGGTTTGCTGCCTCCATCCCCCAGTCACCGACATTAGGTATTTCTCCTAATATTATCCCTCCACAATCTCCCTCCAGCCGCTATCCCTCCACTAGCCCCACATCTCCCAACAGAGCCCAGTGTGTGATGTTCTCCTCCATGTGTCCATGTGTTCCACTGTTGAACACACATTTATGAGTGAGAACATGAGGTTTTTGGTTTTCTGTTCTTGTATCAGTTTGCTGAGAATGATGGTTTCCAGCTTCATCCATGTCCTGCAAAGGACATGAACTCATCTTTTTTTAATGGCTGCATAGTATTCCATGGTATATACGTGCCGCATTTTTTTAATCCAGTCTATCATTGATGGGCATTTAGGTTGTTTCCAAGTCTTTGCTATTGTGAACAGTGCTGCAGTAAATGTGTGTGCATGTATCTTTATAATGGAATGATTTATAATCCTTTGAGTATATACCCAGTAATGGGATTGCTGGGTCAAATGGAATTTCTATTTCTAGGTCCTTGAGGAATCACCTCACTGTCTTCCACATGGTTGAACTAATTTACACTCCCACCAACAGTGTAAAAGTGTTCCTATTTCTTCATATCCTTTGCAGCATCTGTTTTCTCCTAATTTTTTAATGATTACCATTCTAACTAGTGTGAGACGGTGTCTCAGTGTGTTTTTTCATTTTCTGATTTGCATTTCCATAATGACCAGTGATGATGAGCTTTTTCTCAGATGTTTGTTGGCTGTATCACCCAGGCTGGTGTACAGTGGTGTGATCTCGGCTCATTGCAACCTCCACCTCCAGGTTCAAGCAATTCTCTCGCCTCCACCTACACAGTAGCTGCTACTACAGGCACGCACCACCACACCTGGCTAATTTTTTGTATATTTATTAGAATCAGGTTTTCACCATGTTGGCCAGGCTGGTTTCCAACTTCTAACCTCAGGTGATTCACCCACCTGGGCCTCCCAAAGCGCTGGGATTACAGGAGTGAGCCAATGTGCCTGGCCCATTTTACAACTTTACAAAGCAGTTGTTCCATTTTACAGTCCCACCAGCAATGGGTAAGAGTTTCAGTTCCCTCCTATACCAACATTCATTATGATTAGGCTTTATAATTTTTTTTTAAGTTTTAGGCATTCTAATATATGCATAGTGGCATCTCATTGTGCTTTTGCTTTGCATTTTTTTAAATAAAAATGATGTTGAGCATCTTTTGATAGTTTTATTTCCTGTTTCATATAGCTTCTTTGATAAAATCTTCAAACTCTTGGCTTATTTTTTATTGGGTTGTATATTTTATTATTATTGAGCTTTGAGAACACTTTATAAATCATAATACAAAAATTTTGTCAGATAAATAATTGAAACATATTTTCTCCCAATTCAGGACATGTCTTTTCTCTTTCTTAAAATCTTTCAGAGAGCAGAATCTCTTAATTTCGGGAGAGTCTAATTTATCTGTATTTTTGTAGCGTGTGTTTTTAGTGTTACAGCTAAGAAATCCTTTACCTAATTCAAGGCCACAGTAATTTTTCATTCATCTTTTCTTCTAGAAGTTTTATAACATGAGGTTTTCCATTTAGACTTATTATAGCATTAGTTATACAAGCTGTTTTCCTGCAAATGCATAACTGCATGTTCCATCACTATTTGTAAAAGATACTATATGTTCTTCACTGAATTGCTTTTACATAAAAATTGATTGACCATTACTGTGGAACTATTTCTGAATTTTATCTTATGTTCCACTTAACTGTTCATCTTCATACCAGTAGTATATGAACTTCATTATTATGGTTTATGATAATTATAAACTTAAAATACATATTAAAATACAATCACATATTAATACCAAATCTTAAAATATTAAAACATTTAAAGTAAATCGCCAAGATTCTTCAACTTTCTTGTTTTTCAAAGCTGCTTTTTCATTATTACATAAATTTTAGAATCCGCTTATCAATGTCAATGAACAGTACCTGCTGGAAGTTGTAGTGATATTGTTTTTATACATAAATTTGTACAAAACTTGATGATGTTGAGTTTGGGGATCCAACAACATTATATTCTCTATTTATTTTGCTCTTTTAAAAAACTCTCAGAAATTATTTTGTGTTAACCATTTTTGTAAGTTTTGCAAATTATTGATCAAATTTATACCTCAATATGTCTTATATTTTGGCATTATTATATATTGTGTATTTTAACATTTTAATTTTCTACAATTAATTGTTAGTGTATAGACATATTATTTATGTTTGGGCATAATGGTTCATGCCTATAATCTCAGCACTTTGGGAGGCCGAGGTGGGTAAACGGCTTAAGCTCACAAACTCAAGTCCAGCCTGAGCGACATAATGAAACACTGTCTCTACAAAAAAAAAAAAAAAATACAAAATGTAGCCAGGTGTAGGGGTGCAGGCCTGTAGTCCCAGCTACTTGGGAAGTTGAGACAGGGTGATTGTTTGAGACTGGGAAGTCGATCCTGCATTCAGTGGTGATCGTGCCACTGGGCTCCTGCCTGGACGACAGAGGGAGACTTTGTCTCCAAAAACAACAAAAAAATAGAAATGTTTATTTTCATATGTTAATCTTACGTCTTTACAAAACTCACTTTAATTCTAATGGCTCCTTTGTAGATGCCACTGCATTTGTACACAGGCAAATATATCATTTGCAAATAGTTTTGTTTCTTTCTAATCTGAATGCCTTTCATTCTTGCCTATTGCACTGACTGGAGCTGCAAATCCAATGTGGAATAGTAGCTGTGAGAGCAGAAATCTTTGCATTTTTTATCTTAAGAGAAAAGCCTTCATTATGAGGTTAGCTATAAGTTTTTACATAGATGTCTTTTATCAAGATAAGAAAGTTCTCTATTTCTTCTTTGCTGAAATCTTCTTTCATGAAAAGATATTAGACTTTTTAAGATGCTTTTTCTGCATCTATTGAGATTATCATAAGACTTTTATTTTTAATACAATATTTGGCAAATTACATTCATTGATTTTGGAATGTTAAGCCATGTATTTTGCTGAAATAAACTTCACTTATTCTCATCATATATTATCTTTCTATATATTATTGTATTTAATTTGGTAGCATTCAGTTAAACCTTTTTTGGATATACATTCATTAAGGATATTCTTCTATAATTTTCTTTACTGATAATGTCTTCTTCTAATTTTGGTATCAAAATAATGCTGACCTCATAGAATGATTTAAGAAAATTCCCTCTTGGTCAATTTTCTGGAAGAGCATTTGCAGAACAGATATTCTTTCTTCCATTGATATTTAGTAGACTGTCTAACTAAAGCCTTCTGGGAGTAGAGTTTTCCTTTGTGGAAGGCTTTTAACTGAAAACTCAATTCTTAAAAAATATAAGGGTATTTGGGTTAGCTATTCTTGAGTCAACGTTAGTATCTCGTGATCTTCAAGGAAATTGCTCATTTAAATCTAAGTTAAAGAATATACTTGTACCAAATTGTTTATAATATTACTAGATTTTTATGTTAATATTCATGGAATCTGTAGTGATGGTGCCTCGTTCATCCTTTCTTATCAGTTTTACCTGATTAATATGGCTAAAAATTTATCAACTATGTTTATCTTCTGAAATACTTTTTAATTCTTTTAATTTTCCTCTTTCTGTCTATGTGTCTGCCTCTCTGTCTAGCTCTCTCCCTCTTTGATCTTCATGATTCTTCCACTGGTTTGTATTTTACTTACTGTATTTTTCTGTTTTCCTAGGACTTAAATCAATTTGGAATTTTTCTTTTCTAAATCAGGCATATACTGACACAAATTTCCCTTAAATACTACATTAGATCCATCCTACAAATATTGATGTTCTTCAGTTTTATGTTAATTCAGTTCAATGTACTTTCTACTTTATTCTGTATATGTGTTCTATTTAGTTTCCAAATACATATTTGGGAATCTTCCAAAATGTGTTTTTGTTATTTATTTCTAATTTCATTTCATTTTTATCAGATAAAATGCATTATATGATGTGATAACTTTTAAATTCATTGATACTTCTTCCTTAGCCAAGAATGTGTTTTATGTTTGTAAATGTTCACTGTGCACTAGAAAATAATTTTTAGTCCACTTTCATTGGGAAAGGCATCCAAGCCTTCTGTATCTGTCCTAAATTTCTATTGAATGTTTCTACCAATTTGTGATAACATCACCATTACCCACTTTCCTGTCATCTGGCTACTTTTAAGATTATCTCTTTCGGACTGGTTTTGAGCAATTTGAGTATAGTGTCATTTCGTTTTTCTGGAGCTTTGGGGTCATTGAGATTTTTATCTATGGGACTTTGTATCAAATTGGGCACATTTCAGTATTTATTTATTTATGTATAATTTTGCACTTTCAAGTTCTCTGTCTGTATATTAGGTTGTCGGGATTTTCCCACAGTTCATTCATGTTCTTTGCGTTTTTTAAGGTTCTTTTTCTCTGTGTTACATTTTGTTTACTTCTGTTGTTATGTCTTCAAGGTTATTAATCTTTTCTTTTGCAATATTCATCCATGATTTATCTCATCAGTGTATTTTTTTTAATTTTAAGCAATATAATGTTCATTTCTAAGAGTTAAAATTGAATTGTTTTTTAAGAGATCTTACTTGTTTTCTTAACTTGTTGAACATATGGAATACAGTTAATATAGTTGCTTTAATGTTCTTTTCTGTAAATTTTAACATGTTTAGCTCTCTCAATTCTCAAATTATTGATTAAGGTATTGATTATTCTCTCCCTCTGAGCTGTGTTTCTACTGCTTCTTTGCATACTGGGTAACTTTAATTGCATGCATGAGAGGTGGGGTTAAATTAATTGGCTACAGTTTGATGCTTACAGATCTTGTTTTATGTTTTGTTTGACCAATTGGAAACAGTGTTTGATTTAGGATAATTATTTACCACTAGAGAGGCATGGCATTTCTGAGTGTTCTACTTAATGCTCCATAAATTATGAGATTTTCTTGCCTGGCTGGTTCTAGTTTTGTCACTGTGCAACCCTGAGCACTATTCATTTGATCTTTTCAGCTGGTTCTTTTTCTGTGCTTGGGTAGTTTCCTCATACATACTCAATAATCAGTAGTCTACTGAATACTTTACAGAGATGCTCTGTAGATTGCCAGTATTCTCTTTCCTTGTAGTTCTCTTGTCTTGGTTCCTTTGTCTTGAAAAATCTAGACACTTTGCTCTCCCTGTACTCTCAGCTCTGTCTCAACTCATGATATTCACTGGGATCTGCATGGTCTCTCTCTTCCAGAACCAAAGCTTGGAACAGTCAAGGCAAGCTTTGGTTCTCTCTTCCAGAACCAAAGCTTGGAACTAAGGCTACTGTAGGGCACATTGCCATCAATAGAAGAGTTGAAAGAGGAAAGCATTTGTACAAGATCTGACCTACAGAGACAAATGTCTAAACCTTCTTACAGATCATAGCATGTTAAATACCCAGAGACAGGTGTCAGATTCCTAAAGTTTTCACTTAATAAATTATATTCCCAGTTTTCTTAAATATAACTCATTAGAGAGTTTTCAAATAAATTAGCATTCTGAACATTTTTTGCTAGTTTTAAGATTTTGTCAAAGGTTTTGTTATTTATTGTTTTGTTTGTTTAACATAGATAAAAAAACTCAATATTATATATGTCACAGATAAAGTGATATTAATAAAATTACCAAACTATAACAAAGAGATCACATTTGTTTACTTAGTTCTGAATCAGTGTAAATTTATGAAAAGTGTTAACATCAATTGTTCTTTAACTGAATCTCTCCAAATAATTAAACATATATTTTAGCAAGTTTACTTTTTAGGTAACTCTTTTTTTTCATTGGTACTCTCCAAAAATTGATGCTCCTTGATATGTGAAAAACAATTATGCTCTTTTTGACCTCAGAACATATTTCATACTAACCGTCAAAACTTTTCCCATAGATTTCTAATTGTATTAGTCCATTTTTACACTGCTATGAAGAATATTTGACACTGGCTATTTATAAAGAAAAGAGAGAGTTAATTGACTCACATTTCCAAATGGCTGGGAAGGCCTCAGAAAACATAAAATCATGGTGGAAGATGAAGGAGAAGCAAGGCACATCCTACATGGTGGCAAGAGAGAGAGAGAAAAGAAAATTGACAAACTTTTAGACATCAGATATCATGAGAACTCACCCACTATCATAAGAATGGCATGAGGGAAAGCACCCTCATGATCCAATCATCTCCCTGTAGGTCCCTCCCTCAACACATGGGGAGTACAAGTCAGGATAAAATTTGGGTCCCCACCCCACAGAGCCAAACCATATAATTCATCCCTGGCCTCTCCCAAATCTCGTGTCCCTCTCACACTTCAAAACACAATTATGCCTTCCCAATAGTCATCAAGATTTTTACTCATTCAGGAATTAACCCAAAAATCTAAGATCAAAGTCTCATCTCAGGAAAGGGAAGTTACTTTCACCTAGAAGCCTGTATATATATAAAAGTTAGTTACTTCAAAGATACAATGGGTATACAGGCATTGGTTAAATGTTCTTGTTCCAAATGGGACAAATTGGCTAAAACAAAAGGACAAAAGGACCCATGCAAGTCTAAGAGCTGTCAGGGCACTCCTTAAATCTTAACACTTCACAATGAACTCCTTTGACTCCACGTCTCACATCTAGGGCATGCTGATGCAAGAGGTGGGCCCACAAGTCTTCAGGCACCTAGACCCTAGTGGTCTTATTGGATGCAGCCCCTGCAGCTGGTGTCACAGGCTAGTTTTGAGAGCCTGTGGGTTTTCCAGGCACACAGTGCAAGCTGACCATGGATCTACCATTCTGGGATCTGGAGTAATGTGGCCCTTTCCTCACTGCTCTACTAGGCATTGCCCCAGAGGGGACTCTGTGTTGAGTGGCTCCAACTCCACATTTTTCCTTTGCACTTTCCTAGTAGAGGTTCTTCATGGGGACTCCACCCCTGCAGCAGACTTCTGCCTGGACATCCTTGCATTAGCATACATCCTCTGAAGTCTAGAAGGAGGTTCCCAAACCTAAACTCTTGTTTAAGTTTAAATGTAAGTTCCTTTAAATGTAAGTTCCAATTTCAAAGAATCTCTTTGTGAGTGCATATAATGATATGCTTTCAGGAAAAGCCAATTCAAGTCTGGAATGCTTTGCTGCTTCGAATTTTTTTCTGCCTAAATTATCTCTCTCAATTTCAAAGTTCCACAGATCTCTAGGGCTGGGGCACAATGCCACCAATGTCTTTGTTAAAGCAGAGCAAAAGTGAAGTTTGCTCGAGTTCCCAATAAGTTCCTCCTCTCCATCTAAGACCACCTCAGTCTAGACTTCATTGCCCATGTCACTATCAGCATTTGGTTAAAACCATTTAACAACTTTCCCACATCTTCCTGAGCCCTCCAGACTCTTCCAACCTCTGCCTAATACCAAGTTCCAAAATTGCTTCCACATTTTCAGTTTATCTTTATAGAAGTACCTCATTCTACTGCTAGCAATTCTCTGTGTTAATCCATTTTTACACCGCTATAAAGATACTGCTGGAGACTGGGTAATTTATAAAAAAGGAAATTTAATTGACTCACAGTTCCACATGGCTGGGGGGGCCTCAGAAAACCTACAGTTTGGCAGAAGGCAAAGGGGAAGCAAGGCATATCTTACATGGTGGCAGGAGAGAGAGAGAGAGAGAGAGAGAGAGAGAAAAGGAGAAGCACCAGACACTTATCAAACAACCCACTCTCATGAGAACTCACCCACTATCATGAGAATAACATGGAGGAACCCATCCCTCCCTTGGCACATAGGGAGTATAATTTGAGATGAGATGTAGATGGGGACACATTCAAGCCATATTACTAATATAACACTACATTAGATATAGTTTCTGTGAATTTACAGAAACAGCTCTATATTGAGCCTTATATTATTGTCTAATCAGAGGCATCTCTTTATTCAAGAGTGTGTCATATTTTAGCAAGAGGGTTTCCGTCTTACTAAAGATGGGTTCTGTAAAACAAATATGTGCTTCTTACTGGAAATACAGAAAATTCATATTGAAACAACTTGGGGTGCCTTATTGTGACTTCAGGAAAACTTTTCCCTGAGCACCTCACAGGCTATGAAGGGAATATGCTCAGGGTATAGCCTGATGGAGTTATGAGTGCAGCAACCCGGTATGTCTCTATGTCATTCCATCACTCTTCCTGGGACAGAAAAGCTGGGACAGAAAAGAGTAGCAAAAGCAACAAAAAGCTGACTATGAAAGGGCCATAAATATTCTTTAAAAGTGTTTTATTTGAAGAGAAAAATTATGGACTATTTAGAAAATATTCAGCAAAGATCAGATCTCAAGGTGCTGAAATGTACTCTCAGAATTATAATTTATATGTGTATTTTAGGCCAAATATGGATTTTAACAAACATTTTATAAGATTCAATAACAATATTAAGAAGAAAAATTTCAGTTGAAGGAAGTAAATCAAATGAATATAAATGGCTTATTTCTTGACTAGTAAGTAGAACACTACATAATTCATCAGAAGAGCCACTTTTATAATCCACATAAATGAGTTTTATGATGATAGCAAATCAGAAGTATGTGAGAAATATTGTAATCTGAGTCAAAATAATTTTACCATTAATGTCTCATTTAGTTTACTGATAACTTAAATTTATTGTACTACAGGCTCACAGAGTTGAGAAACATATGTCAGTCAATAAACATTATGAAGAGTAAAATAAACTTAGTTAGAAATCACAGGAGAACAGTTCTTTGTTTTCTTGAATGTAAAACACAGCATAATAAAAATTATAAAGGAAAAGAGAAATAAGACAAACGAAAAGGAATTGTATTTTACCAAATAGCCCTTGATACGTTTCAGAATGAGGCTTTTAAAGTAATAATATTATTATTGCTTTGAAAGTTTACCATTTATTACAGGCCAGATGACACCAGAAGAAAACTGATGAGAAATAGTTAAGGAAAGCAGAAAAATGACAACATTGTTTTTATTCACTTATTTTTTATTATTTAATTTTTTCTGTTGTTTTTATTATTTGACTATAAAATGACTATGAAATTAGAAGACACTTTGAAAGGATAATAAACATATGAATTATGATTTGAGAGACTTGGGCTGGAAGTTATAATACAGAAAGAAAAAAAAATTGGGGTTGAAATAATCAAAATTGATGAAGGTTATCTGGCATTGCTTTTCTTTACCATTATCAAAATTTTTAAAATTTATATCTTAATATTAAAGTTGATGACAGAGTTGTAATCAGGTCTAATTATGTCTATCCTTAGTTCTAGTACTTTCTATTAGTGTCTTGAATGAAAGGGCAGAGAAAGCATAGATCAACTGAAAGCCCTGCTGTATATGTTAAATATTTTAATATTGACATTCACATTTTGAAAACTAAGATGATGTAAGCACTAATTATCACGTTTAAGCTCAGACTGTTGCGATTTACTGATTTGTAAAACGAGACAACTGATAATCTCTTTGCCCCTTACTTTTTTCACCTCTGAAAATGGTTTTAAATTGTTACCTACTACTGATTATTTTCTTTTCTCAAGTGGATAACTTCGAGTAAAATTCACTGCCTGGTCTTGGCATCATTCTTTTGTTGCTTATCCACCTTCCTTCTGAACTCACCCTCATCATTTACCACACCATGTACCACACTATTGGCTTAGGAGCACAAAACAATGCAATTATTTGATGAGAGGCTTAAATTATCAATGTTTTAACAACACATCGTCACTCGCTCATTTGTTTTGAACAAGTGCTGCAATTCGCTGGTTGAACTGTGCATTTGTGAATATCCGAATCACGTATTTGATGAGGAGGAGCTATATTCACTTTCCTTTTTTATTCTATATGAGTTCCAAAATTCCAAGCAACTAAGAATAGAGAGGGAAGAATGGCATTAATCTATGACTGGGAAATTGATGCTAACTCTTTTTTCTTAAGTTTATAAACAGATGCTTGGAAGGGAGTAGATATCTCAACCATTTTCCAGGGGGAAAATGACAAATGGTGGCATGCATCATCATTCCTAGAGATAACTACTTCATATTTTGAAGGTAGGAGCCAAGTTCTTCCTTAAATTATTTAATAATATACAAACTTCTAGTAATAGGAATATAGCAATAGAAACATACAAAGTCTCTGCACTTATGGGCTTATATTCTACTTTTAGAGATGGATATTAAATAAAATGAATAGTAAAAATATATAAGAATTTGGGTAATAGTAAGTGCTATGGAGAAAATCAAAGTTGGAAAAGGAATAGAAATCGTTGGTATGAGAAGATGATATTTTACATAAACAAATACAATTAATGAAGATAAACCCATGAAGATACCAGGGAAGTATATTCTAGAAAAAGGTAATAGAAAATACCTTGAGACATTAGGGTGTCTGGCATGATTTGGGAACAGATATGAGGCAAGTATGGCCAAAATAGAATAAAGAAGGAAGAGAACAGAAGAAGGAAAATGTAATGGGTAAAAAGGTGTCAACTATGGAAAGTTTTAAAAGCTATTGTGGACCTGGCCCTTTACTGTTAATTATATGACAAGCCATTAGAGGGTATTGTGCAGAGGAAAAAACACGATAAGGCTTAACTGGGCACAGTGGTTCATGCTGTGGTCCTAGCATTTGGGGGTCCAAGGTGAGAGGGTTTGCCTGAAGCTCAGGAGTTCAAGACAACCTTGAACACCCCAAAATACAAAAATTATCCTGCCAGGATGTCGTGTGCCAGTAGCCCAAGCTACTCAGGAGGCTGAGGTGGGAGGATAACCTGATTGTTGGAGGCAGAAGCTGTCATGTGCCAAGGTGGCGCAACTGCACTCCAGCCTGGGTGACAGAGCAAGACCTGTCACAGACACACAAAATAAAAAATAAAATGATAACAAAAAAATATGACCAGGTTCACTTTTCCAAAAGGTTACTCTAGTCATTTCACTGAAAGTAGACTGTAGGAGGCATGGTAGAATAAAGAATACCAATTAGTAGGCTATTGCAAAATTCCAAGCAAGAGGTAAGAACAGCTTGGACTCATGTAGCAACAGGAGAAGCAATGCAAAATCCCAATGATTGGGATTTGTACATATTTTAAAGATAGCCAACACAATTCTCTGATGGATTGAGCATGGACCATGTCCAAAATAAAACCATCAACAATGGCATTCAATTATTTGGTCTACACATAAAAAGAAAAATTGAGTTGTCATCAACTCAGGTGGGAAATATGGAGAAAGAAGCAAGTTGTAGGGGAGGAGATAAGGAAATAATAATAATTTTGCAACACTGAAGCAGATTCAGAAAGAAACAAAGGAAGGAAATCAAAACAGTGGAATAGACTACTTTAAAGAGCTTTTCAGTAAAAGAAAGGATGGGATGACACTACAACGGAAGGTGGAAATGTATTTGAGGTTTTGTTTTTTTATGTATCCAGATGGCAGATGTGACTGCATATTTGTTTTCAAAGAAGATGATTAGCAGAGAGTTAAAAATGATATAGATTAAAATATTGGGAAATTGTTGAAACACATGACTGACTAAGCTCTTGGGATAATACAGTTCCCATGATATATATTCAATATGTTTATTATTATTATGATTATTTTATTTTTTGAGATGAAGCCAAATTCTGTCATCCAGGCTGGAATGCAGTGATGCCATCTCAGCTCATGGCAACCTCTGCCTTCCAGGTTCAAGTGATTCTTCTACCTCATCCTCCTGAGGAGCTGGGAATCCAGGCAACCACTTTCACACCTGGCTAATTTTTGTATTTTTAGTAGAAACAGCATTTTGTCATGTTGTCCAGGCTGGTCTCGAACTCCTGACCTTGAGTGATCTACCCATCTCAGCTTCACAGACAGCTGAGATTACAGGCATGAGCCATAACACCCAGCCCAATATGTTAATTATATAATTCTTATATATTTATAATATCATAATGTATTTGAATATTTACTGTAATTACATTTTAGTTTAATTTCTACAAAAATGACTAGTAATAGTAATACCCACTTCATAGTCAAATACTAAAATAAAATAATCAATAAGCTCAGAGGTTTTAGAAAATTTTCAAATTCTGCTCTTTCTCCTATTAGCTTTTAGGAAGCAACTTAAAAGAAGATAACTTTCAATGGCCTATTATCTGATTAAAATGTTTTCTGCATTTTGAGTTAGAAAGAAAAAAAAACAAGTTTGTCACACAAATGCCTCCATATTTTGACTTATGGGATCTACTTAATGTCAAGGCAGAAATCATTTAGGTTAAGCCTGGTTATGTTGCAGTAACAAAACTTGTAGTATTTTATCAGAAAAGTAATTTATGTTTTGCTTTGTCCATTGTGAGTCAACAATGGCTATTACTCATTGTAGTTACTCAGGAACCATGTTATCAGAGGCTCCATCTCAATTACTCATTGTAATTACTCAGCAAACTATGTTATTAGAGGCTCCATCTCAATTACTCATTGTAGTTACTCAGGAACCATGTAGTCAGAGGCTCCATCTCAATTCCTCATTTTAGTTACTCAGGAACCATGTAGTCAGAGGCTCCATCTCAATTACTCAGTGTAGTTACTCAGGAACCATGTTGTCAGAGGCTCCATCTCAATTACTCATTGTAGTTACTCAGGAACCATGTTATCAGAGGCTCCATCTCAATTACTCATTGTAGTTACTCAGCAAACTATGTTATCAGAGGCTCCATCTCAATTCCTCATTGTAGTTACTCAGGAACCATGTAGTCAGAGGCTCCATCTCAATTCCTCATTGTAGTTACTCAGGAACCACGTTGTCAGAGGCTCCATCTCAATTCCTCATTGTAGTTACTCAGGAACCATGTAGTCAGAGGCTCCATCTCAATTACTCAGTGTAGTTACTCAGGAACCATGTAGTCAGAGGCTCCATCTCAATTACTCATTGTAATTACTCAGGAACCATGTTATCAGAGGCTCCATCTCAATTACTCATTGTAGTTACTCAGCAAACTATGTTATCAGAGGCTCCATCTCAATTACTCATTGTAGTTACTCAGCAAACTATGTTATCAGAGGCTCCATCTCAATTCCTCATTGTAGTTACTCAGGAACCATGTAGTCAGAGGCTCCATCTCAATTACTCAGTGTAGTTACTCAGGAACCATGTTGTCAGAGGCTCCATCTCAATTCCTCATTGTAATTACTCAGGAACCATGTAGTCAGAGGCTCCATCTCAATTACTCAGTGTAGTTACTCAGGAACCATGTAGTCAGAGGCTCCATCTCAATTCCTCATTGTAGTTACTCAGGAACCATGTTGTCAGAGGCTCCATCTCAATTACTCAGTGTAGTTACTCAGGAACCATGTTATCAGAGGCTCCATCTCAATTCCTCATTGTAGTTACTCAGGAACCATGTTGTCAGAGGCTCCATCTCAATTACTCAGTGTAGTTACTCAGGAACCATGTTATCAGAGGCTCCATCTCAATTACTCAGTGTAGTTACTCAGGAACCATGTTATCAGAGGCTCCATCTCAATTACTCAGTGTAGTTACTCAGGAACCATGTTGTCAGAGGCTCCATCTCAATTACTCAGTGTAGTTACTCAGGAACCATGTTATCAGAGGCTCCATCTCAATTACTCAGTGTAGTTACTCAGGAACCACGTTGTCAGAGGCTCCATCTCAATTACTCAGTGTAGTTACTCAGGAACCATGTTATCAGAGGCTCCATCTCAATTACTCAGTGTAGTTACTCAGGAACCATGTTATCAGAGGCTCCATCTCAATTACTCAGTGTAGTTACTCAGGAACCACGTTGTCAGAGGCTCCATCTCAATTACTCATTGTAGTTACTCAGGAACCACGTTGTCAGAGGCTCCATCTCAATTCCTCATTGTAGTTACTCAGGAACCATGTTGTCAGAGGCTCCATCTCAATTACTCATTGTAGTTACTCAGGAACCATGTTATCAGAGGCTCCATCTCAATTCCTCATTGTAGTTACTCAGCAAACTATGTTATCAGAGGCTCCATCTCAATTCCTCATTGTAGTTACTCAGGAACCATGTTGTCAGAGGCTCCATCTCAATTCCTCATTGTAGTTACTCAGGAACCATGTTGTCAGAGGCTCCATCTCAATTACTCAGTGTAGTTACTCAGGAACCATGTAGTCAGAGGCTCCATCTCAATTCCTCAGTGTAGTTACTCAGGAACCATGTTGTCAGAGGCTCCATCTCAATTACTCAGTGTAGTTACTCAGGAACCATGTTATCAGAGGCTCCATCTCAATTACTCATTGTAGTTACTCAGGAACCATGTTGTCAGAGGCTCCATCTCAATTACTCAGTGTAGTTACTCAGGAACCATGTAGTCAGAGGCTCCATCTCAATTCCTCAGTGTAGTTACTCAGGAACCATGTTGTCAGAGGCTCCATCTCAATTACTCAGTGTAGTTACTCAGGAACCATGTAGTCAGAGGCTCCATCTCAATTCCTCAGTGTAGTTACTCAGGAACCATGTTGTCAGAGGCTCCATCTCAATTACTCAGTGTAGTTACTCAGGAACCATGTTGTCAGAGGCTCCATCTCAATTCCTCATTGTAGTTACTCAGGAACCATGTTGTCAGAGGCTCCATCTCAATTCCTCATTGTAGTTACTCAGGAACCATGTTGTCAGAGGCTCCATCTCAATTCCTCATTGTAGTTACTCAGGAACCATGTAGTCAGAGGCTCCATCTCAATTCCTCATTGTAGTTACTCAGGAACCATGTTGTCAGAGGCTCCATCTCAATTACTCATTGTAGTTACTCAGGAACCATGTTGTCAGAGGCTCCATCTCAATTACTCATTGTAGTTACTCAGGAACCATGTTGTCAGAGGCTCCATCTTAATTACTCATTGTAGTTACTCAGGAAACTATGTTATTAGAGGCTCCGTCTCAAACACATTTCCACAATCAGTTTGAAGAGACTGATGCAGTGTTTCACACTGGCTATTAAGCATCGTATTCCAGGAAACAACACAAATTCAGTTGGTTAAATTGAAAGTACAATTCTATCATGAGACCAAGGAAGAGAAAATTGAAAATATTTTTAAAAGTTAAATGACTACCACGGTTGGTTAATGTGAAGCAAGTATGCATTCTCCTGCTAAGTATGTCAGTGTGATTTTTGTAAAGTTTAATAATGAACAGCAATTATAATGAAAAATAAGGTCCATATTCTTATCAAATATAGGATTATACTTTGATTAACAGTTGCAATAATCAAGTTAAGCAATAAATTATATCTCTTGATAAATTCCCTCCATATTTCTCAACCTACAGGTCAGCTGTGATTATTTCAGAGGCACTGAAATTTAATGTAATTTTGGAATCTTTAAGTTTTATGAAAATCTTTATTTTAAATTATGTTTGATTCTGTTTATTATCTGACATCTAGCCATGGAGTATAGTTGCATTTATTCTATAGAGCTGCATGACAAACTAACACAAAACTTAGCAACTTAGAAGAATATACATTTATTATTTCATAATTTCTGCAAGTTGAATCTGACATGAGTCATCTGCTTTAGGGTGTCTCACAAGGCTGCAATCGAGCTTCTAACTGTAGCTGTAGTTTCATCTGAAGACTCGACTGGAAGAGAACCTGTGCTCTCTCACAGGATTTTTGGTAAAATTTAGTCCCTTGAGGGTTATTGAATTGAATCCCTCAACTCCCCTTTGGCAATTGACCAGAGACCTCCCTCAGTCCTTAACACTTAGGTCATACCAGATTGTTTCATCAGAGCAAATGGAAGAGAAGAAGAGAGAGAGAGAGAGAGAGAGAGAGAGGAAGGAATACAAAAATCCCAGTCTTTTATAACTAAATCTTGAAAGTCACATCTAAATACTTTTGCTCTGTTCCACTTGTTAGAAGCCAGTTACTAGGTCCAGCGTGAACTCAAAGGGAAAGGATTATACAAGGGCATAGATACTTGGAGATAGAAATCATCAAGAGGAATTTTAGAAGTTTATCTATCACAATGACCAATAAAATTGTGAAATATTTTATTATTCAAAGGTTTTTTTCTAATTTAAAGTACTCCAGTGAGCCAAGACAACAGGGGAGGGAGAGTTTGAATAATTAAAACTTAAAAAGCCAGAAACAAAAAAAAAGTAATTTGTAAACAAAAATAATTGATTTTTAAATGTTACTCAGTGTATTAATTAGAAAGCCATTTTTTTGACCTGGCATGAATACAAAATTTTGATATCATATCGCATCTAAAAACTAAAGTTTTCTGATATAAAAATTTTTTTAAGACATAGTTTCACTCTATTGCCTAGGCTGGAGTGCAGTGGCACAATCTCAGCTCACTGCAACCTCCACCTCCCAGATTCAAGTGATTCTCCTGCCTCAGCCTCTCAAGTATCTGGGATTACAGGTGCATGCCTCTATGTCCAACTCATTTTTATATTTTTGGCAGAGATAGGATTTTGCCATATTGGCCAGGCTGGTCTCAAACTCCTGACCTCAAGTGATCCTCCCACGTCGGCCTCCCAGAGTGCTGGGATTACAGGCATGAGCCACCACTCCCGGCCTGAAAGAAAATTTTAAATTAATAGTTAATAAGTGTAAAAAGCTTCTTTCCTGATTTTCTTACACTTGAATGCGACAATATGGTGATCTCATTCCAAGGCAAATTTATTGCTTATCTAAGAAAATGAGGCATGAATACCCATTATGCTTCCACATTATCAGTTGCTGTGTATTCCTTTAATGGCAGTGCATGACCTTTGTAGTTTTTCTAAAAAGATATTTTTAACAAGAGTAGTTTTACCTGAGGCAAGTCTGGGTTTTAATAAATAGGTATACAAAAAGATAGTTCACTGAACAATGATGGCATCCTTTTCAGTAACTATGATGTTATTATTTCATCTAGAAAACATTTATTGAACACTTGCTATCAGATAATAACAACAAGACTATTTTTAGCTTGGGATAATAGTAGCAAGGCTAGGCTTTCATTAATAGAGACCATGCTTTTTCAGAAAAGAAAAAAGAAACAATGGTGGTGAAATCTGATGAATGTCCTGAGGCTAAAAAACCATATGCTTTGGGAACCAACAGCAGAATCACTTCATTTCTCAACCTAATTACAAGGTCAATATAGTTCAAAGGGCTGGATCAGAGATTATATAGCCAAGGAGTACTATAGAGGATGCTAACAGAATAGGCATTGCCCAATCCAGCAGCCCAATTTAATTATAATTAGTCTTAATTATAATATTTTTCATCAAAATGAAGTACTAACATCATCATAAAGATGTGTCTTTGGACTACAGTGACTAATACTCTGGATTACTACATAATTACTTTGGTTAATCTCTGCTCATGTGTTTGAAATTAAGCAGCAATAACTGGGGCATCTGATTTTTTTTAAAGTTATGATATAATAAAATGTAGGCAAGCATTTAAATGTATGAGCTTTAACTAACACTCTAAGTCCAAACGTTTTTTAATTTATGAGTTGCTAGTACTAAAAGTACTAATATTTTATGGCTGTAAACGTTAGTCATGTCTTGCCTGGGTAAAATTCATAAGTTGTTTTTATCAGATATGTGGAAACTTGGTATTGGCATCTATGCTGTCCATGGTGCTGACAGTTGTGACAGAAAGTGCAGTTAGATCTCTGGAAGGGGATCTCTGGAAGTGGGGAAACAGTTATTGTAGAAATAATTTTTCCTTTCTTAGAAAAATAACCATAGAAGCATAATTAGAAGTTATCAATTGATCCCTTGCTGCTCTCAATGAGAGCATGGGTCAACAGTTCATTCCCTGTGATGTGTAACATTTTCTTTCAAGCAGTATTCTATAGCTGTTTCTGCTATTTCTTTAGCATCAGCATATTGTTTAACCTTGAGGTTAGCTGTTATGGGAGACTGTATCAAGGTGTAGATGCTCTAATTTGTAATGTGAGGTGATATAAAAATATATTTCTCTAAAGATTACATTAAGTTTCAGTGAAGATGACTGAAACCTCTCCTTTTCAGTCATCTTCACTGAAGATGTTCTATGAAGACTCTTATTGGATTTTATAATTTATTGCTAAAATCAGGCAATCATGAATGCAGATGCCATGGCTTTTTAATCAAAGAATCATAAAATAATTAAAAAACTGACCAGCATTTATGCTTTTCTTATGTCATGTGTGGATGCAGACAAGAAGGACATGTTCTGTCTCTGACATGTCTGGCACAAAGTAGAGATTAATAAATATTGGGAGAATATTTAGTTAAGTGAAATGATTCACATAATTAATGTCAGAGGCATTGTTCTTCATTCTGGAAAAAATAAGCATATATACTTTATTGGACGTAAAACTTATGATTATGTTACACAAGATGTAGGAATATCTACAGTCTGAAAATCTAATTTGTCTCAAGGGAAATTTTCTGAAAGATTCACTAGGAATTCCTTACTTCTTCTGATGAAGAACAACAGAGACAAATACAAACCTAGCAGAAAAAAAAATCTAGCTGTACAAAACCAGCTCTTGATAAATGACCCAAAGATCCTGTGGACACAATAAAAAAAATCTCTAAGAGAAATAGGAGTTGCTATTAAGCAAGTAGCGTAGGTAAAATTCAATAGTTGTATTTAGCAGACATGTGGAAACTTGGTATTGGCATCTGCGCTGTCCAAGGTGCTGACCGTTGTGAAAGAAAGTGTAGTTAGATGACGGGGACGTCTGGAAGTAGCAAAAAAGTTATTGTAGAAGTCTTACAAAATATAAAACCTACTTCTCCCCTTCACAGTCTCTCCATCTTACTGGCTTTCTCTCTCTTTTTATCTGGCTTTCTTTGTATGCCTATTTTTTTCTGTCAATTTTCTTTTTTCACATTCTTCTCATTCCTCTTTCTATCCTTTCTTCAGACTGTTTCTCATTTTTTCTATTTTGTTGGCTAAAAATGTGTATTAGTTATATTTATTGAATAAAACTTCACATTAATGTTTTTCAATTCCCAAACAAAATGCTGCATTTTTTTCATTAAATAACTCTCTTCCTAAAGTTAGTTACACATGTTTCTGTTTGTGTTTGTGGTTTTCCAGTATTTTCTTCTGAAAGTCAGCAGCCCTAAATACACACAACAGAAGTTTTTTATATTCTTCTCTCGGAAGCCAGGAGTAAGGCATAAAATCAAACCTTTTAAATAATCTCTGTATCTTGATTTTAGAGGTTATTATTGTAACCAGACGCACAATTTCTCTTCCTTTCTTTAGGAAAAATTAAATATATAGTCGAAGATAAAGGTGAATTGCCAAGTTCTTGGTATACATCCAAGCTGACCCATTGGCTTATAGTGGTTATTTCTACTTCTACTCATATTATGTCTACAGGTATGATTGGGAAGTTACCCTGTCTGTGCACAGGGAGATGAACTGAAATGTATATAATAATCTGAATACCATGCCCCCAAATTATTGTCTACCCAGAACCCCGATAGTGATCTTTTTGGAAATAGGGTGTTTGCAGATGGAATTTAAGTTTAGGTGATGTTTTGCTGGAGTGGGCGGTCCCAAAGTCCAAAGACTGGTGTCTTCATAAAAAGAAGAAAGGTGACACAGAAGAGAAATCCATGTGAAGACACAGGCAAAGAATGGAGTGGTGGATCTACAAGCTGAGGAATGGCAAGGATTGCCAGGAGCTAGGAAGGGACAAGAATGGATTCTTTCCTAGAGTCTTCATGGGGAAAATCGACATGCTGACTGCTGTTTTCAAACTTCTAGCCTTCAGAAGTGTAAGAAAATAAATTTCTGTTGTTTTAAGCCATACGGCTTGTGATATTTTGCTATGACAGCCCTAGGAATCTAATGCAGTGTGTTCTGCAAGCTTATGTTATGCTTTGGAATCTATAGAAATTGCTCATTATAACCCTCTTGCCTAGAAAAGATAAATTTATGAGGTGCTTTTTTTTTCAATTCTCAAGTTTGCCCAGTTGAGTAAACTGAAATTTAATCACTCAAAAATATTTACTACATATTCCAGTGAGTTATAAATATTCCTTTACACATTGTTGCTGCCAAGTAAACTATGACTTCTCCATGAGATGAATTATATTACTATATATACCCAAGGCCAATCAATATGTGTTTAAGATAAATAAGAGGGCATACAGAAAGCAACCAGCAAGGCAAAACAAGCAGGAGACAAATAGGAGAGAGAATAAAAGGAAAAAGGAGAAAAAAAAGAAGAAAAAATGTATGATAAGAACTTTAACATTGGCATCATGTAACTTGAGGATTGTCAAAACCACTTGGAAACCTTAAGGCATGCAGAGGAAAGTCTTCCCACAAACAATGAACTAGACTAAAGACCAGCAGTGAATAAAGATACGGAATGGTATTAACAAGAATAAATATTCTGACTACTCATTATGTGCAAGGTACTGTTAGGTATTCACCAGAAATTACTATTTTTAAACCTTACAGGAAACTTTTGAGGCAACAGTAGATGTTATTACTACTGTACTCCCAGGGTGTCAACATGTGTCCAAAATCACAAATGTAGAAAATAACAAGATTATTTAAGCCCATGAAAATGGTGATTCACAGCCTTTCTTATTTTCCTTTTTTTTTTTTTTTCATTTTTGAGACAGAGTCTCGCTCCATCGCTCAGGTTCGAGTGCAGTGGCCCGATCTCAGCTCACTGTGACCTCCGCCTTTCAGTTACAAGTGATTCTCCTGCCTCAGCCTCCCAAGTAGCTGGGATTACAGGTGCCTGCCACCATGCCTGGCTAATATTTTGTATTTTACTATAGATGGGGTTTCACCGTGCTGCTCAGTTTGGTCTCGAACTTCTGAGCTCAGGCAATCCACCTGCCTCAGCTTCCCAAAGTGCAAGGATTATAGGCAGGAGCCACCGTGCCTGGCTGCAGCCTTCCCCCACCACCTTCTATTACATTTTTGATTTATTTATTTTTATTTTTAAAGATGGAGTCTCACTCTGTCACCCAGCCTGGAGGGCAGCAGCACAATCATAGCTCACTGCAGCCTCCATTTCCTGGGTTCAACAGATTCCCCACCTCAGCATCCCAAGTTGCTGGGACTACAGTTGTGTGATAGCACACCTGCCTTCTATTACATCTCTTGAGTTGCTTTAAGAAGAACTCTGCATTTTGTTTCTATGGTCCTCTTGCTGATCTCTTGGTTTTGATCTCCATTGATGCTTCCATGCCTGCTTCTGGGAAGCCTTTTTAATTGTAAAACTTTCCTCCAAACTTCTCAATTCATTGGTTTCTCATTCTACTGCCAGCAGGATAGTTTTCCTCCTCATTGGCATCAAATGTGAACAGGGGTTTGACTGTAGCCTAAGTCAGCCCATAGTCTGCACATACAGAATGCCATTTCCTTTCCAATTCTGATGCATGCAACTGACAAGGACACCAACATTAAAACAGTAATGGCAATACCAGCCATTCAACAACACCAAAAAATTTCACAATAATAGGAATCAACTTCTTCATTCTAACATTAATTTTCTGTAAAGAAATCTTTTAACAGGTGTAAATACTTTAAGTTTTTTCCTACACTCAACTCTTCTGAAAACTACAATTATCTACCTCAAAAGTGTTAAATGATAAATTCCAAAATGAAAGTCAGCTTTAAAAATGTGTTACAAAACACTCTATATTTTTTGATTATTTAAATTATATATTAACCACGTCATCTTGGAAAAAATATGACCACTATATTCGGACTGAAATTATATAAGAATAAAAGATTTTTCAATGTTAAAATAACACAGTCCATGAGCTAAAAAGTGTAATACACAAATGTGAAGCATTTCTTTTAAAAAATAGATTATATTCAACCTCATTTACTTGAGCAAATTGTTTTTAATCTATTATATAGTGTTTTAAGCTCAAATGGCATAATGAGATTCTGGCTGCAAGTCACAGTAGTCACTGCTATCTCTGAATGTGTTTTTCAGTAGCAGCTTTACATTTTCCAAGCGTAAGTGTAAAACCAATTTATGTTTTGAAAATGACTGAGCACTCTGGAAGTGGAGATGTTACTTTTCAGCATGATTGGATCCAAGTCAGTTTCCAGGAAGTTTATGATGATCATTCTTTCTTTTTAAGCAGCTCCTATGGTTAATCAGTATATCAAGAGAGATTGTATTTCTACTTAAAGTTTAGTTATGTAAATACACATAATGGACAGCACTCAGACAATCAACTATCATGAAAATTTTAAGTGGAAGTAAATTAGAAGAAAACATTTACTGCTTATTTGCATTTTCAGAGGGCATAGAGTATAGTTTTTGTTGCATCACTTACTATGAGGCTTAATAATTAGCTTCAGTATAATTAACTCTTAAATAGAGAAAATTTAGCCAGTTTTGCTAATGAGAAGTCTAAAAGTGCTGCATTCTCAATGATAAAACATATCCTTTCCTTAAAGTTGACCAATATTCTGCTTTTCTTTATTCATAGTTTCAGAGATACCCATTTTTTTCAAAAATGATATTTTGTAATTAATTAAAGCTCTTGAATGTGTTGAGTATTAATGACAATATCTCTATGGAATAATATATTTTTATTATCAAGTCTTTTCTACAGATAAAGCTTTATATTACTGAATCTTTAAGATTAGATATTTTACAGGAAGACTTTCAAAACAGTGCTTACTGGTAAAATTAAAATGTGAGACATGTTTTGTCTTCTAGATATATAATAGTACTCAAAAAGAAAAAAATTAGACTACATTAAAATTAAAGACATTTGTTTACCAAAAGATATCATTAATATATGAAAAATGAAGCCAAAGAGTAGGAAAAAATTTCATGTAACATGACTACACTACAAAGCACTTGTACTTGAGTATAAGAAGGATTCTTCCAAGTCAATAAGAAAAAGGATGACACACAAAAAATAAGACACATAACATTCGAAAATGTGCTTCTGAAAATAAGGTATCTATATGGCTAATAAACATAAGAAAACATACTCATTGGCTATGAGGAAAATAAAAATTAAAAGCACACATCTTATATAAACACCAGAAAGACAGACAATTTCATGTCCTGGTAAGTACAGAGAACACATACAATGCTGATGTGAATATAAATAGCAGAAGATTGGAGAAGTGATGACCAGTTTCTACCAAAGCATACCAAATGATTCAGCAATTCTATTCCTAGGTATATATGGGCAAATGAATGTATTCATATATGCAAAAAAATTCAAGATTGTCTTTCATGATAGCCCAAAATTTCTGGCAACTCAAATGCCCTTCAAGAGTATAATTGGGTAAACTGTTTCATTTCAATAATGAAATATTATACAGTTATGAGAGTGAACAAAGCTACTGCTACACATAAATAAAAACATATTATTGAGTGAAAGAAGCCAGGCACAAAAACGAATGTATTATATATGTATGTGTACTGATAGTGTTCCATATTTTGATCTGGGTGCTGGTTGCATGAGTGTGTTTGCATTGTACAACTAATGAAGCTTAGGATGTATATACTTCTTTGCACGAAATTTACAATTCAGTAAAATTTAATGTAAAAATAAAAGCAAATGGAATGAAGGAAATATTTCCTGTAACAAAAATCAAGTAGCAATGGTTTTACAGGGAGAATAATAAGTGTAACGAAAAAATTATTTTAGAGTAGATATTAAGAGATATTGGGATTAGTCAAAATAATAAGGTCAATCCCACTCTTGGGAACATGCACAAGTTAATTTTTATGTATTCTTTAGTGTGATGGGCAGTAAAGAGACAGAAGATCTTCATGGAAGGTCATAACTTAGGAGCCAATTATGTTTAAGAAGAAATTCTATTCTAAACTTATTATATAATTTCAAACAAAGAAACATTTAGACATTAATGAATCAAGAACAGTAATATCTACCTGAAAAGACTGTGGTGAGGATGACAGATGATCTAAGAGAAAGTATTAGCTTTCAATGCCTGTCACATAGTATGTGCTCAATATATGACAACTTAAATAAGAATACCTTAGGCACATCATCTTACATGGATTTAAACCAAAGTCCATGATCCAAAACAATAATATATAAATGGATCTACAGGAGTGGGTAGTTTTTAGAAAAATGAAGAAATGATGGATAGTTTATCATTGAACTATATTTCATTTGATATATTATCAAATGAAAATATATTTTGTAGATGTCAGAAAATTTTGGCTATCTAGGTATCAGTGAATTATGAGAAAATGTTTCATAAATAAAAAGATAATAAGTCATTTTGTTTAGTTTACCATGAATATGAACTATTTTCTTATAGATGTCAAACCTCTACAGATAAACATACAACTAAAATAACTACTAAAATATCATTGAATCAATTTTATTGCCTCTTGCAACATTGACCATTTCATATAAACAAATTTTTCAAACCAAGCACTAAAAAGCTACTTATTTTATTCACATTAAGGAAGAAATAGCTATTCACTGTGAATAATTACAATATGTTATAAATTAATTTCTGAAAATTCACATGTAACTCCATGCAAAGCAAAGCAAAGTTTTTTGTTTCTTTTCTTGTTTGCTTTTTATTTCGCTAATGAGAAACTAGATATGATATCATTCATTCACATGGACTATAGTATGAGGTTTGGGTTTCTCTGTTTCTTCTTGGTTAACTCGTTACTATCAAATGACCAAGGACAATTCTCATTAGTGCCAAACCTTTTCAGATGAGAGTAACCAGTTTTCATTTAAAATAAAATTAGTAACATATGTAGATGTAGATTAAAATATAACCATATATAAATAAGTACAAGATATTAAACTATAAAATTGAAAAACTAGCACCTAGAAAGAAAACATGGATGGAATGTCAATGTCTTAAACTGAGGTAATATGTTTTGTTAAATTATTAGGATAACTATCACTATGTATTCAGACCAACCAAGTTCAGAAAGAACATGTGAAATACTGAGAGGAAATCTCTCTTACACTTAACTGTGTTTCAAGGAGAGAGAAAGAGAAAAAATAAGCTAAGCTCCTAAAATAAAATTACAAAACATGGGATTAACAATTTATTAAAAATTATACCCTTGATTTTCCTCTGAGGGAAAAAAACAGTAGTTTTTTAGGCAAGGGCATGAGATGGACTTCAGACTGAGATACTAATACCCTGTTCTCACTGAAAAGTACTAAAAGGCAAAATTAAATAAAATTTTAAGACTTTTCCATTTAATGTGGGCAAAATACAATGTTTATTATCTAAAATAAAATTTATCAATTTATTTTTATTTATGATATAACGTGTTTTCAAAAAATTTACTCTTTGAGCATTCAAAATAATACAGAAATTGTTTTATATGCCTAGGAATTATTGCAAAGCAAAGAAAAAGTTTAATTCTGCTGAACTAAAGTGCAAACCAATTTTTTAATGTATAAAAATACCGAATTTTTTCAAGTTTTAAATTTTTGTTACTTTGCAATAGATTTACTTTTTCTAACATTAAAAAAGTCTTCTTTTTTTCAATGTAAAACTATTCAAATAAGTACAACAGATTTTTTTAACATCAGAAAAACAAATTCACATGATACACAAAAACATTACAGTCCAGAAGGGGCTAGTCTTCCTGAAATAGAAAAAAAATGCCTTTCTTTTTGTTATCTTCATTCCTTATATATAATATGTATTTTACATCATTTACATAAAATATTATCACAGTCTGACAGAATGTTATTATTATTTTGCCTCCAGAGCTCATCAAGTAAATTTACTCAGTCTTCTTAGCATGTTTCTTTTTAACACTGTCTGATTCATCAGCGATAAGATTTGAGGCCAATGAGTCAAGGTCATTGAAAGGTAATTTTGTTTCACTTTTCTTTTCACATAAAAACTATTGTTGCCAGTCAAATGGTATCCAACACAATGTATCCTCAATAAAAACTCCAACACAATGTATCCTCAAAAGAAACTAATGTCATGCTAGAAGTCTCTATAATAATTATGGCTATCTTTGTGGCCACAATAAAAATGTTATAAAGTAACATAAGATTATGCTTTGATATTGCCAGATGATTGATGTGCTGGAATATGACGATAACTGATTCCAGCATGGTTATCTAGGAAGGGTAAGACATCTTTAGCCGTTTATTACCTTCTGTTTCCAATATTCTTTTACCAACAATTCAAAATTCATAATAATGGTGATGCCTGCACCTCATGCCCATCCAATATCATGACTATCCAGTCATTTTTCATATTACCTCCTAGCATATTTGACTTTAACTGCTATTTTCCAAATTCTGGTCATTTCCTTCATTCTCTTATCTAGGAGTTCAACAGGTAGGAATGAATAACCTTGGTCAAATAAATTATAATATGCCAGGTTGAAGATGTCAGTAATATGTTAGTGTTGTTTGTAAGAAATCTCAATGGATGCTCTGTAAGCAGTACATAGACTAAAATTCCCCCACCAAAGCAGTGGAGCATAGCAGTAAACCAGCTAGAAATAGGATTCTTCCATGCCACTGTCGCTGCTGCTGGCTTATGCCTTAGTATCATCACCAACACTAGATAGTGGGCAATGTCAAAATAGGGGACTTAAATGTGTGGGAAAAGGCCAGAGCCAGGTCATCCCACTGAGAACTCATGACAATAACCCAAAATGGTGGTGTCCCAAGCAGTGGTGATGGGTTCCTTGCATGCACAGTAAAGCAAGTTTTTCAATAAGAAAATAAAATGAGCATGTTAAGAGGTGTCACTCATGATGGTAGGGAGGATTTCCGAAATTTCCATAGTCTAAATTGACTTAAAATGATAAAATGCAATAAATTTTAAAAATAAGTAATTGTAAAATCTCAAAATTTTAAATATTAAGAATTTAAAAAGAAAAACTGAATGGTGTAGCAATTATGTCAACAATGACAGGTCCACTCTCTTAGTGGAAAAGTGGCTATGGACAATAGGTAAACACATGAATGTGCCTCTGTTTCTATACAATTTCATATTCAAAAACAAGAGATGAAATGTATTTGGCTCATGGACCATATTTCACTGACCCTTCCCTACAGCATTATGGTCACACAGCTGAAGCTGAATAGCTGCCATTTCAGGGTACTGTTCACTTGGAAGGAAGAATAGAAAACACAAAAGAAGATATTGTTACTATCTTGTGGATGATTACCAGAAGCAGCACATATTACTTCCACACGTATTTCATTGGTAAGAATTTAATCATATCTAGCTGTAATGAAAGCTAGGAAATGTAAAGCCTGTGGGCAGATTTGTGCCTGCTACAATTCTATTAGTGTTGAAAGAAAAAACAGAATGAACTTTGGTGGAACTATAACAGCATTTTCCACTTGAGGAAAGCCCAATTTTCTATACTCTGTCTAAGTTGCAGCATGATAGTTTTGTGCTTTACTTCATGTAATATTTTATGCAACTTAACCTCTTGCTTCCTTGATATTCTCTTCCATAAATTGGGGGTGATAATGGAACCTATCTCATAGATTTATGACAAACAGTAAATGTTAACAAATTTAAGTGCTTTGAGTGCTTTAAGACATACCTCAAAATTGCTTTGATATCTTTAGAGGTAACATTAATTCCATTTAATAGATTAATAAATTAAGACTAAAAAATGTGAATGCCTTGATTAAGATAATATTAGCTAAAGGGTAGGAAAACTGAAATGACACCAGACTTTATTGATTTCATGCTTTCACTATACCACACACTGAGCATTGAGCACAGAAAAGGATGTCAGTGAAACAAAGATGTTTGCAGAGATGCCAAATGGAAAACTTAACAGGCAGAAGACATTGCAATTGGAGGTTGATGGGATTGATCAAATAGGAAGACAACTTTCAATGATAGACAGGTAGGGGGAGGGTAATTGCAGAGGCAAAGTCTTGCATAGACAAGGTGGGTTAGGGTTTAGTGCATAAGGAGAAGGTTTGCCCATAGTTAGAAGAACAAACATCCAAAGTAACAATTTCATGGCATTTGTGACTTCTTTCAGCAATGTTTTGTAGTTCTTCCTTTAGAGATCTTTCATCTCTTTACTTAAATGCTTTCCTAATTATTTTTGTGGCTATTTTAAATGAGATTTTGTTCTTGATTTAGCTGTCAGCTTGAACAATACTGAGGTATAGAAATGCTACTCATTTATTTTATTTTATTTTACTTTATTTTATTTCATTTCATTTTTGAGACAGACTCTCATTCTGCCACCCAGGCTGGAGTGGACCATCATAATCCAGGCTGGGCAGCAAGAGCAAAACTCTGTCTCAGAAAACGAAAACAAAAAAAAAAAAAGAAAAAGACATACAAGCAGCAAAAAAACATGAAAAAGTTCTGAACATCACAAATCATCAGAGAAGTCTAAATAACAACCACAATGAGATACCATTTCATATCAGTGAGAATAGCTAATATTAAAGAGTTAAAACAAGTTTTTCTAAAACTTATCACATAGTAGGAAGCAAAACACTCCTCAGCAAATGCAAAAGAATGGAAACCATAGCAAACAGTCTTTCAGACCACAGTGCAATCAAATTAGAATTCAGGATTAAGAAATGTACCAGAATCTCTGGGACACACTTAAAGCAGTGCCTAGAGGGAAATTTATAGCATTGAATGCCCACAAGAGAAATGAGGAATTATCTAAAATCGATGCCCTAGCATCACAGTGAAAAAAATAGAGGAGCAAGATCAAACAAATTCAAAATCTAGCAGAAGACAAGAAATAACTAACATCAGAGCAGAACTGAAGGAGATAGGGACACAAAACAAATAAAAAATAAAAAAATCAATAAATCCAGGAGCTGGTTTTCTGAAAAGATTAACAACATAGATAGACCACTAGCTTGACTAATAAAGGAGAAGAGAGAGAAGAATTAAATCGATGTAATAAAAAATGATAAAGGGGATATCACCACCAATCCTCCAGAAATACAACTACCATTGGAGATATTGCAAACACCTCTATGCAGATAAACTACTAAATCTAGAAGAAATGGATAAATTCCTGGACACTTACACCCTCCTAAGACTAAACCAAGAAGAAGCTGAATTCATGAATAGACCAATAACAAGGTCTAAAACTGAGAAAGCAGTTAATAGCCTACCAACCAAAAAAAGTCCAGGACCAGGTGGATTCACAGCCAAGTTTTACCAGAGGTACAAAGAGGAACTGGTACAACTCTTTCTGAAACTAATCCAAACAATACAAAAATGTAGAATCTTTCCTAACTCCTTTTATGAGAAAAACATCATCCTGATACCAAAAGCTGGCAAAGACACAACTAAAAAGGAAAATTTCAGACCAATATCTATGATGAACATAGATGCAAAAACTCAATAAAATACCAGCAAACAAAATGCAACAGCACATTCAAAAGCGCATCCATCACTATCAAGTTGGCTTTATCCTGGGATGCAAGGCTGGTTAAAAAAAAGGAAAATCTATAAAAGTAATCTATCACATATACAAAACAAAAGACAAAACCCACATGATTATCTCAATAGATGCGGAGAAGGCCTTTGACAGAATTCAACAGCCCTTTATGCTAAAAAACTATCAATAAACTAGGTATGGATGGTATATATTTCAAATAATAAGAGCTATTTATGACTAGCCCACAGCCAACATCATACTGAATGGGCAGAAACTGGAAGCATTCCCTTTGAAAACTGTCACAATACAAGGATACCCTCTCTTACCACTCTCATTCAACATAGTATTGGAAGTTCTTTCTGGCCAAGGCAATCAAGCAAAAGAAAAAAAAGGGGGTACTCAATTAGGAAAAGACGAAGTTGTCTCTATTTGCAGATGACATGATTGTATATTTAGAAGACCCCATCGTCTCAGCCCAAAATCTCCTTAAGCTGATAAGCAACTACAGCAAAGTATCAGGATACAAAATAAATGTGCAAAAATCACAAGCATTTCTATACACCAATAAGACAAACAGAGAACCAAATATTGAAATCCCATTAACAATTGATACAAAGAGAATCGAATGCTTGGGAATTCAACTAACAAAGGATATGAAGGACCTCTTCAAGGAAATAAGAGAGGACGAAACCAGATGGAAAAACATTCCACACTCATGGTTAGGAAGAATCAATATTGTAAAAATGGCCATACTGTGGAAAGTAATTTATAGATTCAATGCTATTCCCATCAAGCTGCCATTGACTTTCTTCACAGAACTGGGAAAAAAACCTTAAACTTCATATAGAACCAAAAAAGAGCCTGCATAGCCAAGACAATTTTAAGCAAAAAAAAAAAAAAAAAAAAAAAAGCTGACGGTATCATTCTACCAGACTTCCAACTATACTACACGTCTTCAGTAATCAAAACAGCATGGTACTGGTAACAAAACAGAGATATAGAACAATGGAATAGAATAGAGGCCTTAGAAGAAATGCCACAGATGGATTAAAGATTTGAACACAAGACCTAACACCATAAAAACCTTAGAAGAAAACCTAGGCAATACCATTCAGGACATAGGCATGGGCAAGGACTTCATGACAAAAACACCAAAAGCAATGGCAACAAAAGCCAAAATAGACAAATGGGATCTAATTAAACGTAAGAGCTTCTGCACAGCAAAAGAAACAATTATTAGAGTGAACCAGTAACTAATAGAATGGGGAAAAATTTTGCAGTTGACTCATCTGACAAAGGGCTAATAAACAAAATCTACAAAGAACTTAACAAATGTACAGGAAGAAAACAAACAACCCCATCAAAAAGGGGGAAGGATATGAGCAAACACTTTTCAAAAGAAGACACTTACACAGCCAAGAAACATGAAATATGCTCATCACCACTGGTCATTCAAGAAAAAGAAATCAAAACCACATTGCAATACCATCTCATGCCAGTTAGAATGGTGATCATTAAAAAAATCAGGAAACAACAGATGCTGGAGAGGATGTAGAGAAATAGGAATGCTTTTACACTGTTTGTGGGAGTGCAAATTAGTTCAACCATTGTGGAAGGCAGGGTGTCTATTCCTCAGTAACCTAGAAATAGAAATACCATTTGATACATACACCCAGCAATCCCATTACTGGGTATATACTCAGAGGATTATAAATCATTCTATTATAAAGAGACATGCACATGTATGTTCATTGTGGCACTGTTCACAATAGCAAAGACTTGGAACCAACCCAAATGCCTATCAATGATAGACTAGATAAAGAAAATGTGGCACACATCCACCATGGAATACTATGCAGCCATAAAAAAGGATGAGTTCATGTCCTTTGCAGGGACATGGATGAAGCTGGAAACCATCATTCTTAGCAAACTGACACAAGAACAGAAAACCAAACACCACATATTCTCACTTATAACTGGGTGTTGAGCAATGAGAACACATGGACATAGAGAGGGGAACATCACACACCTGTTGGCCTGTTGGGTGTGGGGGCTAGTGGAGGGATAGCAGAGGGTGAGTGGATTGGGGAGGGATAACATTAGGAGAAATACCTAACGTAGATGACAAGAGATGGAGAAAACTACCATGGCATATGTATACCTATGTAACAATCCTGCATGATCTACACATGTACCCCAGAACTTAAAGTATAATAAAAAAGTTATAGATTTCATAGCTATGGGGATAAATAACTGGTGTTTGCAGACGCAAGGTCTAATTGCCAATATGTTTGCATATGATCTTCCTTCCTTGCAGATAGTCTTTTTAAAATTTTTTTATTTATTTTTATTTTTTAACTTGACAATACCTCGATGATCCTTTTGTTTTTATTTCTATGTATTTATAGGAATTGTATGCTTATTTTATAGTAACTAAAATTTGGTTATTACAATACAGTTTTAAGTAATTTAATTGTAATTATCAAAATGTTTATTAAAATAAGGTATACTGGTTAAGCTAATTTCAAATATATCCTCAGCTTTTCTCATCAGTTTGTGGTTGAAATGCTTCCTCATTAGACATCTGCAAACTCCCTGATCACTGCTTCTAATTTGCTCAGCATTTTAGTACTTATTTCCTTTATTCTCTTAATATTACTCTTGTTACAATTCTTGTTTATTTTGTTATATAATAGGTTTTTTGCTGTTTTTTTTTTTTTTAATCACATCCTGGTTTCCTTTTTTCTTTTCTTTCTTTTTTTCCTTTTTTTTTTTTTTTTTTTTTTTTTTTAATTGAGATGGAGTCTCACTCTGTCAACCAGGCTGGAATGCAACAAAGTGATCTTGGCTCACTGCATCTGGTTTCTTGATACCGTTTCCACATGATCCCATCTGCTTCACTTCTTTAGTCTATGGACAAACCACAGGCACTGTGAATATCAATCGTACACCATTTCCATCCTCTCCACCTCAACAATCTATCCTTTGAAAACCATTACAGTGTACTCCCTTTTCTGCCCAAACCTCCACAGTTCTTTGACCTCATCACTACATAAACTAAATGTTCTTTGATTCTGCAAGACTGGAGCTGTTCCTCTCTCCTCTATATCTTTTGATTCCTTCATAACTAACTTAGTTTCTGTAGTCCAGCCTGTAGTCAACTAATTCCCTTGGATGTTTTATCAGCTTCCTTTGCTTCTCTCTCCTGATATATATACCTGGTTAACCCACAAGGCTGGTTAAGTCAAATGATCTGTCTATTACATGCCTGCATTTTGGCATCTTACCTGAGTGAGGAAAAACACAAAACTTTTCTGATTCTATGCGTCTAAGAAAATGCATGTTACTGTTTCCCTTGCATCTAAAGGTACTTAGAAATCCTTGCACATTTCACTTCTCTAAAAATGTTCCCACATTCAAAGGAAGCTATTTTATGCCTTTCCCTCACACTTCTAACATGCCTCCTTTTTCCTTCATGATTACCCTGTCTCGTAGTTCATTTAAGAAAATAAGTCATAAGAAGAAAACTTCCTCACGTTTCTTTCACCACAAATCACACTATATTAACCCACTTGTACCTATATTCACGTGCTTGTTTTTTTAAAAAAAAAGTTCTGCTTTTATTTTAGATTTAAGCGTGCATGTGTTGGTTTGTTACCTGGGCATAATGTGTGATGCTGACGTTTGGGGTACAAATTATCCCTTCATTCAGGTAGTAAGCCTGATACTCAACAGTGAGTTTTTCAACCCCTTCCTCCCCACTCCCTCTTCCCTTTCGTAGTCCCCAGTGTCCAATGTTTAAATCCTTCTTATAAGTGAGAATATGAGGTATCTGGTTTTCTATTCCTGTGTTAATTTGCTTAGGATAATGGCCTCAGCTGCATTCATGTGGCTACAAAGGAGATACTTTCATTGTTTTTATGGCTTCATGTTCCATGCTCCATACCTGCCACATTTTCTTCATCCAGTTCACTGTCGATGTGCACCTAAGTTGATGTAATGTCTTTGCTATTGTAGACAGTGCTGTGATAAACATGCAAGTGCATATGTCTTTTAGGTAGAGCAACTGATTTTCTTTTGGATACGTACTTACTAGTGGTATTTCAGGGTTGAATGGTAATTCTGTTTTAAGTTCTTTTTCTTTTATAAGTTTAGACATGGAGGTCTTACTCTGTTGCCCAGGTTGGGCAATCACAGCTCACTGCAGTCTTGAAATCGAGGACTCAAGTGATCTTCCTACCTCAGCCTCCCAAGTAGCTAGAACTACAGGCACATGCCACCACATCCATCTAATGTTTTAAGTTCTCTGAGAAATCTCCAGACTGTTTTTGGCAGCAGCTGAATTAATTCTTAGGGTGGCTGAACTAATGCACATTCTTATAAGCATTACCCGTTTCTCTGCAGCCTCACCACCACCTGTTACGTTTTAACTTAAAAAAAAAATCTGTATTACACTTTAAGTTCTGTGGTACATGTGCAGATCGTGCAGGATTGTTACATAAGTATATGCATGGCATGATGGTTTTGTGAATCCATCACTCCGTCAACTACATTAGGTATTTCTCCTAATGCTATCCGTCCCCTATTCCCTCACCCCCTGCTATCCCTCCAGTAGTCCCCACCTATTAATTTTCTGTCTCATTGATCTGTCTAACACTGACAGTGGAGTGTTAAAGTCTCCCACTATTACTGTATGGGAGTCTAAGCCTCTTTGTAAGTATTTAAGAACTTGTTTTATGTATCTGGCTGCTCCTGTATTGGCGGCATATATATTTAGAATAGTTAGCTCTTATTGTTGCATAGATCCCCTTTCCATTATGTAATGCCCTTCTTTGTCATGATCTTTGTTGGTTTAAAATCTGTTTTATCAGAGACTAGGATTGAAACTCTTGCTTTTTTCCTCTCAATATGCTTGATAAATCTTCCTCCAACCCTTTATTTTAAACTTATGTGTATCTTGGACCATGACATGGGTCTCCTGAATACAGGACTCCAGTGGATCTTGACTCTATCCAATTTGCCAGTCTTTTTATTTTGATTGGGGCATTTAGCCCATTTACATTTAGGTTAATGTTGTTATGTGTAAATATGATCCTGCCATTTTGATGCTAGCTGGTTGTTTTGCCCGTTAGTCAATGCAGTTTCTTTATTGTGTTGATGCTCTTTACCATTTGGTGTGTTTTTGCAGTAGCTGGTACTGGTTGTTCCTTTCCATGTTTAGAGCTTCTTTCAGGAGCTCTTGTAAGGCAGGCCTGGTGGTGATGAAATCTCTCAGCAACTGCTTGTCCATAAAGGATTGTATTTCTCCTTCATTATGAAGTTTAGTTTAATTCTGGGTTGCAAGTTCTTTTCTTTAAGGATGTTGAATATTGGCCCCCAATCTATTCTGGTTTGTAGGGTTTCTGCAGAGATCTGCTGTGATTCTAATGGGCTTCGGTTTTGGGGTACCTGACCTTTCTCTCTGGCTGCCCTTAGCATTTTTTCCTTCATTGCAACCCTGGTGAATCTGAAGATTATGTGTCTTGGGATTGCTCTTCTTGAGGAATATCTTTTTGGTGTTCTCTGTATTTTCTGGATTTGAATGTTGGCCTGCCTTGCTAAGTTGGGGAAGTTCTCCTGGCTGATATCCTGAAGAGTGCTTCCCAACTTGTTTTCATTTTCTCCATCACATTTCAGTACACCAATCAAATGTAAATTGGGTCTTTTCACACAATCCCAAAATTTTGGAGGCTTGGTTCATTTATTTATACTCTTTTTTCTCTAATCTTGCCTTTTCATTTTATTTCATTGAGTTGATCTTCAGTCTCTCATATCCTTTCTTCTGCTTGATTGATTCAACTATTGAAACTCATGTATGCTTCGTGAAGTTGTCGTGCTGCGTTTTTCAGCTCCATCAATTTGTTTATGTTTTTCTCTAAGCTGGTTATTCTAGTTAGCATTTCATCTAACCTTTTTTCAAGGTCTTAGTTTCTTTGCGTTGGGTTAGAACATGCTTCTTGAACTCAGAGAAGTTTGTAATTACCCACCTTCTGAAGTCTGCTTCTGTCAATTCATTAAACTCATTCTCCATCCAGTTTTGTTTCCTTGCTGGTGAGGCGTTGTGATCCCTTGGAGGAGAAGAGGCTGTCCTGATTTTTTGGTGATTTTCCCTTTTTGCGCTGGTTTCCTCCCATCTTCATGGATTTATCTATCTTTGGTCTTTGTAGTTGGTGACTTTTGGATGGGGTCTCTGAGTGGATGTCTTTTCTGTTATGTTGAAGCTATTTCTTTTTATTTTTAAGCTTTCCTTCTAAAGGTCATCCTCTGCTGCAGGGCTGCTGGAGGAGGGGGAGTTCTCCAGTCCCTTGCCCTTCCCAGGTGAGGCAACACCCCACCCTGCCTCGGTTTCCCCTCCTTGGGCTATACCCACTCTTCACCCAGTCCCACTGAGATGAACCTGGTACCTCAGTTGGAAATACAGAGACCACTCGCCTTCTGCATTGCTCTCACTGGAGACTGCACTCCAGAGCTGTTCCTACTGAGTCATCTTGGCAGAAGTCCCAGTAAATTCAAAATCTACAACATGTAATGGTTGTGGAGCCTAGTGCAAATTCAGCTGGTGAAAGTGCATAAACACGATGCAGCATTATACAAAGAATTAATGTGATTGTCAGCAAAATCATACAGGAGTTAGAAAACATTAAGCTATCATTTGGGGAAATGGATTCTGATTTATAATGCCGATGTTTAGTGTTTCAACACACTTGGGCTCTGTTTATATATCACTAAGACATTAGGTCATTTTAGTTGACCAAGCAGCTGCTTTGACTGAATTTTGAATGGAATTGACTGAGTTGCTAAATTTACTTAGTCACAGACTTAACAAAACCCTAAATGGAAAAAGGATTATTTCCATTTCTATGTATTTAAGCAGTAGAAAAGCTTATGAAATCATGTTAATATGATAAAGCAAGCAGAAGAGGCAACCCTGAGGCTTCCTGAGATTTTTTTTGTGGCATGTAAAGACAGAAAAGTAAGAATAGAACCAGGAAGCTCCAGGTCATGAGCAGAATAGAGCCTAGTTGACATAACTGGGACAGAATGGGATTTCTTATCCCAGCCATGTAAATCAGTGCATGGTCACGGTCAAACATGGATCATGTAGAGTCAAGGGATATCAGGAATTTGGCTTTGCTCTTCCATTAAATACCATGAAGCTGAAGTGTAATGCATTATTAAAAGTAAATATCATTTTATTAAGATGGAAACACTTTAGGCCAAGCGTTTTTAAAGTCCATCCTTTGCAACTAGGGCTTTTTCAGGGTCCTTAACATTCTTTTTTTTTTTTTAATTTTTTATTGCATTTTAGGTTTGGGGGTACATGTACAGAACATGCGAGACAGTTGCATAGGTACACACATGGCAGTATGTTTTGCTTCCTTTCTCCCCTTCCTTTCTTCCCACATTTGGCATTTCTCCCCATGCTATCCCTCCCCAGTTCCCCCTCCCGCTGGCCCTCTCCTTTTCCCCCCAATAGACCCCAGTGTTTAGTACTCCCCTCCCTGTGTCCATGTGTTCTCATTTTTCATCACCCGCCTATGAGTGAGAATATGCGGTGTTTCATTTTCTGTTCTTGTGTCAGTTTGCTGAGAATGATGTTCTCCAGATTCATCCATGTCCCTACAAATGACACGAACTCATCATTTCTGATTGCTGCATAATATTCCATAGTGTATATGTGCCTTGACATTCTCCATAGTGTTAGCCTCTTTTATAGCTTGTTTCTCTTAATAATGAGTACAGTAGTAATTTAGAGAAAATTCATCAAACAATGCTTTTAACTTAGATAAACAGTTTTATTAATACATAACTCATATCACATGGTTCATCTATTTAACATGTACAGTTAAATGATTTTTAGTATACTCACAGCGTTGTGTAATAGTCATAACAGATTAATTTCAAAGTATCTGTCACTGCCAAAACAAACCAGGTACCCGTTAGTCACTCACTATTCCTCCCACCCCCAGCCCCAGATAACTACTAATCTGCATTCTTTCTCTATAAGTTTGTATATTCTGGCCATTTCATAGGAACTGAATCATACTATATGTGTTTTTTTGTGTCAGGTTTCTTTAATACAGAATGATATTTTCAAGGTTGATTTATGTTTTAGCACATATTAAAACTTCATTCCGTTTTCTATTTTGCTTTGTTTTGCTTTGGTTCTGATTTTTCCCTTGATAACATTTTATTGTATAGAGATTTCACATTTTATTCATTCCTTCATCAGTTGCTAATTTATATTGTCTTCAGCTGTTGCCTAACGTGAACAATTCTGCTATAAACATTTACCTAAAAACTTGTGTTTGGAAATATGTTTCCATTTCACCTGAGTACATACCTAGGACTGGAATTGCTTTGTCCTACGATACGTTAGTTCACTTGGCTATTTTAACAAAATATTATTCACTGAGTAGTTTATTAACAATAGAAATTTATTTCTCATAGTTCAGGAGGCTAGGAAGTCCAGTATCAAGGTGCTGGCACATTAAGTGTCTGGTGAAGGCCGGTTTCCTGGTTCATAGACAGTGATTCTTCAATGTGTCCTCACATGGTGAAAGGGGCAAGGCCTCTGGGGCTTATTTTATAAAGTCAGCGATCCTGTTCATGAGTCAGACTGAGCCCTCATGACCAGTCAAAACCTCCTCCTCAGCTCTCTGCTAATGCCATCACACTGGTGATTAGATTTCACCATATGCGTTTTGAAGGACACAGACATTCAGACCATTGCATGTGATCACTCTGTGTTTAACATTTTTAAGAACTGCAACAAGGTTTTTCCAAATGGTTGCAACATTGAGCATTCTCACAGCTAATGCATAAGGTTCAAATATTATTACACCCTTGCCAATACTTATTGTAAAACATTTTGCTTATAGTTACATTAAAAACTGTAAAGTGGTATTTCATTGTGAGCTTAACTGAATTTCTCTAACAAATGATGATGTTGATCATCTTTTCATGTGCTTGTTGGCTATTTGTGTAGCTGGTTTGAAAAAATGTCTGTTCAATTTCTTTGCCCATTTTTTACTTGAATTACTTGTCTTTTAATTGTGGAGATATAAGAGTTTGTAATGTATTCTGGATACTACACTTATAGTTACAGTCATGTGCCACATAATGACTTTTTGGTCAACAGTGGATTGCATATACGATGGTGGTCTTATAAGACTAGCGTGGAACTGACAGATTCCTATCACCTAGTGGCATAGTAACCATTGTAACATCATAGATGAATGCATTGCTCACCAATTTGTAGTGATGCTTTTCATTGCCAAGTATATAAAACAGGTGTCCCCAAGCTCTTGTCTGCAGACTGGTACAGATTCGTGGCCTATTAGGACCTGGGCTGCAAAACAGGAGGGAGCAGTGGGGTGGACATTAACACCTGAGCTCCCCTCTTCTGTCAGATAAGCAGTGGCATTAGATTCTTGTAGAAGCATGAATGCTATTTGTAAACTAAGCATATGAGGGATCTGGGTTGTACATTCCTTATCAGAATGTAACTAATGCCTGATGATCTGAGGTTGAACAGTTTTATCCTGAAATAATCCCCACCCCCATCACAACCTCCATCCCCATCCATGGAAAAATTTTCTTCCACTAAATTGGTCCCTGGTGCCAAAAAGTTTGGGGACTGCTGGTATAAATGTATAGCACATAAAATTGTATATAGCACATAGTACTTGACAGTGATAATAAATGACTTTGTTACTGGTTTATGCATTTTCTATACTATGCTCCCTATCACTATTTTAGAGAGTATTTATTCTACTTATTTTAATAAGTTTACTGTGAATGAACTCCAGGAGTATCCTTCAGGAGGTATCCCAGAAGAAAGCATTATTACAGAAGATGACAACTTCATGTGTGTTATTGCTCTGTATACCTTCTAGTAGGACAAGAAGTAGAGTAAGAAGACACTGGTATTGATGATGCTGACCTTGTGTAGGCATAAGCTAAAGTGTGTATTAACGTCTTCGTTCCTAACAAAATTGTTTAAATATAAAAATTAATAAATAATTCAAAAAATAAAAAAATTAAAGAATGAAGATACAAGGAAGAAAATTGTTTCCTGCAGCTATACAATATGTTTGTGTTTTAAGGTAAGTGTTGTTTCAAGAGTGAAAAAGTTTTAAAAGTTAAAAATGTTATAATATAAAAAGCTACAGTAACCTCAGGCTAATCAATTGTTGAAGAAATAAAATAGTTTAATCAACTTATTACGCAGAGTGCTTATCTAGTCTACAGTGATATATAGGAATGTCCTAGGCCTTCACATTTACTCCCCATTCACTGACTCACCAGAACAATTTCCAGTCCAGTAACCTCCATTTATAATAAGGTCTTATACAGGTGTACCATTTCTAAAATGTTTTATATCATATTTGTACTCTGCCCTTCTTACATTTAGATATGTTTAGTTACATAAATACTTATCATTGTGCTACAATTGTCTCCAATATTCAGCACGGTAGCATGCTGCACAGGTTTGTAGCCAAGGAGCAATGGGCTATACCATATAGCCAAAGCATGTAGTAGGCTCTACTATCTAGGTTTGTGTATGTACATTCTATCATGTTTGCAAGACAAAACTGCCTAACAACACAGTTCTCAGACTGTATCCTCCTCATTAAATGATGCAAAACTGTATATGATTGGAAAATATTTTCTCCAATTCTGCAAGTTGTTTTTAAATTTTCTTGATAGTTTTCTTTAAATTACAAAAGTTTCCATTTTAATTTTGATGAAGTCTAGTTTATCTGTTTGTTCTTTTGCTGCTTATACTTTTGGTGTCATCTCTGAATAATTATTGCTTAATTCAAAGTCCCAATAATTTAGGCATTTGTTTCCATCTAAGAGGTGGATACTTTAGTGTAAGCTCATATACTTAGGTGCTGGTTCCATTTGGAGTTAATTTTTACATATGAGGCTAGGTAGAAACCTAATATGATTTAGCTATGTCCCTCCCCAAATCTCATCTTGAATAGCAATCCAAATTTTAATCTCCACATGTTGAGGGATGAACCTGGTGGGAAGTTTCTAAATCATGGGGGAGATTTTCCCTTGCTCCTTTCATGATAGTGAGTTTTCATGAGATATGGTTGTTTGATAAGTGTCTGCTGCTTCCACTTTCTCTCTCTCTCTCCTATTGCCTTGCTTAGCCCTTACCTTCTGCTATGATTGTAAGTTACCTGAGGCTTCCTCAGCCACGTAGGACTGTGAGTCAATTAAACTTCGTTTCTATATATTACCCAGTCTCAGGTTGTATATTTATAGCAGTCCAGGAATAGACTAATGCAAAATCTAAGTTTATAATTATTCATGTGACTGTCCAACTGTCTGAGCAAAATTTGTTGAAAAGCCAATTTGATTGTTTTGTGAACATTTTTTATTGAAAAACAATTCATTATAATATGGATTTTTTATAATAGTATAAAATATACTGTCAATTCTGTTTCACTGATCTATATCCTTATTCTTGCACCAATGTCACAATATCTTGATTACTGTATCATTGTACTAAGTTTTGAAATAAGAAAGAGTGAGCTCTTCAAATTTGTTCATATTCAACATTGTTTTGGCTATTCTGAGATTTTGCTTTTCCATATGAATTTTAGGATTAGCCAATTAATTTCTCTATGCCAGCCATATAATTTGATAAGATTTTCAGTGAATCTATAAATTAATTTGGAAACTATTATCATCTTAATAAAATAAGTAGTTCAATCTATGAGCATGTGATGTCTTTCCATTCGTTTAGGTTTTATGCAATCTCTTTCAACAATGTTTTATAGTTTACAGTGTACAAGTCTTACATTTCTTTGTTAGATTTATTCTTAGGTTAGATTTTATTCTTTCTTATATTTATTCTGTTTTTTACAATTGAAACAGAATTGTATTCTTAATTTTATTTTCAAAGTTTTTATTGTTGGTATGTAAAAATACAACTAATTTTTTAGATATTTATTTTGAGACAGCAATCTTTCCAAACACATTTATTTGTTCTAATTTTTTAGTGGGTTGCTCAGTATTTTCTACATACATCATTATGCCATCTGTAAACAGATTATTTTACTTCTTCCTTTCCAATCTGTTGGCTTTTATTTACTTTTCTTGCTTAATTGCTGGGGCTGGAAACTCTACTACAATGTTAAATACAATGACAAAAAAAAATCACTATGTTTTTCCGAATTTAGGTGAAAACATCCAATCTTTCACCCTTAAATAATGAAATATCATCTGGGAGTTGCTTTTTGTTTCTTTGTTTTTATAAATGACCTTTATTAGGTAAAAAAAGTTTACCTCTCTTCTTTATTGGATCCCTTTTTTGTTCTTTCATTATAAAAGGTGTTAAAATCTGTCACATGCTTATTGTCTATCTGTCTGTACAACCATATTGTTTTTGACCCTTACGTTGTTTATATAGTGTACAACATTGATTAGCGTTTGGATGTTAAATTAACCTTGTATTCCTGGGACAAGTTCCATTTGATCATTATATATGATTCTTTTTAATGTGCAGCTAGTTTTGGTTTTGAAGGAGTTAAGAATATGCCATTCAAAATACACTACTTTGTCTGATTTACTATTTTGAGTTAAAGGCAGCTCGGAAAACAGCAAGTACACAAAAATTACTCTGACCTTTCTTCAGTTTCTTAATGGCAAAATGTGGAATTTTTATGTGAAAGATGTCTTTCCTATACTAGAAGGAATGTAGCATTTTTATCATCAAGGACAGAAAGCTAAGACTGACAATTCTATATAGAGCTCATTGAAATAAGTCTTTCCTTCATTTAACCTCACTACATAATTTAGTTATGTTTTCACAATTTAATATTCTCTCTAATTCAATATATATGTGTTCAATTCTGTCTTGAATCTACATTCCTTTATGAAGGTTTCCATGCTATGTAAAACTTATATTAAATAAATTGTATGTTTTTCTTCTGTTCATCTGTCTCATGGCAATTTAATTCTCAGGCCAAGCTGAAAAAAAACCTCAAAAGGGTAGAGATGAATTTTCACTCCCCTAATTCTATGTACCATTTTAATGGAAGAAGTTCTGAAACCTAGAGCTTGTATTTCAACAAACAACAGTCTAGGAAATGTTATAAATGTTTCCCTCTTGGCTACAAACATGAAGTAAGGACACCTTATAAGATAAAAATAAGTAGAGTCAGGGGAGGCTTAGATAGGCCAGAAGGTATTAGTAGGGAAGACAAATAAAACAAGAGTAGAAGACCTAGATAAACTCTTTTAAGAGAGAAACCAAATAGATTTAGTTTTGTTAAGTGAATCACATGTAATTGCTGATATTTGACCCTTTTGACCAATAAAAACAATGATTTCACTTAGTTCAACCTATACATTCCTGCCAGAATTCTGAAAAAAAAAAGGATCAATCTCTCATAACTGACTAGGAAATAAAGAGAGAACAAATAAAATTGCCCTTGTAAGAATGATACAACTTTATATCTTGCTCCCTACATTTATTTAACCCCGAGGATAATAGTCTTAACATAACCTAACTTAAAAATATAAATTTTTTAAAGCACATTTTCGTTCTAAAGTTTTATTTCAAATGGCATTTTCATTTCTTTGGATGAAAATTTTTGAATCTCCTCAAATGTTCGTAATGATGAGAGTCCTTCGTGCTGATTACTATCACCATTAGAATCATGTTAGCAGTTCAAGTAGCCATTACTTTTCTCATCATGTCAGTGTCATTATTGTCATAATCGTAGTATTTTCCCTGTTGCAAGGAAGGCATCAGTTAAGTACAAGAGAAAAACAGAGAGATTCATCTCGATTATGCTTGCTAAGTTGTTATATGCACTTTACACTATGACTCTAACCTCTCAGTTGCTTTGCTTCTTCAACTACAAAGTGTGGACTGTGCCAGTTTTACAAGGTTACAAGAAAGGTTAATGTCTGCAACTTTTAAAGCTTCTTTTATTAGAGGCTCAGAGAATGAAAAGTATTATCCTACGTTGTTTAGTACCTTCTGTCACAGGCTAAGCTATGAATTTAAAATATGGTTAAAACATATCATTTTTCTCTTTGTCAATTGCCCTCTTAGTGAATAAACAAATTGAATGCCAAAGTAGGCATTTATTTAAAAATTCCATCGGATTCAGCCTCTTTCACTGACTGTTCCAATTTCATTTGTTTAAAAAAATGCATTTTTAGTATGTCTGTACTGCAAAATGCTGAATAAAATTACCGTGAAAACTAAATACTGTCTGCATTAGATTGATGAAGTAATTGAATGATTACAGTGAGCTTAAAAATCTTCTGATGAGCATATACTTATGGTAATCATAAAAATAAAATTTGAAAAAGAAATTTGCAGCTGAACTTAATTTTTAATAAAAAAGATTAGAAATGTAACACACAGGTATTTCTATCACTAGAATAGAGCAAGCACACACCTTGACTTACTCTCTAGGTAACTTGAAAAGACTGTTTAACTGAACCCAAGCCAGCTTTCTTTTACACCAAACATTTTTTGGGGGGAGAGTTGAAAGCATCTTTGGTTCTTTGATGATTTTGAAGTTTTCAAAAGGAGTTGTGAATCTCCTCAGGTATTAAAACCAGACTTTTCTTTCTATAAAATGGAAACTTGTAAAGTTCACTTCAATGTTTATTTTTCACCTAAATGTCCATGTACTTGAGCATTTTTTCAGACATTATGGTATATTCATCTGATCACACATATTAAAAAATAACATTTTTATGAAAGCTCATAAAGTTTCAATAGAAAGTGTCATCTTTATAGAATAAGTGGGAAGAGAAAAGTATAATATAATTCAAATTCTGTTCTTAGGTTGTATATATTAAAATATATATCTATCTATAATCAGAAAAGATATAATGATCTGCTAATTGTGTTTATCATCTGGTAGTATAAATGAAGGTTGTTTAATTAATATATTTTACTTGCCAAATTTTATACACTAAACATTTAAAATTATAACTACTAATAATTGGTAAATTACATATGGATGTATATAATTTATAAAATTACTAACATGGGAGTATAATCATCTATACTAAACTCCTGACCGAGGGAGATAGGTTAATTCCAGCGAGAAAGTCAATAAGCATGGAAAATAGAGTTTACTCCTTCAAGAATTAAGCAGCTGGGAGCACCATGGGTTAGCACTATGGTTGCTGTGAGTGCATGGTGTGGCCATAATTAGGAGTTCTGGGCAAGACAAAAGTCATCAAGAAAATAAAATTATCTGGGAAAAATCTGCAATGGAATGAACATGAAGTTTTCTGTAGCTTCTGGAGAGTTTAGGGAACAATTAAAGAATTGAGGAAAAAAGTAACAAAGAACTTGGAAAATTGGGATATGTCTCTTTATCCAATTTTAATGTTCTTTAGGAATTAAAGCAAAGGATTTGAGTGACTTTAACATTGCTTTGAGGACTGGCCTATGTTTTTGTAAATGTAACCCTGCTCTGAAACGGTAACATGTGGATTTCCAAGTTCCAATATGGATGTAGATACATACATGCACATTTCTTTCTTTTTTTTCTTTGAGATGAAGTCTCAGTCTTGCCCAGGCTGGAGTGCAGTGGCACGATCTCGGCTCACTGCAGCTTCTGCCTCCCAGGTCCAAGTAATTCTCCTGCTTCAACCCAAGTAGCTGGGATTACATGCCACCATGCCCTGATAATTTTTGTATTTTTCATAGAGACAGAGTTTCATCATTATGACCAGGCTGGTCTCAAACTCCTAACCTCAGGTGATCCATCCACTTCGACCTCCCAAAGTGCTGGGATTACAGGCATGAGCCACCGTGCCCAGCCCATCCATGCATATTTCTCTATTCCACAATTATAAGATAGATTTTAAACACTTTGGTTAGTGAAGATATCTTATGAAATCTTTCCTACATCAAGGAGTTCATTTAGTGCTTCATTTCAAGACTACCTTTACCCCTGAAAGCCATAGCCATTTCCAATTCCCTACCAGAGACTCCATGCCCCCTTTTGGTCCTAATGAATGGTATCCCCCTCCACACTCTCTGGTGGGTGGGTAAACAGCAGAAGACATCTCAATAAAAGAGGCTTGTAAAGGCACACTTCCAGCCCAAACTAAATATGGTATATTTTGGTAGGAAAAAATTAATTAGAGATTTTTTAACACTGAATTCTGAAAGAAGAAAAAGGAATCCACAATGGTCTTGCAATAAAAATGCATGTTCAGTGGGCAGTTTACCATGTGAAAAACGACATTATATGTTTTAAGAAATTTAACAATATAAGACATGGTTGTCAAGATTTTCAAGAACCATTTGAAAGAGCAAACATATAATCTCAAAAAAGAAATAAGAGTATAATACAATACGTGTGTTTTGCTGAAAATGGAGCATGACATGGTGAGTAGTAGAGGATTCTGATACTCATTCAAATTTGTGAAGCACAAATATAGGCGAAGAAGGGCTAGCAAAGCATTTTAAACAGAGAAACACTATAAATATACATATTAAAAAGATGAATTACAGTGATCTAGAGAATAATCTGGAAATAAATGAAATTTGCATCATTGTCTTTAACCTATATTAATAGTCCCACATTTTAAACACTTAAACATCCTTTAAAGTGCATTAAATGCAGTTGGATTAAAAAAAAAATAAGACCCTATGGCTTTAATTTTCTTCTGCCACCTTTTTGAGTCTTTTACACTCTCTAAGCCTTCAGAACTTCATTTATAAAATAAGATGGATAATCTGCAATCACTAAAATGTGTTTCAGGCTTCAAGTTCTCTGAAATAACAACACTAAATGGTTATGTGAAGTTCTAAATGTATGTTTTCATAGGCTGTCTGCTCTGCATTTAGGAGAAAAAAAAGCATTTGCTATCTCTGTTAGACATACACTAAATATTCAAAAATCTGAATGATTTATTTCGGTTTTCTTCTCTTTTTTTCTGAATCACAACAATATAAGATTGTATGCAATGAATTGAGGGGAAAAGGAATGATAAGAAAATTTTTGAGACTACTCTTCAGTCTAAGGAAGCTTAATACCATAGTTGCCATAAAAGTTAATGAGGATGTCAAGTTACTTTGAGGTTCAACCATCAAAGGAAATCCTCAGTTCTTCCAAAAAGCAAAATGTATGCATGATAATAAGCATCTCTGAGGAAAATAAAGCGCTGATGATGGTGTAAGATGCATGACTCAATTATGTGCAGAATAATGATAAGCCTTGCATCCTGCATACTTTCCTAACTGGATGACAGTGCAATCCTGTGTACTAGAAATAGTGTGGCGCACTTATTAAGTAGAGAACCTGCATACTTTCCTAATTGGATGACAGTGCAATCCCGTGTACTAGAAATAGTGTGGAGAGCTCATTAAGTAGAGAACCTGCATACTTTCCTAACTGGATGACAGTGCAATCCTGTGTACTAGAAATAGTGTGGAGTGCTCATTAAGTAGAGAACCTGCATACTTTCCTAATTGGATGACAGTGCAATCCTGTGTACTAGAAATAGTGTGGAGCACTCATTAAGTAGAGAACCTGCATACTTTCCTAATTGGATGACAGTGCAATCCTGTGTACTAGAAATAGTATGGAGCACTCATTAAATAGAGAACCTGCATACTTTCCTAACTGGATGACAGTGCAATCCTGTGTACTAGAAATAGTGTGGAGAGCTCATTAAATAGAGAACCTGCATACTTTCCTAATTGGATGACAGTGCAATCCTGTGTACTAGAAATAGTGTGGAGTGCTCATTAAATAGAGAACCTGCATACTTTCCTAACTGGATGACAGTGCAATCCTGTGTACTAGAAATAGTGTGGAGCACTCATTAAGTAGAGAACCTGCATACTTTCCTAACTGGATGACAGTGCAATCCTGTGTACTAGAAATAGTGTGGAGTGCTCATTAAGTAGAGAACAAGCATACTTTCCTAACTGGATGACAGTGCAATCCTGTGTACTAGAAATAGTGTGGAGAGCTCATTAAGTAGAGAAAAACACAGCTGATCTTGCATTACTTATAACTCAAATGTCAATTCAGAAATAAAAGGCTATGTCAAATACAAATCACTTTACATATTTTTTTCATAAAATTTCTCTCAGTTGGATAAACTGCTGGAACTTCAATGAAATTAATTCGTTCAATATATCATGCTAAATTGTAAAAAGAAGTTAAACTAGGGGAAAAAAAGGAACAAGTCACTTTCTTAATCATAGAAGTCTACGTGTAAGGCAAGACCTTGAAATGCAGGACCAACAATGATTTTTAACTTTTATCCAGAAACATAGAATTCTATCTATACATGAAATTTCTAGTAAAACGCTCACCCAGATTTTCGTTCATGTATGTTTTTCTACCTTACTTTATTTTCTGTCCACTCTTCCGACAATAATAGTCTTTCCAGTCCACAAGATGATTGTTAAAAGGAATCACTTGCTCATGTGTTTCATACTTATGAGAGAACAGGGGGTACAGGAGAACTGGAGCAATAAACCATCACTGTTTATACACTCTAGGGAATTATCAAGCATTGTCTGGAAATTAAAAAAAAATAGAAAGGAAAGGGAAGAAATGGAAAAGAAAAAAGGAGAATATACAGCAGAAAAGGAAGGAGATAGAAGGCAAGGGAAGGAATTATGACCCTCTACGAAGAGACAGTAACTGCCGAATCTAGACATGTGGCCAAGAGATAAATAATTCAAAATTTTGAAGCAATTGTATTGATTACAAAAGTAGGTCCTTCTGAAAGAAATCTTAGAGGAATGGCAATAGCTAATGCTCAACTTAATCTACCGAAGAACTTATTTTCTAATGGAAGTATACTCTTTTTAGCATTCACGGTATAGGAAATAGAGTCTTTTATTCATTGATCTACTTATTTTCAAAAATTGATGAAGTAGCATTGAAAATGATAAATGCTTGTTCTCCATCTTTGTCAAACCCAGCTCTACAGATATCCTGATTATAAGCCACATGGTGTGTACCGCAAAGTGTCTCTAGATTCAAGTCTATCCTGGCATTTGTTTTCAAGGTGAGAAGTTTCCAGAAAGAAGAGATACATTCTTATTTATTCTTAAGTCACTGACTTGAATTTTATCAGGTCTTTGTTGTCAAATTTTCCTACAACAGAATAAGCATTACTCAAGGAGTTGTCCTGCCCTCTAGTAAAAGCCCAACTAATTTTGTTGGTTTATTATTCTTCAAAAGTCTGAAAATTACTTATGACAAAAAATTACTTGGTATTATCAAAGTCATATGTTTAGAGGACAGTCCATAAGCTTCCAGATAAAGTTGTTCCTTCACCATAATATATAAATGGATTTCATAATGACTTGATTCCTTTCAGAAGTAAGTTTACAAGGATGTCTTACCTGAGAATGTATTGTCTGGTTGTTGGATAAGATTTCATACACTACTTATAACTGTTTCCACTTCCCTGACACAGCGTGGTGTACAGTGTGTGATCAGAGACCAAACATCACCATGATAGTTACTCTTTGTTGAGAATAATTCCATTTTCTTATCCAAACACACTACTACCTCTTGCCCTAACATATTCTCCTGTATCGTCAGTCTTTTCTCAACCCGTTCCATTCTAGAACCAGAATATTAGTGACAGGTAGGCTGTAACTGATTTCCTCTGATTACAGGATTGTGGTCATGTTTCCACTTCAATATTGACTCCTACAAAACTCAAACTCACACTTCTAAGTCTCTTCTAAGAAAGTCTATAGGGCCTAGCATTTTTTTCTTACTGAACGAACCTCACGTGAATATCCATTTTTCCACACACTATTATTTTTCCTTCCCCTGTTAGACTATTTATTGTATATTTTTATATATTTATAAACTCCTAATTCTCTTCTGGGCAAGTGGCTAATACAACACACAAGATGCAATCAGCAGTGAGTTATAAACAATCTATTGTATTCCCTTATTCAAATATTTTTGTAATTCTTTTGCACTAAAGAAGTCCAGAGGTAAACAATACTGATCTAGAATTGTGGAGTCAGTGCTGTGTCAGGGACCCAGAATAGTTCCATACTTGGTATGAGGCTTCTGTCTTTAAACATGCAAGATAGCTGCAAGTTTACCAGTAGCCAAGAAAGGGGGGAAGGACAGAAGGCATATATTGCCTGACTCCCTTTTCTTTTTTTTTAAATATCATTAGTTCATCTGTAATGCTTATGTTTTTGTCTTATTTGTAGAATTATTTTGCATGGTGACTAGAATTTGCAAGGCATTCTGGAGAATGTAGATTTTCTGAATAACTCTTGACTATAAAGGAATTTGATATTCAGTCAGTTTTAGAAGATGAGAAGAATGGATATTAGGGAGGTAACCAGCACTGTCTGCTATCAAAGGTACAGTAAAACAAAAATATTTAACATTTATGTAGACACACACACACACAATTAATTGTTAAAGTTCTTAAGTTTTTTTCATTTTTCTCCCTGTAGCCCCATAACTGAGGTTGCAAAATGTACTTCTTTCCTCAAGAAAAACTGAAAAACTTTTAAATGTGAATATGTAGTATTCGGTTTGCATTTGTGGAAGAATAAATTAAACTAAACAAAAATGTTATTTCCTTTTAAACAAACCAACTTTTTTTTCCCTGAAAACTATTGGGTAAAACATGGTGCTAAGGATGATTAGGAATCTTGGATTAGATAACATGCATGCCCTTTAGGGGCTCAGAATCAAGAGATGGGATTAGACTCAAAGTATTTATTTCATTTGTGTACTTATAGAATTCCAACTTCTAAAACTGATTTATAAATTTAATTTATCTCATATCTTTTAAGCTTTTTTATTTTTATAGATACATAATAGCTATAGATATTTGTAGAGTACATGTGATATTTTGATACCAGCATACAATATGCTATGGCTAAATTAGGGGAATTGGTGTATCCATCACCTAAAACGTTTATCATTTTTTTGTGTGTTAGCTACATTTGAATTCTACTTTTCTAGTAATTTTGAAATATACAGTAAATTATTGTTACTGTGGTTATCTTATTGGGCTACTGAATCCTAAATCTTACTCTTTCTATGTAACTCTACTTTTGTACCCATTAACAATCTTCTCTTTATTCCCACTTTCCACAATCCCTCCAATCCTTTGATAACTATCATTCTATTCTCTATGTTTGTGATATCAGGTTTTGTAGCTCTCACGTAAAAGCGAGAACATGTAATACTTTCCTTTCTGTACCTGGCTTATTTCATTAAACATCATGTCCTCTAGTTTCATCCAAATTTTTGCAAATGGCAGGACTTAATTCTTTTTTAAGGCTGAGTAATATTCAATTGTGTAAATGTATGTTTTCTTTATCCATTCATCTATTGGTGAATATTTAAGTTGATTTCATATCTTGGCTATTGTGAATAAAGGTACAATAAACATGGGATATCCAGTTTTCCTACACCATTTGTTGAATAGGCTGTCCTTTCCCTATTTTCTTGATACCTTGGTTGAAAACGAAATGACTGTAAGTTTATAGATATATTTCTGGGTCATTTATACAACATGTTAAGAGATGTTTCCCAAAAAAATATTTCAAATACTTATAGCCTTCTGTAATCCTCAGAACACTTCAAATGACTACCCTGAAAATCATATAAATATTTTGCATCTTAAAAAGCTATGACAGTATGGGGGTGGAGGGATTGGAGAGGGATAGCATTAGGAGAAATATCTAATGTAGATGATGGGGTGATGGATGCAGCAAACCACCATGGCATGTGTATACCTATCTAACAAACCGACACATTCTGCACATGTACTCCAGAACTTAAAGTATAATTTTAAAAATTATGACAGTCTGAAACACTGAAAATTATAAAATTTTCCACCTACCTGCTCCCTTCTTTACATATACCTTTATTCTTCTCTGAGTGTATCGAATGATAGGAATACACCATTCCTACAAACACATCAGCCAGCTTCACTTTGAGTGAATATGTGGAAGAGGTGCACATCCTACAGACACTGATGAAAAAGATATCTTGTTAGTATTTCTGGTTACTGTGACACACACTAAAGTGTGTTAGTCTTACAGCATCTTTTATTAGTAGATCTAATTTTCCTTCAATTGCATTCCATAAGCTGTTTATCTTGATAATTTTGTATTATAGTCCTTTGTATAGCTTTCTCAAATTCATTTTAGAATGATGCAAGAGAGAGCAGGATACAGAATGAAAGAATAAATAGAGGAGAGAAAAAAGTGATGAAATATTTTGTTTTAACATCCTATGTAGTCACTAAGAAAAGCGCTCATCATTAATATTATTCCTCACCATTAGTATTATTCTTACTTTTAAGTACAGGTAATATGGTTTGCCTGTGTCTCCAGCCAAACCTCATCTTGAATTTTAGTTCCCATATTCCACATGTGTAATGGGAGGGATCTGGTGGGAGGTAATTGAATCATGGGGAAATTTGCCCCTTGATATTCCCCTACATTCTTACGAGTTCTGATAGTTTCATATGGGCTTCCCTCCGTATTTGGTTCTCATTCTTCTCCTTCCTGCTGCTTTGTGAAGAAGGACATGTTTGCTTCCTCTCCACCATGATTGTAAGTTTCCTGAGGCCTCCCCATTCATGCTGAACTGTGAGTCAACTAAATCTCTTTCCTTTACAAATTACCCTGTCTCCAATATGTCCTTTTAGCAGCATGAGAACAAACTAATACAAGAGGGATCTTAATCTTGGCATCAAGTAATGATGAACTTTTACATTGGCATCCTTGTACTTTTAAGGAGGCTATTGAATTTCCAAAAGGGTCAGGGCAAGCAAATTTCAAGGGTGAACATAAATATCACTCCCACGTTCCTAAGATATGGCTAACTTTGAATGCTATCTGATATATTAAGACACTGGAAATATTTGTATGCATAGCAAATAAAGTGGACAAAATAGAAATTGGAAATAATTTTCATAATTACCACATTTTCACATGCAGTTCATAAAACAAACAATACATCTTTCTGGGTTTTATGACCTAATCATTACCTGTTGGTTAACTTCTTTAACTCTACCTCACCTTCTACTTTAGGGTGGTGTTCATTATTTCAAATTGTGCATCACATCCTTAATTTTTCATCAAACATGTAAGATTAATAGAAATAGAAACCATATTCTGAACATTAAATCCTTTCCATTAGAAGGTGAGCAACAACAACAACAACAAACTTAAAAAAATGACCTTACTCAAAAATCAAAAAATCGTCATCTTAGAATATTTTTAAAAATAGGAATGATTAGTAATTGCTTATAAGAAGGCAAATACATACAAATTGAATATTATATGCTTGTTTTGTCCTCAAAATTATCTTTGAATATAAAGTTCAGAACAGTTTACTTCAATATCAAGAATTTCTGGCTCCAGTTTTGGACTCACTACCTTCGTTTTATTTTTTAAATTGTTTTCTACTTATATTTTAAGTTTTGGGGGTACATGTGTAGGTTTGTTACGTAGGTAAACAAAACATCACTGGAGTTTGGTGTACAAATGATTTTCTCACCCAGGTAGTAAGTACAATTTCTGATAGGTAATTTTTTGATCCTCACCACCTTCCACCCTCCACCCTCAATAGGCACCTGTCTACTTTTCTTCACTTTGTGTCCATGTGCAACTTATGTTCAATTCTCATTTATAAATGAGAACATGTGGTATTTGGTTTTGTGTTCTTGTGTTAATTCACTTTGGAGAAAGACCTCCAGCTCCACTCATGTTGCCACAAAGAAAATGATCTCATTCATATTTATGGCTGCATAGTATTCCATGTTGTATATGTACCACATTTTCTTTATCCAGTCCACTGTTGATGAGCACCTAGGTTGATTGCATATCTATGCTATTGGAAATAGTGTTGTGTTGAATACACAAGTGCTTGTGTTTTATGTTTTTTTGGTAGAAATATTTATTTTTCTTTAACTATATACCCAGTGATTGCATTACTAGGTTGAATGGTAGTTCTGTATCAAGTTATTTAAGATATCCCCAAACTATTTTTCACAGAGGTTGAATTAACTTACATTTCCACCACCAGTTTATAATCATTTCCCTTCCTCCACAACCTCAGCAAGCTTCCCTTTTTTTTTTTTAATAACAGCCATTCAGAGTGGTGTGAAATGCTATCTCATTGTGGTTTTGATTTACATTGCTATAATGATTCGTGATATTAAGCATTTTTACATGTTTGTTGGCTGGGTGGATGCTTTCTTTTGAGAGGTGGCTGTTCATGACCTTTCCCTATTTTTTTTTAATGGAGTTTGTTATTTGCTTGTTGATTAGTTTAAGTTTCTTACAGATTCTGGATTTAGACCTTTGTTAGATGCATAGTTTGCAAACATTTTCTCTCATTCTGTAGGTTGTCTATTTACTTTCTTGATAGTTTCTTTTGCTGTATAGAAGCTCCTTAGTTTAATTATGTCCCACTTGTTTATTTTTGTTTTTGTTGAAATTGCTTTTGAAGACTTAGTCATAAGTTCACTTTTAAGACCAATTTCCAAAATACTTCCTGGGTTTTCTTCTGGAGATTTTACTGTTTCAGGCTTTACATTTAAGTCTTCAATCTATCTTGAGTTGAAATTTGTGTATAGTGAAAAGAAGGGATCCAGTTTCAGTATCATGCCTGCTTGACTAGCCAGTTAACCCACGCTATTTGTTGAATAGGGAGTTGTTTTCCCATTGCTTGACATTGTTGACTGTCAAATATCAGATAGTTGTGGCTGTGTAACTTTATTTTTAGAGTCTCTAACCTGTTCTGTTGGTCTGTGTGTCTGTTTTTGTTCCAGTATCATGATGTTTGGTTACCAAAGCCTTGCAGTGTAGTTTGACTATATCTATATTAGTGTAATTTTTTTTTTTTTTTTTGCTCAGGATTGCTCTGGCTCTATTTGGTCTTTTTGGTTTTATATGTATTCTAGAATATTTTTTTTTTCTAATTCTATCAAAAAGTTACATTGATAACTTGATAGTAATAGCATTGAATGTATACATTGCTTTGGGACGCATCGCCATTTTAACAATATTTCTACCAATCCGTGAGCTTAGAATGTGTTTCCATTTCGTTGTGTTATCTCTGATTTCTTTCAGCAGTGTTTTGTAGTTTTTATTGCAGAGATTCTTCACCTCCCTGGTTAGCTGTGCTCCTAGATATTCTATTGTGTGTGTGTGTGTGTGTGTGTGTGTGTGTGTGTGTGTGTGGCTATTGTTAATAGTATTGCATTCTTGATTTCATACATTGGATTTTAGTTATTTAAAAATATAATGGTGTGTTAACAGGATTCTTCACTGTTTTTATTCACTAATTTTACTTCCATAATTATTTTGTTTCTATACTTAACAGGTGATTATACTGTTATAGCTGTAATATTAGCAGTAACATTCAATTAACACTCACACTGAGAGCTAAAATTATACCTCACTAACACCTAACTTTTTACCATTTGCTCTCTTGCTAAATGGTCACTAATGTAACAGCTAACGTCTTCTTCTTAACACTTCATAATATTCCTAAATTGAAAGAAAATTTACACCTGTAAAAATAAGTGTGGAATATTTTGGCGAGATGCATAGTGTGAAAGAAATTCATCTACCAAGTATAAAATAGGTGTTGTGTATCAATATTAGTGTATTATATAAGGCAGGGCAATGGAAGAAGAGAGATGCATGTAATAAGTTTCCCAATCATCAAGAAATGCATAAACTAATAAGACATGAGGAACACATTGAAATACTTTGTTACTGGTAATGTTTTCTTATCACTTGCAATATTTTCTTTTTTATTTATTTTATTTTATTTTTTATTTTTTATTGCATTTTAGGTTTTGGGGTACATGTGCAGAACATGCAAGACAGTTGCATAGGTACACACATGGCAGTGTGCTTTGCTGCTTTCCTCCCCTTCACCCACATTTGGCAGTTCTCCCCAGCTCCCCCGCTACTGTCCCTCCCCTATTCCCCCCAATAGACCCCAGTGTTTAGTACTCCCCTCCCTGTGTTCATGTGTTCTCATTTTTCATCACCCGCCTATGAGTGAGAATATGCGGTGTTTCATTTTCTGTTCTTGTGTCAGTTTGCTGAGGATGATGTTCTCCAGATTCATCCATGTCCCTACAAACCACATGAACTCATCATTTTTGATTGCTGCATAATATTCCATGGTGTATATGTGCCACATTTTCCCAATCCAGTCTATCATCAATGGGCATTTGGGTTGGTTTCAGGCCTTTGCTATTGTAAACAGTGCTGCAATGAACATTCGTGTACATGTGTCCTTATAGTAGAACGATTTATAGTCTTTTGGATATATACCCAGTAATGGGATTGCTGGGTCAAATGGAATTTCTATTTCTAAGGCCTTGAGGAATCGCCACACTGTCTTCCACAATGGTTGAACTAATTTACACTCCCACCAACAGTGTAAAAGTGTTCCTATTTCTCCACATCCTCTCCAGCATCTGTTGTCTCCAGATTTTTTAATGATCACCATTCTAACTGGCGTGAGATGGTATATCAATGTGGTTTTGATTTGCATTTCTCTAATGACCAGTGATGATGAGCATTTTTTCATATGTTTGTTGGCCTCATGTATGTCTTCTTTCGTAAAGTGTCTGTTCATATCCTTTGCCCATTTTTGAATGGGCTTGTTTGTTTTTTTCCTGTAAATCTGTTTGAGTTTTTTTGTAAATTCTGAATATCAACCCTTTGTCAGATGGATAAACTGCAAAAATTTTTTCCCATTCTGTTGGTTGCCGATTCACTCTATTGACTGTTTCTTTTGCCGTGCAGAAGCTGTGGAGTTTCATTAGGTCCCATTTGTCTATTTTGGCTTTTGTTGCCAATGCTTTTGGTGTTTTGGTCATGAAGTTCTTGCCTACTCCTATGTCCTGAATGGTTTTGCCTAGATTTTCTTCTAGGGTTTTCATGGTGCCAGGTCTTATGTTTAAGTATTTAATCCATCTGGAGTTAATTTTAGTGTAAGGTGTCAGGAAGGGGTCCAGTTTCTGCTTTCTGCACATGGCTAGCCAGTTTTCCCAACAGCATTTGTTAGACAGGGAATCCTTTCCCCATTGCTTGTTTTTGTCAGGTTTATTAAGGATTTTATGGTAGTAGATATGTTGTGATCACTTGTAATATTTTCTTATAACTTTGTTGCTTGCAACATTTTCTTGTTACTTGGTTTTGGTATTACGGTATTGCTAGCTTCATAATGTGCACAAGAGTGTGATTTGTGAAACTACTGTGCATGTGGGGTTTTTTTTGAAATTTTATAATTTTATATTTTATCTTTAGGTTGAATTTCCATTTCCAGGTTAATTTTTGAATAAAATATAAACTATCTATTGAGGTGTACTTTCTGTTTTGCCTTTATCTATATGACCAATTGTTTTAGTGTCATTTGTATGAAAGACTATCCTTCCATCTTTGAATTACTTTGCAGCTTTGTCAAGTCAGTCGTTCAGAGTATTGTGAATTTGTCTGAGCTCTTTCTTGTTTCACTGATAATATATCTATCTGTTCCTCCACCAACAGCACAGTGTCTTACTACTGTAGCTTTGGGTACATCTTGGAAGCAAGTAGTGTGAGTCTGCAACTTAGTTCTTATATTTACAAATTCTTTTAGTTATTCTAACTCCTTTGCATTTCTATTTAAACGTTAGAATCAGCTAGTTGATGCATCAAAAGAAATATCTGCTGGAATTTTCAGTAAGATGATGTCTTATCTATAGATCAATTTTAGAAGAAAATTACATCTTAACATTATTAATTCTTATATACCATGAACATAGTTTAACACCACATTAAAACAATAAATTAAAACTCCTTCTCTTTAACTTATTTTATTAGTGTTTTGTAATTTTCAAAAGTATTTGATATTTTTGGTGGTATTGGAAGTCCTACTTTAAGAATTTTGAATCTCAGCCTGTCGTTACTGATGTATATAAACAAAACAGACTTTCAAATATCTACGTTTTATTTCGTGTCTTGCTAAATTTCTTTGTTGGTTTTGGAAGTTTTATGTAGTCTCTGGAGTATCTATATAGATAATCACATTTTTTCTAATGATAGATTTTTTTCCCCTTCCAATCTGAATGCCTTTTAAAAAACAATTGATTTTCTTCCGTTATGATTTTCTATATGAGTGTTGAGAGAGAAAATCCTTGTCTTCTTTCTGATCTTAGATGAAAAATATATTGTCACTTGTAAGTTTCTATAAATTAAAATTTGTCAGGTTAAATAATTTTTCTTCTCTTCCTAGTGATTTTCCTTTTATTAGTCTATTACTGTGGTGAATTACAGTGATTGAGCTTTAAATGTTAAACATGTCTTGCATTTCTAGAATAAACCACACATGATTATAGGATATTAAACTTTCTAAAGATTCGATTTGCTAGTATGTTTTACACATTTTGTTTACTGTATCTATGTTCATGAGGAACTGTTGTTTACAGATTTTGTTACTTGTAATGTTTTTCTTGTTACTGTTTCCTGTTACTTATAATAATATATTTATGAAAAATTTGAGTTTGTAGTTTTTGTTACTGGTAATGTTTTCTTATCACTTGTAATATTTTCTTATAACTTTGTTGCTTGCAACATTTTCTTGTTACTTGGTTTTGGTATTAGGGCATTACTACCTTCATAATATGCATTGAGTGGTGTTGATCTTGTTTTGTTTTGTGAAGAGTTTGTGCAGACTTCATATTATTTCTTCCTGAAATATTTCTTAGAAATTCCTATTAAAATGATTTGGGCCTGGAGTTGACTTTGTTGGGAGGTGTTTAAGCTATGAATCCAATTTCTTTAGTAGATAAGTCATTATTTATGTTAATCTGTTAGATTATAAACATGCTTGGTTAGTTTGTGTCATTCAAGGAATTGCGTATCTTCTGAGTTATCGAATTTGGAGCCATAGTATTTTTCACTATGAAAAATACTATTTTCCACAAAATGGAAATATTTTTATTTCCATTTTATTATCTTTTTACTGTCTATGAGGCTTTAATGTTGTTTCCGGTATTGACAAATTATATTTTCTTTCTTTTCTTGGTCCATCTGCTAAAAGGCTTGTTATTTTTATTAATATTTTCAAAAGACTAGGTTTTCATTTTGTAGATTTTCTGATTTTTTTGTATGTGTATTGAATTTTGTTGATTCATATTCTTATATTATTACATTGCTTCTGCTTATTTGGGTTTATTTATTCTTTATGTTTCTTTCTTAATGCCAAAACTTAGATTCCTACTTTAATTCCTTTTTATTTTCTAATACAAAATTTAAGGCTATAAATTTTGATGTTTATTTTCAAAATTTTTCTTGAGATTGTCTCTTTATTTATTTAGAAGTATATTGTAAAACTTCACGTATTCATAAAATTTCTAAATGCCTTTGTATTAATGCTATCTAGTTTGAATTAGTTATGATTCAAGAACACGCTTAGTATGAGTTATATTGTCTTAAAGTGATTAAAGTGATCATTTTTAAGTGATTAAACATGATTGGTTATTTAAACCAGGATATGGTATTTTTTAAATATTTTATGTACACTGAAAAAGTATGTGTATTCTCCTTTTGTTGAGCAGAGTGTTCTAAAAGTGTTGATAAGGTCAATTTAATTGATGGTGTTCAACTTTTCTCTATTCTTACCAACGTTTTTTCTATCCATTATTGGAATACTTGTAGTAGAGTCTTCAAATATAATTGTAAGCTTGTTTCTCTAGTCTGTTCTGTTTTGCCATGCATAGTTTGAAGCACTCATATTCACTGTATACGTGTTTGAGATTCATAAGTCTTCTTAGAAAGTTGATGCAATTATTATGATGAAATGGTCCTATTTCCCCTAGTATTATTTGCTTGAGGATCACTTTCTCTGATTTTAACATGGCTTATTCAGCTTACTTTTGGTTGGTTTTAGTATAATGTATTTTCTTTTATTTCACAGCATTGGGAGTTACAGCCTTAAATTATCACATTCAGTGTTAATTTTCTTTGGTTATTTTTAGTTTTTTTAGAGTCTGAATACATGTGTGTAAAATTCTTTTTGCCTCTCTTCTCTACTTAGGTTCCCTTTGATTCATTTTCTCATTTTTCAAATTTTACTTTATTGGCATTAAATTTTTCAAATGTTTTAGCTTTTTCTCTTTTCTTATTAAATAATTTTGTTGCCCTTTCTGTCAGGTGACAGCCATCAGGGAAGCCAAGATGGGTGCATACAGGTACACCCAGGAGCTATGGAGAAAGAGGCAGTCTGATGCCATGCGCTTTCTTCTGAGGGTCCGGGGCAGGCAGTACCTACCGCCAGCTCTCTGCTCTCCTCAGGGCTCCCCGCCCCACCAGCCTGATAAAGCGCACAGACTGGGCCAAGCAAGTTTACGTTATATATAGGATTCATGTTCGCCATTGTGGCCGAAAACGCCCAGTTCCTAATGGTGTAACTTATGGCAAGCCTGTCCATCATGGTGTTAACCAGCTAAAGTTTGCTCGAAGCCTTCAGTCCGTTGCAGAGAAGTGAGCTGGATGCCCCTGTGGGACTCTAAGTGTCCTGAATTCTTACTGAGTTGATAAAGATTCCACATACAATTTTTTGAGGTTTTTCTCATTGATCCATTCCATAAAGCTATCAGAAGAAATCCTGACACCCAATGGATCACCAAACCAGTCTATAAGCACAGGGAGATGCATGGGCTGGCATTTGCAGGCCGAGAGAGCCGTGGCCTTGGAAAGGGCCGTAAGTTCCACCACAGTATTGGTGGTTCTCGCCAGGCAGCTTGGGGAGCGCTCACTACTCTCCAGCTCCACCATTACCACTAATACAAGTTTGTAAAATTCAT